>NW_020536999.1:38702915-39025667 GCF_003426905.1 Ctenocephalides felis | reverse complement strand
TGGCCTAAAAAATTTTGACCCAAAAAATTTTGGCCTAAAAAATTTTGGTCAAAAAAATTTTGACCCAAAAAATTTTGACCCAAAAAATTTTGGCCCAAAAAATTTTGACCCATAAAAATTTTGACCCAAAAAAATTTTGACCCAAAAAATTTTGGTCACAAAAATTTTGGCCCAGAAAAATTTGGTCAAAATAATTTTGACCCAAAAAATTTTGACCCAAAAAATTTTGGCCCAAAAAAATTTCGGCCCAAAAAAATTTTGACCCAAAAAATTTTGACCCAAAAAAAATTTTTGGTCAAAAAAATTTTGACCCAAAAAATTTTGGCCCAAAAAATTTTGGCCCAAAAAAATTTTGACCCAAAAAATTTTGGTCAAAAAAAATTTTGACAAAAAAATTTGGCCCAAAAAAAATTTGGTCAAAAAAATTTTGGCCTAAAAAATTTTGACCCAAAAAATTTTTGCCTAAAAAATTTTGGTCAAAAAAATTTTGACCCAAAAAATTTTGGCCCAAAAAATTTTGACCCAAAAAATTTTGACCCAAAAAATTTTGACCCAAAAAATTTTGGCCCAAAAAATTTGGTCAAAAAAATTTTGACCCAAAAAAATTTCGACCCAAAAAAATTTTGACCCAAAAAATTTTGGCCCAAAAAATTTTGACCCAAAAAAAATTTGACCCAAAAAATTTTGACCCAAAAAAATTTTCCCAAAAAAATTTTGACCCAAAAAAATTTTGACCCAAAAAATTTTGACCCAAAAAAATTTTGACCCAAAAAATTTTGGCCCAAAAAATTTGACCGAAAAAATTTTGACCCAAAAAAATTTTTGACCCAAAAAATTTTGACCCAAAAAATTTTGACCCAAAAAATTTTGGTCAAAAAAATTTTGGTCAAAAAAATTGGTCAAAAAAATTTTGGCCTAAAAAATTTTGGCCCAAAAAAATGGTCAAAAAAATTTTGACCCAAAAAAATTTTGGCCTAAAAAATTTTGGTCAAAAAAATTTTGACCCAAAAAATTTTGACCCAAAAAAATTTTGACCCAAAAAATTTTGGCCTAAAAAATTTTGACCCAAAAAATTTTGACCCAAAAAATTTTGGCCTAAAAAATTTTGACCCAAAAAAATTTTGACCCAAAAAATTTTGGCCCAAAAAATTTTGACCCAAAAAAATTTTGGCCCAAAAAAAATTTTTGGTCAAAAAAAATTTTGGCCCAAAAAAAAATTTTTGGTCAAAAAAAAATTTGACCCAAAATATTGACCAAAAAATTTTGACCCAAAAAAATTTTGGCCCAAAAAAATTTGACCCATAAAATTTTGACCCAAAAAAATTTTGACCCAAAAAATTTTGGCCCAAAAAATTTTGACCCAAAAAATTTTGGCCCAAAAAAAATTTTTGGTCAAAAAAAATTTTGGCCCAAAAAAAAATTTTTGGTCAAAAAAAAATTTGACCCAAAATATTGACCAAAAAATTTTGACCCAAAAAAATTTTGACCCAAAAAAATTTTGACCCAAAAAATTTTGGCCCAAAAAAATTTGGTCAAAAAAATTTTGACCCAAAAAAATTTCGACCCAAAAAAATTTTGACCCAAAAAATTTTGGCCTAAAAAATTTTGGCCCAAAAAAATTTTGACCCAAAAAATTTTGGCCCAAAAAAAAAATTTTGACCCAAAAAATTTTGGCCTAAAAAATTTTGGCCCAAAAAAATTTTGACCCAAAAAAATTGGACCAAAAAAATTTTGGCCCAAAAAAAATTTGGTCAAAAAAATTTCGGTCAAAAAAATTTTGGCCTAAAAAATTTTGACCCAAAAAATTTTGGCCTAAAAAATTTTGGTCAAAAAAATTTTGACCCAAAAAATTTTGACCCAAAAAATTTTGACCCAAAAAATTTTGGCCCAAAAAATTTTAACCCATAAAAATTTTGACCCAAAAAAATTTTGACCCAAAAAATTTTGGTCAAAAAAATTTTGGCCCAGAAAAATTTGGTCAAAAAATTTTGACCCAAAAAATTTTGACCCAAAAAATTTTGGCCCAAAAAAATTTCGGCCCAAAAAATTTTGACCCAAAAAATTTTGACCCAAAAAATTTTGACCCAAAAAAATTTTGGCAAAAAAATTTTGGCCCAAAAAAAATTCGGTCAAAAAAATTTTGAACCAAAAAATTTTGGCCCAAAAAATTTTGGTCAAAAAAATTTTGGCCCAAAAAAATTTTGGCCCAAAAAAATTTTGGTCAAACAAATTTTGGCCCAAAAAAATTGGTCAAAAAAATTTTGGGAAAAAAAATGCATCACCCACCGCAAAAGCCATAAAAAAATTTTGACCCAAAAAATTTTGGTCAAAAAAATCTTGACCCAAAAAATTTTTAGTCAAAAAAATTGGCCCAAAAAATTTTGGTCAAAAAAATTTTGGCCCAAAAAAATGTCGGTCAAAAAAATTTTGGCCCAAAAAAATTTGGTCAAAAAAATTTTGGTCAAAAAAATTTTTGGCCCAAAAAAATTTGGTCAAAAAATTTTTGGTCAAAAAAATTTCGACCTAAAAAAATTGGCCCAAAAAATTTTGACCCAAAAAATTTCGGCCCAAAAAATTTTGGCCCAAAAAATTTTGACAAAAAAATTTTGACAAAAAAATTTGGGAAAAAAAATTTTTGCGTCAAAAAAAAATTTTTGGTCAAAAAAATTTTGACCCGAAAAATTTTGGCCCAAAAAATTTTGTTCAAAAAAATTTTGGCTCAAAAAAATTTTGGTCAAAAAAATTTGGTCAAAAAAATTTTGGTCAAAAGAAAATTTTGACCCAAAAAATTTTGGCCCAAAAAATTTTGATCAAAAAATTTTGGGTCAAAAAAAATTTGGTCAAAAAATTTTGGTCAAAAAAAATTTGGTTAAAAAAATTTTGGCCCGAAAAAATTTTGGTCAAAAAAATTTTGACCCAAAAAATTTTGGTCAAAAAAATTTTGACCCAAAAAATTTTGGCCCAAAAAATTTTGGTCAAAAAAATTTTGACCCAAAAAATTTTGGCCCAAAAAATTTTGGTCAAAAAAATTTTGACCCAAAAAATTTTGGCCCAAAAACTTTTGGTCAAAAAAATTTTGGTCAAAAAAATTTTGGCCCAAAAAATTTTAATCAAAAAAATTTTGGCCCAAAAAATTTGGATCAAAAAAAATTTGGTTAAAAAAATTTTGGCCCAAAAAATTTTTGACCGAAAAAATTTTGGCCCAAAAAAATTTGGTCAAAAAAAATTGGTCAAAAAAATTTTGACCCAAAAAATTTTGGTCAAAAAAATTTTGACCCAAAAAATTTTGGCCCAAAAAATTTTAGTCAAAAAATTTTAGTCAAAAAATTTTTGGCCCAAAAAAAATTGGTCAAAAAATTTTTGGTCGAAAAAATTTTGACCCAAAAAAATCGCCCAAAAAATTTCGGGAAAAAAAAATTTTGACCCCAAAAAAATGGCCCAAAAAATTTTGGAAAAAAAATTTGACCCAAAAAATTTTGGTCAAAAAAATTGGCCCAAAAATTTTGGGAAAAAAAATTTGACCCAAAAAAATCGCCCAAAAAATTTCGGGAAAAAAAAATTTTGACCCCAAAAAAATGGCCCAAAAAATTTTGGAAAAAAAATTTGACCCAAAAAATTTTGGTCAAAAAAATTGGCCCAAAAATTTTGGGAAAAAAAATTTGACCCAAAAAATTTTGGTCAAAAAAATTTTGGGAAAAAAAATGCATCACCCACCGCAAAAGCCATAAAAAGGGCGGCAGAAATGTCGCTGATCGAGAGCCGGGGCGGCGATGCTGGTACCCGCACAAAGGACTCCCGTACGCGAGAAGCAATAAAAGGAATTCATTTATCAACTGTGCAGGCAGTACTGTGCACAGCGTGCGTTATGAGTTGCGAAAAATATATATAACTTATCAACAGTATTGCACAACGAGAGTTAGAAATGGAACAAAATAACAAAATATTGAAGGAAAAATGTTAGTTTATTTGAAAAGTTTTTACTAATATTATATGTCAAAAATCAATCCAACGGTCGACCAAAGACGGATCCAAAAAAGTCCAGATGAGGCGACCCAATCACATTGTATTAATTGCTCATTTGAACAAAATGAAACCCAACACAAAAAGTTGAGATGACGCTCAGTACTCGAGTACTAAGTGCAATGAAACAGCTCCAAGGTCGTTATTTCATAATCGACCTTGCAGTATTTCGAAGCGTGCGCTGTATGCATCAATGCCAAAAGCATTCATGTTTGGCACCATCTCGTGCCATGTTTAATAATAACTGGCAGGTTCACCGTGTTCACCGTGTTTACAGTAAAATTTACCCATACGTTTCTTTAATACAAAAATGTAGCAATTCTGGTCAAAAAAATCTTGGTCAAAAAAATTTTGGCCCAAAAAATTTTCGGAAAAAACATTTTGAAAAAAAATTTTTGGTCAAAAAAATTTTGCTCAAAAAAATTTTGCTCCAAAAAATTTTGGCCTAAAAAATTTTGGTCAAAAAAATTTTCGGAAAAAAAATTCTGGCCCAAATAATTTTGGACCAAAAAATTTTGACCCAAAAAATGTTGGTCAAAATAATTTTGACCCAAAAAATTTTGGCCCAAAAAATTTTGGTCAAAAAAATTTTGACCCAAAAAATTTTGGTCAAAAAAATTTTGGCCCAAAAAAATTTTGGTCAAAAAAATTTTGACCCAAAAAATGTTGGTCAAAAAAATTTTGACCCAAAAAAATTGGCCCAAAAAATTTTGGGAAAAAAATTTTGGCCAAAAAAAAATTTTGACCCAAAAAATTTTGGTCAAAAAAATTTTGACCCAAAAAATTTTGGCCCAAAAAATTTTGGTCAAAAAAATTTTGGCCCAAAAAAATTTTGGTCAAAAAAATTTTGACCCAAAAAATTTTGACCCAAAAAATTTTGGTCAAAAAATTTTTGACCCAAAAAGTTTTGGCCCAAAAAATTTTGACCGAAAAAAATTGGCCCAAAAAATTTTGGGAAAAAAAATTTTGGCTTAAAAAAATTGGTCAAAAAATTTTGGCCCACAAAAATTTGGTCAAAAAATTTTTGGTCAAAAAAATTTTGACCCAAAAAAATTGATCCAAAAAATTTTGGGAAAAAAAATTTTGACCCAAAAAATTTTGGTCAAAAAAAAATTTTGGTCAAAAAAATTTTGGCCCAAAAATTTTTAATCAAAATTTTGGTCAAAAAAATTTTTGGAGAAAAAGTTTTTGGTGAAAAAATTTTGGTCAAAAAAATTTTGGGGATAAAAAATTTTTGGTCAAAAAAATTTTGGTCAAAAAATTTTTGGATAAAAAAAAATTTGGTCAAAAAAATTTTGGGAAAAAAAATTTTTGGAAAAAAAGTTTTTGGTGAAAAAATTTTGGTCAAAAAAATTTTTGGGCAAAAAAAATTTTGGTCAAAAAAATTTTGGTTCAAAAAATTATCGGAAAAAAATTTTTGTTCAAAAAAAATTTGGAAAAAAAAATTTTTGGTCAAAAAAATTTTGGAAAAAAAAATTTTGAGAAAAAAATTAAGGTCAAAAAAATTTTTTGGCAAAATATTTTTGGTCCAAAAAATTTTAGATCAATTGGATCGATTGGATTTGGAAAAAAATTTTTGGGTCAATTGTGGTCAAAAAAATTTTTGGACGAAAAAATTTTTGGTCAAAAAAATTTTAGTCCAAAAAATTTTGGAAAAAAAAATTTTGGGAAAAAAATTTTTAGTCAAAAACATTTTTGGAAAAAAATTTTTGGTCAAAAAAATTTTTGGGAAAAAATTTGGGAGAAAAATGTTTGGGAAAAAAATTGGGAGAAAAATTATTGGGAAAAAAAGTTTTTTGGAAAAAAAATTTGGTGACCGAAATTTTAATACCCGTAAAGGCACATGCATTCTATATATTTAAGAGAATGTGCTATTGAAAAATGCATATGAATGAATTATGGACGCGACATCTATCGCATATTTAGTAAACTTTCAGCAATAAGGTGCAGTTTAAATTAAATGTGGTATTGAAAAATGCGCATACGAATTAGGGATGCGACATCTGTCGCATATTTAGTAAACTTTCGGAAATAACGTGCAGTTCGAATAAGTAAATATATTTATTAATTTAATTAAATTTTATAACATGTATTTTCATGTGACACCCATATACAATGTGGATTACATTTTGAAATATACTTATTACTAATATACTAATTTTTATACCTTGAAGTATGATTAGTATACAAAAGTGCTAAAGCATACAGCTGCTCTTGGCAATTGAACGGTTATCGCCCAACTGGACCCCCTCACCACGATAAGGTGTCAGCCACGAGGGGGAGGATTCACTCTGAGATCGACAAAGACTTTGAAATCCGGTTTTCCAAAGTCCGGCATATGCCACGATCGCCCATTTCACGCTGCGATCGCTAGCCGACTCTGGACCCGGTCTCCCAAAGTCGACGAACGCGAACGCTTCTCACTCGCTCACACTCAAACATACCGTGCAACGTGCAACATGCAACATGCAACATGCAACACACAAAACTGCAGCCCCCTGCTGCCAGTGCCCCCCCAATAGCCGCAGACAACGGGAGAAGATAGAGGCACCATACCGTTATCTCCCGAGTCCGCGATCCAACAAAAATCAAGATGAGACGACCGAATCAGGTTCTGCTCCAACGGACCTCGAGGCATGGTGCTAACGAGAGGCCTGACAGAAGTGATTGATTCTCACTTGACATTAAGCCGGTCACTGGGACTCGACACCCAAGTTTTGCAACTCGAGTGCGACGAAACGGCTGTTGGGTCGATGTTCCATAGTCGAACTCGCAGTATTTCGAAGCGTGCGCCATATGCCATTTGGCCATATACCAAATCGTCATGTCTAAAACTGCAAGTTATACAATTTGACGTTGTATAATTGACAATTACATAAGACGCTAGTGGTCGAGATCCTTAAATCGGTAGATTGCATTTTGAAAATAACGACTCAAAAACACACAATACCTTACAGTGATGCTTGTTCAGGCCAAAATCGGAACATTAAAGTAGCATTGACATGGATAAAAATTGCTCAGTCATCAAATAATAATATTGAAACGGTAGACCACAAATTTTTGGTATCAGGTCATTCCTTTCTACCGAATGATCGTGATTTTGGGTTGATAGAAATGAAAATAAAAAAACCAAATTACTTATACAACCCTGAGCATTATTATGAATTGATAGAAAAGTGCAGAAGAAGCAATACATTTTCGATAAAGCGAATGTCGCAGCCGGATTTTATTTCAACGAAATCATTAGAAGATACAATAACAAGAAGAGTAAAAAATACCGCGGGCGAATCTGTCTCTTGGCTACAAATTCAATGGATGAGATTCTTGAAAAATGAATCTTATAAAATGTTTTATAAAACTTCTTTAGATGATTCTACATTTTACGTTTTGGATCTTTCACCTAAAAGAGGAAGACCAAAAATATACGAAAATATTAAATTACTTCCATTATACACCAGGATTAGACCAGTATCGGAAGAAAAACATAAATATATTATGAGTTTACTACCGTACATCCCTCCAGTTTTTCAGGAACATTTTAAGAATCTTAAATACTCGAAATAATGATAAAAATGGATTACAGTTTAAAAATAATTAATAAATGCTCACAAATTATTTCAATAAAATTATTGTTTCAAATAAAAGTCAAAGTTCTTTATCGCTTTAAGTCATTTATAGGAGATTCAGTTAATTTTGAAAATGGTCTAAGTCAATTCAAACTATAAAAATAATATTATCGTATGAAATTCACACAAAATTTCATATTCATAATAAATTTCCATTAATAAAGATTAATAAAATTAAAAATTAAAATGTCGCATAATGTAAAAATATTTTTTAATTTATTCAGATGCAATTCATTAAATATCTTGAAACAAGAAATATATGACTTAGACCACTTTCATAATTATGGGCACAAATAATAGTTATGATAAATTAAGATAAATAGAATAAATAGAATTTGACATTTTTAATTACAATTAAGGACGGCGCCGATGAAAAAAGATCAATTACTAAATGATTGACAACTTAATATAAATGAATATTGAAAACAAAAATGTCTATACATATGAAATTCAACTTTCATCCTTCTCTCTACTGTCTTGTATTTTGCTCGTCAGTAGAGTTAATTTTTTATGAAATGTCTTGTACTTTATTTTGCTCGTCAGAAGAATCATTTTTATATTTACTATCTTCTATTTCAGCTGGTCAGTAGAGTAGCTTTTTTATTCTATAAGCCAAAAAATATATATAAGCCAAAATTATTATTTTTTTGTTGTGATAATAATTAAAAACATTTGTTTACGTTCATTAATACATTAAAGAAACAAGTTCAGGAAGCAATTCTTCCTGTTTCTAAAGCTTCTAACAATAAGTTAAATATTAAATTAAAAGAGTATTAAAAGAGTGTTTAAAACTAAACAAAAAAGATTTAGACTTTTTGAGTTATGAATATATCGATTCATAATTTTGAACATTTATTGATAAAATAAGTTACATAGTTATATAGAGGATGAGAAGTTTAAGTTTGCAGGACCAAAAATTATTTTGCCTTACCTTGTGCATTCAAAATATTCAAACAAGTATCTTGTGGCTTAAGACCCTTTTCCTTGGCATCATGTTTAGCATTGCAAACCCTGCGATTCCTTGGCAAAACATCAACATTACAAAGGTTATTCGATTTCTCGCTTTTGAAAAAAAAAAGGAATTTAATTATTAATTGTACAAGGCAATACTGCACAGCGTGCGTTATGAGTTGTAAAAAATATATAACTTATCATCAGTACAGCACATTTTTCCTTCAACATTTTATGTCAAAAATCAATCCAGCTCTGAGATCGGACGAAGACTTTGAAATCTGTCGCTATAGTTAGTCGACTGGAGACCCGGTCGACCAAAGTCGGATCCAAAAAAAGTCCAGATGAGACCACCCAATCAGATTGCTCATTTGAACAAAATGAAACCTAATAAAAAGTTGAGTTCACACCCATGATATTACTGAGTGCAATGGAACAGCTGTTAGGTCGTTATTTCATACACACCCTTGTAGTATTTCGAAGTGTGCGGTATGCATCAATGCCGAATGCATTTATGTTTGGCGCCATCTCGTTATGTTTAACTGGCAGAATGACTAGTATTTTACCTTGTATAAGATTGTTTATGATGATACCCTAATGAAGTTGTAATGGACTAGCGGGTTAAAAGAATCTGGTTGAAAATGTCAGGGTAGCACATGAAACTTAAAGAAAAGAGGTATTTGTTTCATAAGTTCAGTTAAATTTACCCATACGTTTCTTTAATGAAAATGTAACGATTATACATTAATTACATAATTAGGTACTAGTGGCAATAGTTCTCGTGCTTGGTTTCGAGTACGTATACGCAAGCGATTTGTTTTTGTATTGTATTTTACTTTTTTCAATTAATTTCATATGAACATTTGAACTGTTTCCAGTTTTATAAATATTTATATATATATATATATATATATAAATTTGTGGATCATATCTTTAAGTGGATTCAGTTGCTGTGGCAATCGTTCTTGTTTTGGGCTTCGAGTTCAAATCCCCAAGCAAATTTATTTTTTCAATAAATTTTAAATGAACTTTTAAAGTTTTTCCAGTGATATTTACTTCAGAAGTGATAAATAAATTGCGGAATTACTTTCGATAATCCGCATTCACAAAAATCAAGATGAGACGACCAATGAGTTTCTGCCACAAAAGATTTTGAGGCATGGTGCGAACAATAGATCTGACAGAAGTATCGCAAACCTTTTATAATATATTTTATTATAAAAAAGGGTTTAATCTAACTAAACAATTCCTCTACTTTCAAATAATGTTGTTAAAAAATTCCTATCTTTACTTGTTTTTGAGATATTGGTGGTGGATATTTTATCCGCGAACTTTTAGCCGCGCTCTCCCCTAATAATTTTTTTTCGACTATATATTCATTTTTCACCAGAATCGAAATTATAAAATATTTTTCAACCGAAAAACAATAGGATTCTCATTCGAAAGTGACAAATGAGTACAGGTCTTTGAGGTACCCGACGTAAAAAGATCGACTCGCGCTCGAAAATATTTAATATCTTTCGATGTAACAAATTCGGGTAAAGGGTAAGTGAAACCTTTGTAAATATTTAAGGGTTGTTATTTTTAAGAAAATTGCAAAAACAAAAAAAATTTAAATCATTACAAAGTTCAACTCAATATGAGTGTAATAAAAAAATAATACTGATCCGATCAGCACTATTGGAGATAATTAATTTACCGCATAGGATGTTCATAGAAATTGAGCAAAAAATCCATATTTCAATCGTAAATATTTACGTAAAAAAATTTTTGTTAGCAAAATCCTGAAATACCTGTCAAATGATTTTATGTATAATATCTGTAAAAAAAAATTCAGACGATTCTAAAATGTGGCATTTTATTTTTCCGAAAATCCGTGCGATTTGTAAAAGAATGACCCTTATACATTTTATTTCTTAAATTTTATTTTTAGTTTCCACTGATTAAATTAAATAAATGTTTAAAGAAATTCATGTTTTTTATTGATGTTATATGCTTGATTATTAGATTGATTAGACTTTGTTCATACATATGTCACCATCAAATTCAAAATTATACAACATAATATTACAATAGAAAGTATAAATAATAATGTATAAATCAATATATACATTTATATATATTTGAAAATATACATTAATTGTGCTGTAGATGATGTACATCTGAGAGATAAAACTTTCTTCTTATAATTATATCACAGTTAATTGTAAATATGTTGCAATATGTCAACAGATTGTTCCAAGTTGACTTTATCAAGAGATATTGGAAGGTGAGCATTGGAAATGTTCAGCAAATTAGAAACAATTTAGTTATGTTCATAGATAATATAGTTTATTTATTTATTAATATACACAGCTTACATGTACTATTTATGTATTGTTACCTTTTAAAGTATTATATAGAAGTCGCTAAAATGTCGAAGGATTTATCTTAAGTCGTAAATAAGACATTCTTATTTATTATACTCTCTGGGAGTACCCGACATTAATGATGATTGAATGACTGTTATACCTATATCTGCATCGAAATATAAAAAACCGAGTTATGTTCTTTATTCTAAAACATTTATATCTTATTTACAAACTCATTCATGCGACTATCGGAAATGATTGATCACATCATAAACAATAACATATTTTGTTTTTCTTACTGGTGAGTAATTTTTATTTACACTTAAATTTGGCATTATATTATTATATATCTGCTATTACATTTCGTAATAATGATTTACATTTAGCGAATAGCATAACTTAACTATTGCATATTATTAATCGCTTCATTTAATATGATATAAACATGACAACCACTTTAGTTTAGATTCATTTACATTCTGTACGAATGTTTCAACATGATTTAGTATACACAAAAAGACAATCCTGTGGTGTCTTTAAATATATAAATGCAGTTGATTCATCTTACATATATTCTGCGATTTACTTTATCACTCAGCATATTCATTCCGAACAGTAACAGAATTATTGCTTATTTTGGATATTATAATATATTATTGTATATCTGATGCATTTTCTGACCAAATAATTGCATGAATGTAAAGGAGTTTTGCTCCACGACGACTCAAGTCTAATAATTGTTTAATATAATTTTTAAAATATTTGTATCCAATAAATAAAATAAATGTTCATTGGAAACTATAGACAATAAAAATATTTATTGCTTAATTATTTTATTTCTTTATTTAAAAAATTAGATCAATTTTCAGAGTCATATTGAAATTTTTTAATAAATATTGTTTTTTTTTACTAAGGTCTGTAAAATATATTGTAGGTGAAATATGTTGTAAAAATTATATTACACAGTAAGTAAACTACACAAAAGTTTTTTCAAAAATCCATTTTCTTCAGTTATTCAACCACAATTGTTTGATCAGTTTTGCTTTCGTTCACATTGTTATTATATCATATCATAAATATTTATATAGAAATATATTACTCACATACAAAACTGTACAAAAGGAAATTCATTATACACACAGACTCATGATCATAAAATTCTATATCTGTTTTGATTGTGGATTCTGTTTTGTTTTAATAGATTCTATAGCCATACAAAAGATAAGCATTTTCCTTTATATTTCATTTAATTAAATATGGGGCATTTTCTTTAGTTTTACTCTAATCGCATTCATAAAGGTTTTACGATATTAAAATTATTATCGATTTATTTATGAAATTCAAAAAAATTCTCAGATACATTTTATGTTCTTTTATTTTAAAATATTATTTAATGTCATTTAAAACTTAATTTTTCAATTTTTCCAGTTGAAATGCTTCGTCCAGATAAAATTAATTTACCATGATTCAAAAATTAACTTATCCATATTATTTCCTTGTCATTTAAAACCAGAGTCATGGATCTATAAAAATTAGCTAAAATTAATCTGAAGATAATATAATTAGGAGATAAAATTTTGATATTTTGATTTTTTATCAAAAAGTCTAAATGTTTGAGATACAAAAGGTTGGCATACAAAAAAAATATTATAATTTTTTTTACCAGACACCTATCTGACACGTTAAAATAAATTATAAAAAGCGTATATTTTAAAAACTAGTCACGTTCATACATATTTACAAATATACACATAAACATTCAGTTATACTTATAAACTTTTATATGTATATATATATATATATATATATATATATATATATATATATATATACCTATATATATATCTAAATACACCTCATGTAACGAACATATTATACAAAGAAATTCCTATGAATTTCTGTTAAATATGGCCAAAATTATTCATCATAAAAAAGTTTCTTATAAGTTATTATTATATACATGTTATTTTGATAAGAACGCGTATAAATATATTGATATTTAATCATTTACGCAAATCACATTGCGTATTTATTTGTCGGTACTTATAAAATACCCGCATATCGCAGTAACATAATCTGTCTACTTTACTTATTGTTAAATATTTACAAAATTATCATTAATATAAACATAATCCTGTCGCTACTCACGTAGAAAGCCTCCGGGAATTCCTATTTTGACGCCTGGCGCCGCCACTCTTCCTGCGCTTGCGCCTAGAGTCACGTCTGAACACTACATTTCCAGGATCATCTGCTAACTGTGGATATTTATGAGAGCTGTGTATCTCAGCACCCTCCCATCCATCCACATCACCATGAGCTATTAACTGCTCTTTCTCTTCTTCAGTCCAATCACCACGTCCTTGGAAACCCGCGGCTACGATTTGTTTTTCTAATTCCCAAGCTCTTTCCACAGCACGCTTATGGGCATGTTTCAGTATTCTATGTCGCTCCTGAATGGGATCTGTACCATATCTTATAATGACTACAGCATCAGGATTATGTAAACGCAACTCTTTGCCACCTCCATGTTCCGAACTTTCGTGAGCTGATACATTGAACATACCGCCTAATCGCCTAAGTTCTTCAGTATCATCACGAATTTTAAGAACATTATCTTTAACGAAGTAGAATACATCTTGATCTCTTACACTAAAGTGTGGTTCAAGGAAGTATGAACCGTTGAATACCGATGTGACTACGTCTTGTACGACGCCATTCACACCATCCACAACGCTGACTAATGCTCGGCCGTTTGCCCGAGAAATCAGAACACCTTCGCCGAAAACTGCTCGCCTGTAAGCTACACGGGGCAAAAGGTTGCGTGTTTTGGCTTCTGTCTTGAGAAGTGGTTTAGGAACAAATCCAAGATCTGAGAAACGTCGGTTCACCTGAAAAGCCATAAGTGTTAGCTCAACTATATCAACTATAATGAAATATTTGACAAATTTTTGCAAACTTACTTTATCAACAATGCATTGAAGTCCGCTAGTAACGCCCAAGTCCGGATTTAATTGCGGCGCAGATATTGTTGCTGTTGGTCTATAGATCATATCTGCAGCATATCTAGCTCCTAGCATTTTATCTGCATCATATCCATAAAGCCTCATCCAGCTGGATAAATCTGTCATATATCGAGGTTCACGATCACCATGTCCGTTTATGGGATCATTATTTCGGAATCGATATATAAATACATCAGTTGGTGTCGTCAACTTGGTGGCAAGCAGTTCCCAAGCTGGGGTCATCCATTGTCCAACGACTAAAAAGAAGGAAAGCATGTTGATAATTACTTCAAGTAAAAATTTATTTATTAGTAATATAATGTATTAGAAATATTATTATGAGCATCTGAACAAAACTGTTTATAATTATCAATCGCACTCACCAGGATCATATAATCTCTTATCAAGATACACTAGTCTTGTGTTTGGATCTAATATTCCTCCATGGAAATCGACTGGTAAATAGAAATCAGGATTTGAATCTTTAGTGATCTTTCCGAACGGCGTTCGTCGAATTTCTTTGATAATATTGCCATTAGTATCGAACAAAGCTAATGGTGATCCATTTTGGTCCGAAGCTACATAGAAACGTTGCTCTGAGGTTTCAACTGTGATAAGTACATCGCGCTGATCGTAAAGGAAACGGAATGTTCTTCCTGTAATTCAGAAGGAGTTATATGAATATTATCATTAACTTATAAAAAAATGTATTTGATAGCAAACATAAATAATTATTTACCGGTTTTAGGAAAATGAACGTGTGTGACTAGATCTGGAGTATTTGGATTTGAATAAAAATATTGTGTCACATTTGCTTTATCGTCCCTCCAAGCTATGAGTCTACCGCGATCATCGTAGAAGTACCAAGCCTGAAGTCAGATAATTTAGTAAGTCATCTGCTTTGTGTGATAAGTTCTAAATTATTAATTATAGTACTGTATTACCTGAAATCTATCTCGTTCATAAGCGTGTGTGAGTTGGCCACGAGAATTATATCGGTACTTGTGTTCACCGCGTCTTACCACAAAACCACGACCATCGTAAGAATTGAATTCTACATCTCCATATTGAACGACACGATCTCCACTATCATAGCTGCAAGGTAAAAAAAAATAATGATATAAACCTGTTGTGTCATAATTTAATTTCGAATAATGTTGAAGTTCAGGTAAGAAACTCACCCAAGAGTTAATTTTTCGCCTTGCTCAATGACTCCAATGGTGTTTCCATTCTCATCATAAACATACTTCCAGTTGCTGCTTCCAACGACTTCCATTACATGCCCGTCGGAATTGTAAGTAACGCGATCTAACATTGAATTCCTTCCTATCATAAGTTTCTGAGACTTCACTCTATTTCTTAAATCGTACTCAAGTTCTAGTCGGAAAACATCGAATGACTTAATATTAATTAACACGCTTTTCACACGGCCATGTCTATCATAGTCTGTAATAGTTATAAACTGCTTTCCAGTATCTTGCATAAAAGATCTATTGAAAGCGTTTCTATAAATACGCAAATCGCTCACTGATTCTAACACACCAAAGTTTTGATTATATTTCAAACGGAGTTGGGGCAATTCTTTGCTTTCTATATCCATTTCAATACCAGATAATCTGGCGTTCCCGTCATACTGATATTTATAATGAGCACTTGAAAATCCGCTCTTACCACTGAACTTTAATCGTTCATCCTTTAAAATTCCAGCGTGATATTTGAACTCATGTTTCAAATCAAAATTTGGTTCCTTAATTTCCACGTTCTTTACAAGCCCAGTAGTGTCCTGATAAGTGTACTGTATAGAAGATAAGCCAGCCAACGTTGTTTCTAGTTTACCAGTAGCATCATATACATAGGCCACTTTGCCAGACTGATGAGGATAAACCTTTGCCAATATTTGACCATCGTCGTTATACAGTATTTCATATGGATGTCTGTTCATTGGAGAATAATATTGATACTTGAAGAATCCTAAAGATGTTTGCAATGAAAACGCGTGAATATGACCTCGGGGAGTTGTTAAAGACTGTAATGCACCAGCTTCGTCATATTGTAACAAGTAATCGCTACGTCTGGGAGTAGTAACTTTTAAAGGTAAACCACCAAACATGTCTTTAAATGCATATACCATACTAGAACCGTCACCATATTTAATTTCGTTTAATCTCCCGGCTCTGTCAAACGAATATGTTTCGTTCAATTCACCCCATTTCCAGCTAGAAAGTCTCCCAAATCTGTCGTATTCTAATTCAACGCCGTCGAACACATCACTTTGTGGACTCCATTTAACTGGTCTAGCGGTTCGGTCGTAAGTAACATTCAATAATTCAACTCGATCATCCATGAAAACCGCCACCGTGGCCGTTTCTCTGTCGTACTCTAATGTTAGCATATTATCCCCATTTACTCTCATTTTCCTACCGACTTGCAAAACGCTTTTGCTGGTTAATTTGCCTACACCTCGAGTCGTGGGTTGTCCAGCACGACGTAAGAAGTAACGCATCTCGACGCGGTTCGCAAGATCACCTGCTATTTCTGTTCTTTGTTTTGCAGGAACTGGATAACTTTCACCAAGCAAAGAATCTAATTCAGCCAATACGGCGTAAGGAACTGTATCAGTAGTGAAACTATGACCCCATGGAGTTATACGAGCGATACTACCATCAGCGTACACACTTGTGCGATATTCGGCTTCACCAATTTTTGTGATAACTGATGGGCCTTTTATGAGCATTGATACAGGCCGACGATTATCCTGGGTTACTTTTACAGTAGCACCTAAAACAAATAATTATATTTTAGTAAAATAATTATTTAATATCATTATCAGAAAACTTTTTTAAAATGATACATACCTTTAATGCTCAAATCAAATCCTAAGCTAATCATCTTTCCAGTTGGCATGACAGCAGAGGTTAATCTACCAAATTCGTCATAATTATAAACATAACTTCTACCAGTGCTATCCAGTTTAGTCTTAAGCAAACCAGTTGGCCCATGGTAGTCAAAAGTGACATTGTAATTATCTGGAGTACTAAGCTCATGAAGTAGTTTCATTCTTGACATTCTTAATCTACATTTTTGCCCTTTAGTATTTTCAATAGAGTTTACTTGACTAGAATAATCACGAAGCAGGAATACTTTGTTACCTGCGAAAATCGATCGAGTTAATATTATTATGATACCAACAATTACTTTAAAGCGATTTATTTTTGAACATATAATTTTATTTTGTGTGAACGTTAATATTATCCAATGTATAAATACCTGCAGCATCAGTAACCGTGCTCAATTTTCCATTGCTGGTATTCACATTATATGTGAATGTATAACTGGTCTCGCCAGTTAAAATATTTTTGGTTGCAATGTGTTGTCCAAAACGATTAAATATATATATTTCTTGAGTGTCTGGAGCAAAGATTTCGTACTCTCTATTAGGACCAGCTTCTGGAATGCTTGCGCGTACCGATCGAATTCGATAATTAGCCTGGTCACCTATATGCAGAGTTCCATCAGCGCTTACAGCGACAGCAGATATTGTATTAAATTTGGCTGCAGAGGCAAGGTAATGATCTGCTTCGAAGCAATCGCATCCACGTTCCAAGCAGTTACATTTTGATTCCGCACCGGCGTAGGGAGAAATTTTTCCTAGAAATGGTATAATAATCGTATTTATAAAATCATGATTAGCCGTCCAGTTATCTGTTATCTTATGAATTACAAAATTCTTATTGGATTCATAAGAAATTAGAACTTATTCACGCCCTTTCGCGTAAAAAAGGTTTTGATATTAGGTGTCATATATCAAGTTCATATAATGAAACTTACCATCAGTCCCGATAACTCGAACTCGATTAATCCTTTGTGAATCACTTTCAGCTACATAGAGATCACCTGATGGAGCAAATGCAATACTTTGAGGCATAGTTAAAGTGGCGTGAGTTGCAAGTTCTGCGTCATAACCCGAAGCTGGAGATGGGCAATGCAACGGTCTACCAGCTACCACCTAGAATATTACATAATTAATACTAATACCATTTTTTATTACTCAGATAATTGTTCAGAATGTGTGGATTATAAAATTTTACCTTAAGACGACCATCCGGAGCAAGTTGCAGTATCATATGATCGTCTATAACGTGTAAAGAGTCATCCAACGGATTTATGGCTAATTCAGTTGGCCAACGTAAATGTACTTCCTCAACGTTCAGAGTACCTAAAATAATTTATAAGTTATTGCTTAAATATTCTAATTCGATATTGAAACTTATACATAAATATGTACGTATATGAAATAATAAATACATGTTAGTATTATACGTATATTTATATTTTAGTTATTTCATAATCAATTAGTTATATATTTATATTACCTTCACAAGGAATTGGTTTCCAATGCGATTTATGCATGTGATTTCCCACAACTGTAGTTACGATGCCATCTCTGTCGACCATTCTGATGTTTGTACCGTCCGCGAAATATAATACATTATTCGCTGAGACGGCAATTCCTTTAGGATAAGCCAATTTTGCATCTCTAGCTAAAGCACCATCGCCACAATGCGCCTCATCGCCGGGAAGACATCGTTCGCCTGAGCCAACTACAGGTTCCCAGTTTCGTTCCGGATCCGTGAAATCGTCTACATCGCGTACACGGATAATTTGATGAGATTCAGGATCGGAAATATATAAGGCGTTATCGAGCGGACTTAGTGCCATGTGATAGCGATAGGACACACGAGTTGCGCTGAAATGATAACACAAGATTTACTTAAAAATTTTAGATGTTAGAGATGTAAATGAATACAATAGATTCAAATCTTAAAATATAACAACATATGATGTCTTACGAGAAATTATGTAAATTATAGAATTTTTATAATTTTATTATTTAGACATACTTTAGTCGCACGACGGTTCTAACAGTCCCATCCGTCATAATCCTTCGAACCAAGTTAAAATCACCGACAAATATTGATCCATCTGGAGCTGTAGCCAAAGCAACTGGAGCTAATAGACGCTGCCTGTACGCCTGACCATCACAATCTGAACATTCAAGTGGTCTCTGATGCCCATCACCCATACTTGTTAAAATCACGCGTGGCTTGTGCTTCAAATATATATTAGCACCATCACCTTTTTGTAGAATTCCTAAATGATAAAAATTAATTTAAATTTGTATAAATTATTATTATACATTTTGTTATTTATAAATATATGTAAATTTAATACCTTCATGGAAGTTATATCTATGGTGAATGTCCAAGTTCCACCCGCCGACCTCAGATATTGTCATGTCATGCCCACTTAATTTAGTTGTTTGTACATCCCAAATTATTTCTTTGCAATCACTATACTCGTAGCCAACTTTAACAATTGCTGTTGTGACTCCATAAACCCGCTGTCTGTAAACATTTAATCTATTCCAAGCGTAAGTGAATTTTATCACTGGGTCAGCTTCAAATATTTTTTCAAATAGTATGCCTTCTATGGTGATTCGCAGATGAATAAGTTTTAAAGCTTCAGGAATTTCTTCTGGCGTTAATTGTAGCTGAATGGTAGATAAGTATCCAGTGGCTCTTGAACTGTGATATATAAGATTTAAGCCTGTGCCAGGAATTTGGAGAGTTTCTTGTACGACCTAAAAATAGAATTATTTATTATAGACTGATATAAAATTTTTAAAAACTAAGTTCTCTCAAAAACAATAATTACTTGAGATTCCGCAAGTATGGCAGATCTGTCTGGACATGAACCTTGAAAACCATGTTTCCAAGTTGCTAATACGACTGGCTTCATCACGTCATAATCGTGCACTGCGCAAGTTTGCGGCATAACACCTGATCCTAAACCTAAAATTATAATAGAACATTAGTAAATTTGAAATTTTTACCTGCGATTATATGTTTAATAAATCAATTTTCAAACTATATTTTTACCTGTAACTGGCAACACCTTTTCATCACCAGTCATCATGATAACAGTATCTATAATAACAACTTCGTTCCAGGGTACAGAAACAACTCTACTATGCGCTTTAAAAGGAGATCTTCCAAATTGTAATGTAACAGCTCCTCCTCCATTTACTAAAAGATCAAACCAGCCATCATCTCTGGTTAGAGTGAAGCCTTCAAGAGGCGTTGCTGTACTAACTCGTACACCCATCAGACCTGCTCCAAGAGATGTGACAACTCTACCTCGGACTACGGCTGATCGGCTAAATAAAAATTAAAAATTGGTAAAAATTATATACAAAAAAGAGAATATGGAAATAAAATGTAGTTTAAAAAAATGATAGGAAAAAAAAGATAAATAGTAGTTTATGAAAATATTCTTATTAGAACATCAGAAAACTGTTTTATTTGATAATTTATTTAATAATATGTTTTTGAATCTCTTAAAGAATATTTTTTGAAACAATACTATATAATAAATATAAATACTGAATATCATTATTATAATTATTGCACAAACATAAAATCTTATATAATATAATCTTATATAAAACAGATCAAGCAAACATGTAATGCACGGTACACTAGTGGATCAGGAGATCAAAAATAAACCATGCCAAAATCTAGCAAACATAAACAAACATACACACACATTTTTTAAATTTCTTAATAAACTATTGCAAAATCGACAAATAAAGCATATATATACGCATAAAAAAGATTTTTCGTAATTTAGGAATAAACTTGAATCCTGACTATACTATGGCCAAGATTGAAGTTTATTTTTAAATCTCAAGAATAATCTGTGCTAGCTTGATGATTCAATTTAGAAGATAATCAAAAATAAACTTTTAATAAATTAAATAAACAAGTTTTGACATAATTAAACTTCATAAGTATTTTAGCTACTGCAAAGTTTAAAAAATTACCACATGCGTCAGCAAGATAATTAAGTTAGATAAAGCAAACAAAAGTATTACTTTTTTATTGAAACTTAATAACTTCACGATACCAAATTAAAATTTAATTATTTTTGAAAAATATTTTGTAACATTCAACAGAATTTACGCAATAGTGGTAAGTTTTTTATAAAAAAAGTAAGCTTTCTAGTTAAATAATTCACTAAATAATATAATAGATGAACTGAAATATGCCGTAAATACTAAACTAAATATACAGCATCTGCCTAAACTTATGTAATAGGTTTCTAAGATAAAAAATTCTAGTATGTTTATACGTTTATCCTCGATGCACTTTTGAATTTGCTTACCTGGTGTTGAAGTGATTCCAAAACATACTGAATTCGCAGCAGGAAGAAAAAGAAACCCGAAAAAATGTTAACATATTTAAAAAAAATTCAAATCAGTGCTACTTTTAACATTTTAGTTTATAAAAATGCTATATGAAATAATCGAAATATTTTTTTCGAAAATAAATAATTATAGTTATTTTTATGACAAAAATATTTATTATAGAATTTTTTAATTACTAACGCGTTATACATGGAACCCGCACAGTTTTATTCATCGTGCATGTGTTATTTATATCCTTTAACAGCAATTCTTGAAAATATTGACACAAAATATTACATTGAACACTGATCAATTTTTGGGTAAATGTTAGTATGGTGACCAATATGAATTTTACAGCAAACACAGCACCACACACAAAACAAAAAAACTGCTTTGGGTTTTCAAAAAATAAAAAACAAATGTTATTAAATAAACTAAGAATATGTTTTGTTGAATTCGAATTTGGCATTAGTTACGCATTTTGAAATAATCATTATCGTGCCTTTTTTTTATATATTATTTATTAGTTTTTATAATAAAAAATATATATAGATTGTTCATATAAAATATATGCATAACATAGAAATAAGCACAATATTAGTTATTTGCTAAATAACTAATAATATTAAATATTTTAGTAATGTTAATTTTGGTAGTAATGAATGCAAAACGGTGTTATAATTCAGAAGATGCATAATAAAACCAAAGTTATTAGTATCGATTAGTTGAATATTCTATACAACTTTACTGCAAAAAGTTGTCCGAAAACCAGTGCTTAACAAAACAGATTCTTTCGAACACAAATATCAATAAAAGGAGTGTGGTATCACATGGGGCACAAACAGCGCATATTATATATAAAATCTATTCATAAATCGAATTAATTGTCCTAACTATAATCAAAATATTTATTAAGTACATCTCTTGTCGCAAAACACTTATAATATCAATTATTAGTATTTTTTCATAAAATTCAACAAATAAAAAACGTTTTTGAAGACTTAACCTATATAATATGTACGTAATATAGCAAACACATACCTTTCGTTGAAATTTTCCTGTTTGGCATAATTTTGCAAACTACCCTCGTCGATTAAAAATTTCATTCGTTCGAAAAATGAAGCTGTTGCAGCAGGTGGCTGCTTTCGAAGTAAAATATCGATAGGTTTTGGTGCAGAAACGCAAAGTTGACTTGAACGACATTGATGATTGGAACAGCATTCTGGATCCTCACAGTCCACTAAACCATCTGTAAATTTTATATATGTTGCAGATTTTATTCTTTTCCTAGACAATGTAAAATCCCGTAGCGAGAAATAACAAGTTTTTTTAGTAAATCTTCATATAAATATAAAATTTAGAACTTGTCTATTAGAAACAACACAGTTTTTGGAAGTATTGTGTTTCTCCGTAACTGAATAAAATAAAAACCGCATGCTGAACTAAATATTATAAAATGATTAAAAATGATCAACAGATAGTATATTTTTCACAAACCTTTATCATTGTCTTTTCCATCATTGCAATTTTGTTCCATGGGAACACTGCAGTCTTTTCCGTCCCATCCATCGTAACATCTGCATTCCCAAGCGCCTTCGCTATGTACTCCACACTGACCATGTCCAGAACAACCTCCTGGACAACCTTCCAAAGTACAATGCTTGCCATTCCATCCAGACACACATAAACAAGTACCTGTAAAGGAATTAAATATGAACAAAGTATACAATATGAGATTTGAATATAAAAGTATTTATATGTCTCATATATAGCACAATAGCAATAGTCATTTTAAATTTTCATGGCACTTTCAAATTTTGTGAATTCTGTTAAATCGATTTAAAAATACAATAATTGTATTTTTGATACAATACGCGCTTAACCGTTACGCAATGAAACACCTTGTAATTATATATAATTACAAACACAATATTATATTAAAAAAATATAGCGAATGGAAGGAATTGGTGAATCCGTTTGTTTCATTATCGTCAAGTAATAATTTGATAAATAATCATGGTTCAAATTCCATTAAAATTAAAATAATCTCTAAACACTTACCATTTTTACATTGGCCATGTTCATTGCACCTGGCATCACATTGCTTCAGAGTACAATATTCTCCTGACCACCCTGCTTCGCAAACACATGCTTCGCCAACACATCGACCATTCGGACCGCAGTCCAAGTCACAAAGTTCTGATAAAAATATAAATAAAATATGTTATCGAAAACTATTTGAAATGACAATATTATACGGATATTAGAGCATGCTTTTATTCACATGCAAGCTCTCTAAGCTTAAAGTGGGTTAACATATTATTGCAATAACATAATGATGTGTTGATTAAATTAGATCAATTCCATGATATTAATTGCAAGACTTTTATCATAGAAATGTATAGAAATTAGATTAATATTTAGACTTCAATCAGTCCATCCCGCGTAATATGATATTTCTATAGTAATCCTTAAATGGCAACTGTCTATCTTCTTACCTTTGGAGCAATCATCCCCTGACCACCTGTCATCACAAGTGCAGGTCTGTGTATCAATATCGAATCTACCGTGTCCTGAACAATCGGGTAAACATTGTAAAGCATCGTCGTCAGTTTCAGCGCAATCGGCTCCTTTCCAGCCGCGTTTGCAAACGCATACGCCGCCTTCGGCGCAAACGCCATGCCCGGAGCAGGTGGGATGAGGACAATCGACTGAACGCGGGAAAGAAGCGAAACATGCCCGATGTTAGTTTAGTGAATGTTATAATGGTTGTTGTTAGAAACATAATGATATCAAAAGTGTTTGTCGAATATTAATTTTATTATATTTATCGCAAATGTGCTTTTACACTTAAAAACAAGTTTTTTTTTTCTACTCCATTTCTGTTACTCCTTTTGATTATCATTAGGTTCATCTTATTTATGCCAATAATTAATATAGTTCTTGCCGGATTAGTGATTGTGGGTTTATCAAACATGATGTGCAAAACCCTTAATATAAACTGTATGTACAACCGAGATGTTGAAAACAAACACACAAACATTATTGGCATGCACATAATTATATGGAATATATTACACAGTAGAACTTGATAAATATTATAAATTATTAGTATTTAATCATTTCTTATATTATAATAAAGTATTTGACTCTTTTGAATAAAAATGCCTACAATCATGGCCAGGATTAAATAAAAAATTGAAGAATTATTATCAAAATTTGTAACTAAAAATAAACCCAAAAATGTTTGGTTGTAGACCAAAAATTCATATTTTTATGCTCGACCCTTTTATATGGTTGTAAACATATATTAACTAAAAAATATGACATATTCTGTGTTGTCAAATACACTATTAATAACGAATCGTTATCGAAAATTTATTATAATAAATTGAAAAATATTTGAAATATTTTGTAAGTGTATTATTAAACATATGTAAACTACAATTTTCTTTATGTTAAAGTCCAAAACGTGATTTTAACAACAAATGTTTATAATGAGCCACTCACTTTCTTCACAGAATTTTCCTTTATATCCTCGAACGCAATTGCATTTTCCATTGACGCAGTGTCCATGTCCTCCGCAATCCGACACCTCACATTCGTCATGTCTCAAAGAACATTCTTTGCCTTTCCAACCAGGATTACATTGACACTCGCCATTAATATATTCGCCGCGAGCACTACACAGGACTGGACATACGCCTAGAAATTATAATGCATAAGCTAATATATAAGAAATATTTTCTAATATACTTAGAATTATTTTTAAAACTTACTGTCACTACAATCATCTCCACCAAATCCTGGGCTACACTGACAATGACCAAGAAGACATTCGCCTTTCCCACTACATCCATTCGGACAACTGTGAGTCATATCTTCTGCAATTGCAGCAGTAAACGCCACTTCTTGAGCGTCACCATCATCATTGTAGAGAGATAAAAACCAATGGCCTTGTTCCATGTAGTGAGTCACTTGTTTTTTCATAGATGGCTGCTGAAAATAAAAACGAATTGTTAGTACGTTGAAATGAAAAGTAATTTATCGAAGTGAATATTAAGCGAAAACTTACGTGTGCTGCGCGGGTAGTCCTGGCTTTGAATCCACTTAATACTTCCAAAATGTGATACTGGGTATGAGTCGGTAAGGCATTTCTTCTCGCATAAACGCCCACTGAAGCCCCACGTGGTATCGTGTAATCAAAAGTAACATAAGCTGCTTGTGATTGATAGAACTGCATATTCCAATAACCGTAAGGAGGTATTTCATTCGAAAGACGTTGTCCAAGAGAAATTTGGGAAAATGTTGTGCCATCTGGTGGGAAGGAACGCGCTGGGAACGTTCGTGCACCTGAGATAATATTTCAAAATTGATATATAAACATTATATGACTAATAAAATGAAAAATAATTTATAGCATTAATGTTTATAATATATAAACATGTTATTTATGATTTTAAATATAATTTATATAAGAAATTTATGAGAAAATCCATATTTATGCTAGTATTAAACTCTAGAACTTAGAAGTTTAAATGAAATTCTGCTCTAAAATGCAAGAAAAAAATATTTTGTTTCGGTATTAAGGAAGGTATTAGTGTACAAAAAGATTAAATTAGATTTAAAATGAAAATATAGACATTCAGTACATCACAAGAAACCAAGCTAGTTAATTCATGCAAAACTAACATCAAATTAAAAAACTTACCATTTCTCAGAAAATGTTATATTTTCAATAAATTGCTTTACCTTCCAAAATTAGAATTGCAGGTGGTATCTCTGCCCAATAATCAATTTTAGCACAGGGGCGTTGAGAAGTAGAATAACTTTCAAAATATTCAGTGGTATACTGTGTTTCATCACTGGTGTCTGTAGAATTGTTTAACCAGTCGTCTTCCGAGTAGTTATCCAGATCATAAGTTGTAGATGCTATTAGATCCGTTGAATTGTTATTTTCTATAGTTTTTTTAGTAGGGTAATCAACATCCCAGTCTTTATCATCAATATAGTCTTTATCTTCAACTTTATCAATATCATTCATGCATGGACAAGAACATTGACATTGACCACCCCAAATTCGATATCCCGGAATTAGTGTAGATACCGGAGGTGATTTTGTAGAAGCCACGCTATTGATATCAGTAGACGACATGTGATCAGGTGTATGAAGTATATTTGATTCTTTGTTTTGTTCAATTCTATGGTCAATTCTATTATTATCATTATTTCCCAAAGACAAAGAAGCAGATGGCATGGATAAACCATTCGGTTGATTTTGTCCCGTAGGCACCGTTAAGGATAAAACGTATATTGGAGTATTTGCTCCCGATATACTGATATTCACCAAAACATTATTTCCTGTTGAGCTAGGAAATAGATCTAATGGTGCATCTGTTTTCAAGGATATGTGCTCGTATTTTGGAGAAGAGGTTTGCGCTAATGGAATATCGGTGTGAATATTCAAATCAGCAGAAGGCGTTGAAAGCACTTCAGCTTTTGACACCGATGTTACATCAGTCCACTCAGGTTGCTGTGTTTGCTCTGATCTCGACCGCGCATGTCCATTCCACAATCGCTGAACATCGTTCTCTGCACTGTTAATAAATGGCTGAATCTGCTCCTCGTGAACATCATAGTCGTATGCTATTTCAGTGAAATCGTCGTCAGATACGTTTTCATCCAAATCATAAGAGACAACAGAAAAATCTTGCTGAATTAGTTTATAATTTTGTGTTTGGGTTTCTTTTGTTTCAGTGTTGTTTGTAAAATTGGTTTCGGTAATTTCAATTATATCTATTGGTCCTGATTGTGCAGATGTTTCAATACTATAGGCATTCATTTTTCTTGATATATCTTGTGATTGAATTGGAACTAATTCTCCATCATTTAAATCAGTTCTTTCTATCAATTTGATATTATCTTTTTTTGCACGGATGTTACTTGGTTTGTTTAAATCCGTTTCAATAACCATCGAATCAAAAAAGTTGTCATTCTCAGAATGATTATCTACTAATCGATCTGTAACAGCATTGTAAACATTGCTATACATATATTTTTCAGTATTTCCATCATGCTTTTCTTTAGATAATAAACCTTTTACGAGTCTTTCCCAAATCTCGCTGCTATCTAAGTTATCGTGAGTACTGATAGGCACATTAAGAATTGTGTCTAGAATATGATCCATATTTTGCTTTGATTCATTCTTATCCATGTGTAGAAGCTCTACAGGTTCTTCCGGAGTAAAGCTGTATATATTATTAGCAAAAGAATCACTAGGACTCTTCTCAGTCATATTGTCCAAATTATCACTACCACTTTCTAAACTACTAACACTACTGTTAAAATCTACAACTTTATTAAAAAAAACACCAACATCTCTTTTAGATCTTAATTTATCAGAATTACGTAAATTATTTGATGTGCTGTTTATTGTTTCTACACCTACACCATCATGCAAAGAAACATAAAAGTTATTTAGTAATTTAAAAAAGTTTACAGATCTATTAGAAGTTAGAATAAAAACAGAAGGTGCAATAGACATATCATGCTGTGAAAAATTAGAAACATTTATTAAGTTTATATTTCTAAGGTCATTGTTATTACCTCCAGAACCCGTATTTGCTGATGTTGCAGCAGGTTTCTGGCGACTATTGGCGGAAGTAGAAATGTTTTTATTAGAAATGTCCACGCTAGAAGCAATTTTAGAAGCTGTAATTATATCTCCATCAGTGCTCGTACTAGTATCACTAACCAAGACTGAACAAGCCTTTGAATTTTGGTATGACCAATTCAATAGGCTCGACGCTAAAGAAGAAAATTAATTAAATTAATTTATTATTTATTAAATAGAACCTTTTAATATCAAAATATTACTATAAATACTTACTGGATATGTATGATATGGCTGCTGCAAGTAGTACTGATAGCAGAATAAAAGCAATCGCAGCGCATTTCCAGGAGCATCTGCGGGCCAATCCTTTGCGAAAATGAAACCGAGCCGCGCTGGTAGCCCCGCTTTGTGGAAAATGAGATGAATTAGGTCTTCTTAACTGATTTCTAACGGGCAAAACTGGTACAGGGACTCCTGTTCCATGACGATGCATGGTTCCGCCGCTGGATGCTGAATTATATTTTTGATCGATAGCTGCTGCGCCCGATTGTGAGATCATCATGCCGACGCCGATGGTCTTTGAAGGGGTGCTGCAGGCTGAGTTCGGTTGCTTGTAATCAAGCGGTGAGGTTTTTTGGTGATCTGAAAAAAAATTAATGTTACATAAAATGTTACATACACATAATTAAATCAAGAGCAAATATATAAAATCACAATTCCAATAGACAGTAAATTAATTAACAACCAAAAAAGTTTGTATAGATGTCTACTCATATTTCTTTGTTGCTGGGATGTTATATGTGCTCCCCAAGAAAACTATCAAAAGCAAAATAAAATTCCTAGATTACTTCGTCATTATTGAAATCAATATTACTAAAGTTTGAAGCTAAAACTATCATCTAAATTAGAAGTATCCTACGTCGATGTTCAAGAAAGAAGGTCTTTGATTCAAAGTACATTCAAGTAATATAAGGGTGTT
The DNA here is from genome assembly GCF_003426905.1 of Ctenocephalides felis. Lineage (NCBI taxonomy): Eukaryota > Metazoa > Arthropoda > Insecta > Siphonaptera > Pulicidae > Ctenocephalides > Ctenocephalides felis. The sequence continues at coordinate 38,996,879 of NW_020536999.1, read as the reverse complement.
AGCTACTCAGCTCGTCCTTACACTATCGCGAATCGCATTCGCACCTACATGTTTACCGGTACACGATTCGTCCATTACTGGTGTCGAACCCGAGACCCTTTAAGTATCCACGCTCTCTTGATCATCACTATTACCGCGTATACAATACATCCCCATACGAGATTTAGGCGTTTCTACAGTCTGAAAGCTGGGCGAACTGAAAGTCAGGGGGTTGATAACGGATTTGCTACAAACCAAAATTCTAAAGTTCCGAGTAATTTAAAATTCATTGAATTCTTAAATATATTGATATTGATAGGTAATTGATACATTCCAGATAGTACACGTTACTACCAAACGCTCAGGGTCGTCATAAAGTAATTATCAAGTTCAGATTCAATATTCAATATTCAATTGAATAAAATAGAATTTATATCTATGAATATACCGCTTAAATAAATTTTTTGTTTGACTTCGCTTATTTATAGCATAGATAAAGTTAGTATTATCATAGTTTTACATTTTATTACTTGACAATAATAATATATTTTGCATGGACACTTTACAAATGTTGTGTATGCTTATATTATTGTAATAGTTCTTACTTCTGATTTTTAAATTTGGTATTCAATAATAAATCACTAATATTATAAATGAGTTTACTTATCTTAAAAATTATAGTTTTTTGGGTAAGAAATATGAATCATTCAAAAAAAGCCTTTCTATTTGTTGATTTTAGTTATTTAACAATATCATACACAAGTCAATTTTTATTAATAACATTTATTTTTTATTGTGAATCTTTCTTATATAAACAAATTGATGCAAATTCATCGAATAATATATATATATATATATATATATATATATATATATATATATATATATTTTACTCTTACTTATTGTTAGACATGACTATATAGAAAAATGCATAATCGTGTATAAAAATATGAATAATAGTAATAAAATGGTAATGTTAGTTATAAGCAAGGGAGGAAAGAAAATCATTGATTGTGGTCCTCTCACATCATGAACCTGCCTTGGAGCAGACAACCCTTTATTATGAACAAAAATGAGTTTAACACTACCTCAAGAGAATCGCAAATCTTTATGTAATTCAGAAATGTATGAGCCTAAAAACCTGATTGAATATTTTAATTCTCTATCACTTGTATAGAAATTCTAAATGTTTATTTTGCATAGACTTTACATAGACTACTAGTCCTCATATGTTGTTATTATATAATATGACATTGAATCAATCGGGAAAGTCCGCGATTGTCGGCAACGTTTGCTCAGCAAGTGACGTCACAGTCCTATGCTAGGTCTATGCTATTTTGGCATTAAAATACGATCTATAATAAAATTGAACTCCCAGCCACCAGTCTATTAGGCGTTACCAAGTTGATGTGTGCGAGCTAGTAGTGCGAGTGCAACTCATTGTCAGTTGAATGGGAAAACAGTGTGCGATGGGTGGGCGAAGAGCGAGAGCACTTTAAAACACACCGCTTTACACAGGTAATATATGCGAAAACGTTATATGCATTGTATTTTGTGCGCCTCCCGTAAGAGCTTATGATGTTTTTATATATGACGTACATTTTGCATTTTAAGTGAATTCCTGGCAACTAACCTACTTCTAAGCTCTCAATCTAAATGTAAAAGTCTATTTAAATATGTAAATTGTAGATGTAGAGCAAGGTAATGTCTTAGTAAATAAGATAGTAGCAGAAAATTTTAGTCTTTTGTAAGAAACAAATTTTTATTACTATTTTTACTACTCGCTTATTCATAAGCTCGACATTATTAACCCTCCGTCGGTCGGCGTGGTCTGGCCAGACTTTTTTCGACTTCAATTAGAAAAAAAAAATACTTCTAATAATCCTATCGACTTGAAATTTCTTGACTTTTCCTATAATTTCATTAGCTGTCGATCAATGAAAAAATCAGGACGAAAAAATGTACAGAAGGATAATTATAAGGATTTAATTTTTTTTATACTTCGAACGGTCGGAAAGGTCTGTCTAGACCACCCATACATTTTGTATGAAATATACGCTTTTTCATGGTATTTTCTATTCAAACTGCGTTGTTTATATTCTTTGCTATGTGTTCTAACATGAATGTTAGTATTTTCATGACGAGAGTTTCTTGAAAACCTACCAAACTTATTGGTAATCGCAAACACTGAAAATCGGATGAGTAATGCACACATTCATTCAGGCGCCAAAAAGAATAAATACTGTTTTTCATTGATTTAAAACAGAAAAATTAACAAAAAAAGCAACGATTTTTTTTATATTTCTTGATTTTTTTATATAATCGTTAATACATAAGACACCAAAAACTCATTTATCCCATATAAATGCATGTAAAATGAATGGTGGTCCAGCCAGACCTTTCCGACCGTTCGAAGGTGAAAAAATATCCGACCGACGGAGGGTTAATAGTCCTAGCGTGGCAGACGCAATAAATATTGATATTTTTTTTCAAAATAGTGTGAGTTAATAAAAAAAATATATTAAAGCGTTGCAAAAGCTATATGTACAATTTGAATGCGGTGCTGGAAACAAATGAAAAAGATAAATTGGCCAGACAATATAACCAATGATGATCTACTGAGTACGACCCTGAAAGGAAAAGAAACCGCTACATACAGAAAATGATTTAATAAGTAAATTTTATGAATTATTATTCAACTAATTTTTATTAAATGTTCTTATTATTGTAATAAACATACATATATGTGCACACAATGGGTTTTGTAATAATTTTTGTTTCTTTCCTTTTCGAACGGAACCGGAAAAAACATGAGAACCGGTTTATGAACCAGTTTTTAAATTTTAGCGTTCCGACAAAAAATATTAGCACAACACCACTGGTTTTATCAAAGTCGTTTTTAATTTAGTTACAAATTGAGGTGTATAAACTGAAATATTAATTACAATACAGTAGTGTATTTCAAATTTCACATATGTTACTTTAAGACCGAAAAGTTGATTGTAGCAAAAAAAGCAATTCTATAATTACAAAAGCATAAGAACTGCAAAAAAATGTAATATTTTAATACTTGGATGAATTTTTTGCCATCTAAGGCAAATATATAAGCCGTTCGATCGCTTGTAAATTTTTACAATCCAACATTTATTGGTAATTTTTTTAATCATTGTTTTATTGACATTTATTTATTGGTAAATTAGTTGACAATTTATAGCAAAAGAGTTACCCTGATATTTCAATAGACTTATTGTCTAAATTTCGGCCTACAATTTGAAATTTGTATGCATATTCATAGAAACTTTGATCTTTTAAAAATCTGATGATGGTGCTGTGGAATTGATGATCACTCAATTATTGATCAACCTGGTAGTAGATTAAAGAATTGTACTCCTATACTAGTAATTCCCAACGCAAAGCACCCACAGAAAAATCAATTTTTAAATTCAAAGGGGGGAGGCCAGTTAAAAAATTACACGACTTTAACCCACTTGCTTTGGGTGATTTGTAAATACTGTTAGAAATTCGTTAAATATATTATGATCATAGTTTAGTTTAAGTGAGCACAGGATGCATGTGCAAATTATATAATTTTTCCATATATATTTCCATAGCTTAGGTAAATAAGCATCCCTTTTTAGGTCTAATGTAAACTTTCTCAATATTACGGATTATAGAAAAATTCCAAATTCTGTATGTATTAGTCTGTATATTTATAAATTCCCATCCCTTCCAGGCAGCGGTATAATTTTTATATTATATTTTTAAATTTAGAATTTTTAGAATTCAGTAAGCTGCGAGACTAAAAACATCTTAAGAAATTCAGCTCGCACAAGTTACTCAAACATTTAATAAAATTTATAGAGCAGAAATTAATTTTCTATGAAGTGATAACAGCAAAGACTGCAGTAAGGTGTAATCGATGCCGGATATTTTGGATATTTTAGATATTTAATACCGAGATAAAAATTCTTATTTATATACATATAAATAATATTTATAAATTAAATCTTATATTCATTCGCATTTCTTATACGCTAACACCTACATCAGGTTCCTCCATTCGTGTATTTCTATAACCTTACGTATGCCTATACGTTGCATTCTATACTACACGCCTTACATCTGTACCATACGCTATATTTCATCATATACTCTCAATCCCTACATTGTATACCGAATACACCTAACCTATATCTACTATATATCCTATTACCTATAATTTTCCTTACACGCTACATTAACCCTACCGGGAATCGATCCCGGGTCCGCCGCGTGGCAGGCGACGACCTTAGCCACTAGACCACCGTAACGCTACAATGAACCGTCTTTTTTTCGCGTGTCGTCGCGCCACCTTAGTATTAATTACCTAATTAATTAGAAAATGACCCGCGGAAACAACAGTGCGTCCCATATTATATTATTAATGGGGGTACCCGATAGGGTAGTGGTTAAGGTGCGCGACCGCCACGCGGAAGTCCCGGGTTCAAATCCCGGTATAGACAATAGATAGGTAGAGATAATACATAGGGCGTAAGGTAAACCTATATAATATAGGTAAATATATAAATTAGACAGTAATATTTATAAGAAGTAAAAAGTATGTAGGTATGTAATAAGTTAATGACGGTGTAGGTATCTCACGGTATGATTGATAATAGATATCTACCTATGATATACAATAATATAGTATAGTAAGATAGGTAATAGATTATCTATCATATTATTAGGTTAAGTCTTATAAAGTATTGTAATAAAACTTGAGTACTTTTATATCTCAATAAATACCAGTAGGTAAGTATTAATGAATACAAATAATACCACAATAAATATAATTAATGTTATTAAAGAATATAAATTATGTACTCAATGATTCCCTCATACTTGTACAATTTAATGTATAGACTAGCAGTATATAATAGAGTTAATTATATAAGAAGTCAATATATTAGATTTGTGAGTTCTTATCGAAATACATCAAATTTTTTGAACCGGATTTTAAATTTTAGCGTTCCGGCAAAAAAAATATTAGCACAACACCACTAGTAAGAAGAACACCACTGGTTACAGGTAAGAAGATCTCAAATGCTATACGACAGCGTCGAAGGTAAAATAAAAGGTCTGAAAGGAGTGAGAAGGAAAAGAATGCAAATGATTGACGACTTACGAAAAAAGAAAAAATACAGGGAACTGAAAGCCGAAGCACCGAAGTTTGGAGAGAAAAATACATAAAAATAAATGAAAAAGTGTTTTTTGGTAATACAATTTTATTGGTAAAGGGACTAATAAACAAGGGAGGGAGAAGGAATTATTGATTTGTTGTGCTCTCATATCATGGACCTGCCTGCCTTCGGACAGACTACTATTTATTATTATCATTATTAAAACATTTTGAATATGTGAGTACCATATATGATATAAGTTAATACTAGAGTTTTAAAAATATATCTGTCTGTAAATCATCATTGATTTTTTAACAATGATATACAACGATACAAAAATAATTAGATAATATCAATGGTTAAAATTTAAAATTGAATCTAAATTATATATTTTTAAAAACAGTTGAATATTTACAGTAAAATATAAAGAACTATAACTGTTCAAAACGAGCTTAATCTATACGATTAAAGATTAAATTAGTAAGTGTAAATTAATTAATTTCTAAGTTTAAAATTCCCATAAGTACTGAATAAAGCACCTGCAGGTATTGAAGAGATAAAGTTTAGTATTCAAAATTAAAGTATTCAAATTTGACAATTCGAAAATACCAGATTTAAAATATGCACACCGATTCCAATATAAAAATTGCATTTCAAAAGTGTTATATGCAACATATTAATACACCGAGTAAATAAAACCTGATCAGTTTATCACAAAATATGCAAACCGCCGCGATCGTTATATAATTCAATCATTCAAATGGTACTTTTTGCGCAAAAGCTTCTATCAGCCGACTAGAAGAGCCCTAATGATTGATTGTAATTGACTTCTCTATGGTTTTGAATTTTCCAACTTACAATAGTATTAGTCATCCCCCTGAGCATGAACAAAAACTGCCTATGCATGTGTGAATGGACATATTTGTTTTCCTATACCCATTGTATAATACATTTGAAAAGGTTTTGTGTAAATCGCGTAGGTACATCGACACTGCATTAACTATGAAATATAATTTTGATTATTATGATTAATTTCGAAATTCATCGGCCATTATCGCTCGGCGGTAATGTTGATTTATGGCTTGTATATCGCTTTTGTTTAGTATCGCGTAATGCAATGCTGCAGCGGCGGTTAGTGCCAGGTTTCGAGATATCGCATTATAAATTTGGAAAATGAATTTTGTAATATAAATTAACATAAAGATCAAGAGAGTTTTCAATTTATAAATACTAATAATTATTAAACACACTGTAATTTAAAAATGCATTTGATTATAGTTTGCCAACATACTGGATGACGGATATGAAAACCCAGAAGGTGTGTTTCATTTAAAAAATCAACGGACAAAAAGTATAGCTATAACGGATTATAAAACTTGGCGGGTTTTATTTCCCCGGGGCATAAGAGAATCGCTCCTCAGAGACTACCAGCTGAAAATTCAGGAGATTTTACGCACAAACGCAGCAGAAACAGGAAAACCATTAAAAAAGACATTTGAAAAATGCTGTAGAAGATAAATATATGCCGTTGTATCTAAATTATTCTTCAAAACGTTAGATTTTTTGTTAGTTTAGTATATTTCACCAATTAATATCAAAAATAAAAAAGAGTAAAGTTCACGCGATTGAAGTAAAACTTATTTGCTACAGTACAAGATGCCATTTAAGTAAAAATAAATACATCAATTTTGAATAATGTTTATCAGTATTATAGTATCATTCGTGATGCACATATTTACCATTATACACATTTATATAATTATTTTTCTTTTTTGCTGGCGATATAAATAATCTCATTCTTTGAACAGCTGTAATATCTGTTTTGCCTAAAAAATATTTTCCATTTTAATGACTTCAAAGATTAATAGAAACTACGAATAATATAGAAATATTTTCGAATCAATAAACTTACGTTTAGTACAAATGTTTAAGTTGTTTTATTATTTTCAAGAAACAGTGTAAAATATTCTTCTGATTCAGGCATTTTTCATTAAATCAAGAATTGTAATAAGATGTAATTTTAAAATGTTTATCTATCTATGTCGATCTTCTTGTTAATATCGGTACGCCTATAACGTTGACATATGCGACGACTAATCACAATCGACAATCAGAATCGTGCATTTGTACGGATTTACACTGTAGTCGCTCGTGAAGAAGTTTTACTTCAAAAGTTAATTATCAATCAATCATCATGTAATTATATTTACTATTTAGTATATATGCATAGATACTGCATACAATGTCACAATGTATATATTCCGCAAATGCTTGCTGCATTTGCGGAACTAATCTGATCTTAACGTCTCTACGCATCCGTATTATGCGTGTGCGTGCGGTAATTTGCACAAATTTTGATGATAATTGTGCCGGCTATTCGATTGTGTTCGTTACTGGGAAAATTGGGAGATAGTGTTGGACCTAGTGAGCATAAATAATACAGTAATAGGTATATCGAACAAATTTAATCTGGTAATATTATTTAATTCATCTAATTGTATGTATCATTTTGACAATGAATAATCACTTAAAATCGTATATAACTCTAATATCTACTATAGAAAGCCGCAGAACAGTAATTTTAATTTCCGATCTAAGTACTTAATTCTAAACAAATACTCACTTAAAGTTCCGGTAGGTATATAAACGTTCCCGGATGGAGTTCGTACCAAGCACGAAGGTTCAAAATCACCACCTTGGCCGTCGCCTAATGCCGATGCGATCTGTTGGGGCTGAAGCGCGGTCGCGACGCGTCCGTTCAGGTGCTGGTGCAGCGCGGCCGGCTGGTGATATTGGGCCTGATGACGACTCATTGTCGGGTTGCGAGGTGGCACGTCCGGCGGCCTTGGCACACCGTCCAGCAGACAACCTGGGTAAAGGAAAATAATAAATATATTAGAACAACTCGAAGACCATAGTAGTATTGTAGTCTATAATATGCTGAGATAGATTAAAATATCAATAAGAAATAATGGGTTTTTAGAGAAAGATTGAAGGTTTTCTGTAATAAATATTAACACAATTTAGCCCATATAAAAATAATAGAAAACTGTTAAATTTAATTGATGTATAATAATTATTTATTATGTATATTTGATGTCTGCAGATCCTCAAAGAAAAAGTCTATATTACATCATTGCATTTATGAAAAGCACATATATAGATTTTTTAAATAATATATTGCAAAGGGCACATAATAAAGGATTTAAGCAAAACGCCAGCAAGTATTAAAACCCGTTGCCATTGCTGAAACCAACAACTTCTCTCGAATACCGGCAGATGCGAGTGCGATTTATTCAACCTTTGGAATTAGTGCGGGATGTTCGTATTGATTTTATATTTCACTTCGCGCATTTGCTCTTGTAAGTGTACTGAATGGAGCGGGTTACATAACTGTGAGAAAACTTTAATTTTGATAAATCTCAAATTCAAAAAAAGCCGCAGCATCTGTATGGCTGGACCCAAATTACCAACACTCTCAACATTATACTGCTCATCATCAATCGCAAAATCAAGAAATTTCATCCCTTAATGAAACATTGCAGTTTACAAAATGTTATGTTGATTTAAAACATATTTTACTTCCTTATTACATACATTTTTAGTAACCTATCTCACAACAACAGCATTGTTCTATTCTATTTCCATTACCAACAATGTTCCTTTCTATGTCTATGACTACTTCTTTCGTTACTTTTGGTTTCACTTTGACGAAAACGGTTCAAACTAATTCAATAATCAAATATATTACTTATGTCACTCAGAAGGGCTAACCCTAATGCTATTTGCAAAGTAAATTTATAAATTGCAGTCATTCTTGATATAACAACGTACTTTTCCATGCACGGTGCATTCGACGTGCCACGCCGCGTGTCTCCGACTATCTATTATAGACACGAGATGAGTTGATACATCAAATAATTGAGACACAAATAAATAGGGGACTGTTTCAGAACAAATATTGTATTTAGAAGATGTATAACTGAAATATATTAATTTAATAAATATATCTTAAAGTTTTCCTGACATCAAAAGCAAATATATTTAGTAATGTTGTACATTTATTGAATAAAATGGTAAGTAACTTTATAGGCCTTACAAATTCAATAGATATAAAAATAAAGCCGATTTAAAATGTTCAAATTGAATATTGATCAAATACTTTCACATGAAAACATAAATAAAACCATCAAATATGTTTCCAATTGATAATAGCCCATTTTGGGCTTTGCGGTGTGTTAAATGGCAATGAAAAATCTCTCGCACTATTTTTTTAGGAATCGAGTTGGAGTTTAACTCAGCTCGCGCACTTCTAGAGCAGCACTACCAATATTTTATACTAAATTTATAATATTAGACAATTTATTTATATGAAAACGTTGACTAATATCATCAGTATTGAATGTAAAATGTTTTATTGTAATATCTGTAATGTAAACATAGCAATTGTACCTATGCGAATTCTTCATGAAAATATATCTGTAGTGACTTATGCCATTGACGAACTTTGAACATAATTTCGTTAACTGAATAATTAAATTACGACCACAAAATATGAATAACAAATGAAAAAATTATTTATTTTTTCACGGAACATTTACATTTTCATTCATTTTTTGGGTGAACTTTTCGTACATTCATGGTATTTCAAGTTCATTCCCGTTATTGATCAAACTGTCCCTTGGGTCCCTGAACCGCGGCAACAAAACGAAGCAAAATCCAAGAGAATTCTCATTGTGTTAGCCGGCCAAAAAAATAGATGAAATTAACTATCTGATCTAATCTAGAGCAACTATTGATTGTTGAATGTGGCGCGTGTGCTGTATTCGATTTTTCTCAGTTGACAAAATCTGTTTTTCTGTATTCATAGCTAGACTTATCGTTAAGGAGGGTATTTGCAGTCATAAACCTTGTGTGTGCACGTGCCGATGCACATGCACGCGGCACGTGCGACACTTTTTGACACTGATACCCTCTAGAAAAATGGAATGTACCCTAAACCATGATGAGAGAGAATGGAGACTTGTCCGTCGCATTCGTAGAATAATTAAGATATTAACAATGCTTATAATGAGGGCACGCTTGAAAAACTCTCAAGTAGGTATAGTATAGAGAACTAATACTTCAAACTTTCAGTTTGTAATTAATTTTTAAATAATCTTCTAAAAACTAACAAAGCATGAGTAAAGTTAACTTACAGCATTTGGCACAATATTTAATTCGAAACAAATACCAAATACTAGAGCTTCTGTAATACAGAACAATTTAATTTGCTAAATCCTTATATAATATCCATTCAAATGTTACCCCACCACTGCCCGCATCTTGATGCCTCTCAAACGATTGTTCCTTGTGCAGAAAGGAGCAAGAATGTAAAGAATAGAACAGAATGCAAATAACCTAAAAGAATGACGAGAAACCGACATGAGCAAAAGGAAAATTTAGAGAAGCGAACTGCAAAAAATCGAAGAGAAAAACCAAATGCCACGGAAAATCCTGTCGACGCTGCATCATCTTATTCCGCAATTGCAGTGGCTCCCAAAGACGGGAGAAAAATATTGTAAATGACATACTTTGATGCATAGTAGAGTACCTAATTATATATTAAATTTACCTAAGAAGTATAATTGTTGTGTTTACAAACAATATATATCTGTTATACGTGTAAAAATATTAATCAAATATCAATTATACAACTGTTTGAAGAAGAAGCAGTGTTTTAAAATAGATTGAACTAATGATGTTTGCACATGCAAAATAACGCCCCCTTTGCCATGTGTTCCAATCCCAAATTTGCAAATAAAAAAATATCGGTCTGTAAAAAGAATCTGCGGGTACAGAGGTTTGTCTGCCGTTGCACCCCCAAGGGACTCTCCCCAAAATCTTTCGCACTCGTCTCCGTAGAGAATAAAAATTCTTCGGTGTTCCTTACGATCGACATTTCCACCCTCCTGCTCGAGGCGCGAATCTTCTTTCATCCAGCTCAAGATGCGATGAGGGCAGAGCGCGCATTTTAAATTTGATTTGCACTTGTGCAACGCATAGCAGAAGCCTTCCCACGCGTATGTGAAGGAGGAAAATCGCATGTGTGGAAAAAAGGACTTATCGGAAGGAAGTATCGAAATAAGATTTGTCTTATAGGGTCATGAAGCTGGTGAAGTATAAGAATTACTTTATTGTTCGAAAGTGCCCTATTATAAATTGATATTTGTTTAGCAAAACTTAAAATCTTTGACAAAAATTGCATTTTTTTCATATAGATTTGTTGTAACGAACAACAAAATTTTATCTCCCAATTTTAATCGATGTTCTTAGCAATATAGAAATACTCTCAAAATTGTGCAGATAATCGCATCTTAATACAAGATTTATGTAAATCTTTTTATATAGTGTGATGATCAAGAATTTGCGATTTTAAATCTATTTTTTGTGCTCTACAATGGTGACCTACGATGCTATTGACAACATGGATAAAATCATATCAGCATTTCCAGACTAGTTCATGGAATTACTTCTGCAGTCATTATTGTAAATTCAAGAAACATATAGTTATATGTTCAGTTTATTAATTTTATTTCGTTTTGTATACGAGCAGAGCAAAATCCAAAAATACTGTAAAAATAATTAATTTAAGTAATAAACCATACGTCCTTGTTTGACCGGGACAGTTCCGGATTTCCACCTTGAGTCCCGATTTTCGCAATTTATCGATAATAAAAGTACGCCGAAAAATTTACGAAAATTATGAAAACAAACTTCTCGACTACCTGGCAAATGTGTTTAACAATAAGTAAATTATGAAGAAAATAAACAGAATTTTATACAAAACTTAAAAGCAAGAAAAACGTTAAAATCGAAAAATATAAGATATAAAGGAACATAAACAAATCCTACTAAACATGAGTAATTAAAATTAAAAAAAACGAAATATTTGAAAAAAAAATCTTTATTGCCAATTGTCACCATTTCTCCTATGTCTAACTTTTTTTACCATTCTTCTATATATTAGCTAGTCTAATAATTATCTATCCTACTAAACATGAGTAATTAAAATTAAAAAAAAACTAATTATTTGAAAAAAATCTTTATTGCCATTTTTTTACCATTTCTCCTATGTATAACTTTTTTTACCATTTTCCTATGAGGGGTTATATTAGCTAGTCTGATTATTATCTATTCTGTAATCATAAATATAATTTATTATTAATATATTATTGAATGATTGCAACTATGCCCACAAAGAGCCATTTTCCCTTGGAATTATATTGTTATCTATAACCCCCAGTGGTAATTTGACATCAATGCTGCTTCAAGTCGGGCTTTGGCGTTAGCGAGAATCCAACCAGCAAACCCGGGACCAGCTGGCTAGCCCACCCCAGTTTCCTTAAATATAGTATGTTATTATATAACATATTCATTCAAGTCATTTAGCAAAGAAAATAAACCCCATCCCGGATTTGCATAACTACAAGTTGCTAGCCGCTCAAACGATTGTTCCTTGTGCAGAAAGGAGCAAGAATGTAAAGAATAGAACAGAATGCAAATAACCTAAAAGAATGACGAGAAACCGACATGAGCAAAAGGAAAATTTAGAGAAGCGAACTGCAAAAAATCGAAGAGAAAAACCAAATGCCACGGAAAATCCTGTCGAACCAGCAAACCCGGGACCAGCTGGCTAGCCCACCCCAGTTTCCTTAATTATAGTATGTTATTTTCTAACATATTGAAGTCAATTAGCAAAGAAAATAAACACTCTCCCCATCCCGGATTTGCATAACTACAAGTTGCTAGCCCAGTACAAATATGTAAAATTGATGATATCTTCGTTATATTCTAGAAGACATTTTTTAAAAACAGGACCCAATTCGGACTAAAACAACAAATAAAATGCATTTTCTCCCCTACGTCACTGGTTCGTAGCCTCTGTTGCAGTTGATTTTGATTCGTAGCGACTGCGATTGTCGTATTCTCCGGCATCGTTCCAGATCTCTCCGGGTGCAAACACCCGATAGCTCGACATCCCGTCTTATCCTGGCAGAGTGTACGTACCCACCGGAAAGAGCACTCCGCGGCCCATTCCGGGTGAGTGGATTATTAGTGATATTTCCGAGCTCGCATTTCTATAATTGAATCTGACGTTGCACGTGCCCTCTCGGCGCGATGAAATGGGTAGATGCAGGATACCTTCGAGAGTTTTTATAGTTTAACCTAGCATGAGAGAACCCTTTCGGATTTGATGACCCAGAAATAAAAGACCCACAGTTATAATGTGACCCATATTCGGTAAACGAAACTGTACGACGTTGAAATGCCTTTATTTTAAAATATGAAAGCCAGCGATTTATATTTAAAATTATTTGGAAAATTCTTCGTGCTTATATTCAAATATTAATAGTTGCGTACAAATATTTTATTAACTTCCCGTAGGGTAAGTTATTGTAATGGGTCGAAAATCGAAATTGAAAATTTTCATATTTCTCGACTTTTTGAAGGTTTCTGAACATTTTGGCATACCTCAGAAAAAATGGATATGTGTGTATGTGTGTGTGTATGTATGTATGGGTACAAATTTCCAGTCATGTTTTCGGGCGCACGGATCAACCGATTTGAATAGTTCAGAAAACATACGATTTCTATTGATAGGGAAAAGAACTGATTAGTTTTTGGCAAAGACAGGACCAGTCGTTTCGGGGTACGGAGCAAAGAGTGCATAAAATAGAAATCGACTTTTCGAGAGAACGGAGTATCCGATCTGAATGATATAAAAAACATTCAATTAGTAATGATTGGGAGAAGTGTTTTTCGCAGAAGCAGGTTCTGCCATTTTGAAGATACGGAGTTAAATGTGCAAAAAATGGCAGTTTTTAAGAGAACTAAGCGTCCGATTTAAATGATTCAAAAAACTTTCTGCTTGTCTTAACAAAATAATTGATTTTGGAAAAAAAAAATTTTTGTTTCAACTTTTTTTTTCATTTTTTTTTTTTTGTATATCGAAAATAATTCACATTTTATTTTTAATTCTGACTATAGTTCTAATATACTTTAAACAAATAATTTCAACTTTGCAATTCAGTTTATACGAGTATAATTCTTAAAAATATTAGACAATGTTACAATATTTATAATAATCTATTTGAAAACATTCAGTATTCCTCGAACATTTCGTTACGGTACGGGAAGTTCCAGCAGTTTGCCTTAAGGCACGATGCCACCCACCCCACTAGTTTTTCATTACAATTATTATTTAATTTTTTTAATAATTTATAATAATAGAATTATTTATTCTGCGGGAATTAAAGTAAGTACGCATTTGCATTCACATACAAGTATTTAATTTTGATTTCATCGTTATTACGAAGAGAAAAATATATGAAAATATGCAAATTAATAAAATTCAAAACTCGAAAAACACTCAAACTACATCATTTTTTTAATTTTTCATAAAAATCTATACTTCATGTATATCAGCTACAATTGTATACAATTTAATATGATCACGTATGAAGGATAACTATCCTATGATAGCACTCTCTGTTATTATAGCATTAAATTTTTACGTAAAGTTATAATGATTTATTACAACTTCTTTTTTTGCAATCTACATAACTAACTTCAACAATTAACTTTACTGTACCACGTATAATATACGTATGAGATGACAAAAAATATAGCCTAATAATCATCGACAAAATACCTAAGAATTCCAGCTTCTTTCCACCGAAAGGAAGCAATTTTTCTTTTCAATAAAATAATTCAATATTCGAAGAAATTGGAGGGACTGAATTGCGTATGAAAAACATTACTTGAACACATGTTTGTCCATAAAATTTTATAACGTTGGGAAATTCTTGAGTAAACAAGGAGAGTTGCGTATAAACGAAAACTGTTTTTCGTATGTCGTTAGAAAAAGATTTTGTATTTATTGATATTAACAAAACACATAAAAAACTTACATCTTTCTTTTAAATTGTGAAAATTAATTATTCGCCCTTCTTTGCTGAAGAGACATGCTAAAATCCAAATTATAGAAGTATTTTATGATTCTACAAGCAATGAGTATCCAAATTGGATATAATTTTTTTTTTTAGTTTTTTTATGTAATTTTGATTGCTGTTTATCAATAATAAAAACAAAAAAAAATTTTTTTGGTCGTATTTCTTCTTTGTTTACTTCTGATAAATAAACAAAGTACATACTACAACAGCTGCACGCGAAAAAGAAATCTCATGCCATTTTAAATTTTGTACGCACACAATAATATAAGTATCTTCTTGATTTACATGCTAAAAAGATATCTGTATTCAAATAAATGCACCTAAATCATTATTACAAACATAAACACGTGCGCATTATGTATCGCTTATATTATCACTCGCTTTTTTCAATAGCAAACTTCAGAAAGTTGTCAAATTTTTGTCTATTATTATGAAAGTTTCTCAAATAAACGATAATGTGTGAAATAGATTATCACTTCATCATACTTCTCAACTTTATCGACAAATGGGTTAATAAATTTCCGTAGGATTATGTCTGGTAAACATTCAACTTCTCAGCGATGGAATATTGCTCTAGAAACGTAGCAACTTTTGAGTAAAATTCATCGATATTTACATACAGACTATAATTTCTCTCTAGCGACATAATTAAAATACAGGATGCAATTGGGGAATATCAAATGAAATATTTTATGGTAATTAAGGGAGTAGTCTGACTAACAATTTGTAACGACTTGTAAGATCAAATATTTTTATATACAATTGGAAATTCGTATAATAAGCTAATAATTTACGTATGATATGTAAGGTAAATAAAATATCAAAATAATTCTTAATTTAGATAAATGACATATTGTTATTTTTAACAAAATTTAGAACACTTGATTAGACAAAATTCGATTTTGCCAAATAGAACATATGTGAACATATGCTCGTATAACTTTATAATGAATATGAATTAAGACCTCAATGCACATGAACAATTAATAACTACCAAACTAACAATTTAAATGTTGCTATGGAAGCATTGAATGGATTTGTTTGCCCGATTTAGTTACAATGGATGTTTTTGTATCACTTCCATTCCACCACTGGATGCTTAAGCTTCAAAGTTTGAATTTAGTTTTGCAGTATTTGAGTTTACGATTATTTAGCCGAGTTTGTGATTGTGTTTATATTTCGGAACGACCGGAGGAAAAGTAAACAACTCACACACGACGACGTCAACGGCTTAGGTAAATGTCCCAGTCAATAACTAATGCATGTCGGAACAACCAATCAGACACAGTTCAGAAGTTTAGAGAAACATAACCATATAAAACAAAAAACTAGGATTAATAAGCCATACAATAATGAGTAGTAAACTACTGCCCTAGGGCAGGTGTATGAGCAGAGTTAAACTCCAACTCGATTAAAGGAAGGATAGTGTGAGCGATTTTTCATTGCCATTTCACACTGCAATTTCTGAAGTAGGCTGTTTTCAATTAAAAACACATTTTTTATCTATATTCTGAAGCAAAAATGGATATCGCTGCTGCACGATGTCAGGTTTCCAAAGCGGGGGCTTAAACTCGCGTCCCTGTCCAGAATTTAGTTTATTTGGAAAATGATAGAAATCAACTGAGTTTAACGAATATCCATCTGTTCGATTTCGCAAAATTCGATAGTTTGGTCTGAATTACCATCGCGTACACAGAAATACTAAAATCTAGAGGAAATTCCGAAGTGGTTTCATAAATCTATGATACATAGCTATAATCCTAGGAGAACTTAGCTTGCTCTCAACGCCAGGGGATCAATACGATGCCAATAAATAGCCCAATGCCAAGTTATTATGTCTGTGTAATTATTGAATTATTGCTTTGCTGCATGCCAACTACACCAACACGTCACGATATACATTGGTCGGCAAATAGGATTACTAAAATAGAAATTCATTATCGGTAATACTGTAACTAGTTCTTGATAGGTATTATTGTTTCGACGGTAGAATAGAAAATTAATGTTACCATATCTATATGGCGTATGTGAATGCAGTGTATTGCATACAATTGTAAAAATTTAGATAACCGCTCGCTCTTGTTAATCATTTCGTGATCTTTTATATGGAAATTATAGCCGGATGAGACAGCAGGTGCTGAGCTGGTTTTATTACAATTTAATCATTACAAATTGGAGACAATTGCATTAATGAAGCAATTATTTATTTGACATTGCATTTTCTTACTAAATGTCGTTTTAAGTAAGCAAGTTAAATCAAATTAAAATACATTATATATGTTATATCAGAATAAAATTATGTATCATTATATGTATATGCAAATATACACACATATTTGAACACATTTTGATTTAATGTAGCATAATATTTTAAATTTAAGCTTATAAAGCCTCTGAACAATTTTTGTTCAAAAATTCAATTCAAATGTTCTTTTATGTTTATACCCTACCCAAAAATATCTAGAAGCATTTTAAAACAAAATCTCTTCCAACAAAATATTTAGTTATCAATTCGAAGGATCCACTTCAAATACAGATAGGTACAACGGGAATTAAAAATAAAAAACAAATTAATTGAAGCCTAATTTCAGCCATAATACTGCTTGGTTATAAATCAGAGATGATATTTAAGAACAAAAAAAGATTTAAAATAAAAATTAATAAATACAACACCTGCATTCTGTAACTCAAAATATGAATGTGACAATTTCTTTTAGAAGATGATTAAACTCTCATATAAATATTTAAAATTAGATGGTATAAGTGTTTCGAGCTTTAATCTTGATGTCAAACAGTAGTGATATCCGTTTTGACTTGAAAATATAGACAATGTTTCCAAGTGAAAACAAGGTTTAGGGCATTGCTCAGCCAAGAACACTTGTTCTGATTGTTGGTAAAAAAAGGTTTAATAAATACCTGAACTATAGAGACCTTTATTGACTCAACACAGTAAAAGCAAGCATGCTTCACAAGAATAGCTCTTCTATAATTCGACTTAGATCGAATTTTCTATTGCAAGTAATTTTAAGAACTGAACTCGAATCGTAACGGCGAAATAAACCAACAATTATCAAATCAATGTATCTGTCACGATTATCAAACAAAATTCAGCAAATGTATGTAATCAGCTATGAAATCATTTCATCTGCCTTATAGAGCTATAACATTTGTAGGCACATTATGTTTATGATCCGATGAGGTCCGTGTCGATACGGTTCCCTGAATATTCGGATCAGATCGGTTTGGAACGGTTCAACTGTTCAACTGTGATGCAATGCGAGCTATTCAACAATGGCTATTGTGCGGTTCAAATATTCATGCTGCAGCTAATTGGTTGTATAGCTCTGTCGAGGAACGATATAGACTCGGGACTGGCTTGGTAGACCGCCACGATTTCAAATTGGATGGACTGAATGTATTAAATTATTATCTGAACAATGGTAAAAGATTATAGAAGTATGCAAAATTCTAAACTAGGCGAAACAATCATCTACACCTAATGCTTTTGTTAATCACTGCACATTCAAAGGTATAAATCGAATAAAGTTTGAACATTACGTATGAAATTATTAGGCCAATTCTGCCGTAGAATAGAACAATGTTATGCCAAAGCTATGTCATAAAACTATAAACTGTCAAAATGCTATGTGGTTGCTGTGCAGTTAGGAGTTTTAGAAATAAAACGTAACCTTAAACGCACAAACGTCAAAAAAAGAATCTTATCATAAGTGCACCTTTCTGATGTGCCATAATAATATATGAAGGAGATATGCAAGAAGACTATGTGCAAAACACCTGATCGCACAGCAAATACAAAGCACTTTAACAGTTTTTAGTACCATTTTATATGAATAACGCGCCGTAACAGTGCCTTGCCAAAACATTGGTCTATTTTACGGCAGAATTGGCTAATAAAGTTCGGCTGGAGATCGATTGATTGAAATTTCTTTAGTAAAACAATATTATAACACAACATAAATTCTAATAATATATACCATGTATTTGAATTTAATATGAGACCATAAACTCGTATATATACCGTGAGTCATAAATAAGTCCTTCATTCCAATTGTCTCAGTATATGGACATGACCTATCTCACTGGTAATGATCTATCAATATATAATGTCAAACCGAACTTGAGGGCTTGCAGGTTAATTACTGGCATTAAGATCAATTAAACGCTGAAGTAGTCCTTAAAAGGAATGTTAATTGGGTTAGATAGAGTATTAGCGGTTGACTTTACGATTGAGATAAATAACTAGTGAAATTTTAATTATATAACATTATAAAATAAAATAATTTTAATATATAACAAACGCAAAAGTTGTATCATTTTATTACTTAAAAACCATTATCCGATCTTCATTTCGCGAATGCCTTAAAACAATAAGCTGTACAAAAATCCATTACTGCAGTGTTTACTCATTACACAAAAAGTGAACGGAAAAAACCACGCACGAAGACGAAACGTAGGGGAATAAACATCTTAGCCGCATTAATCGCAACTTTTTCGCTCAAAAATTCAACCGGCCTTCGGGCACATTAGCACGTAGCGGACTCAAACCATAGAGGGGCGACTCCGCTCTCTTATATTCAACAAAGTTAAATAAACCGTTTAAAGCACCTCATTTTGCTACGCTGTAAAATTCCGTGTCCCTCTTCCACTCACGGCCTCCGGAGTCCGTCTAAGAGCTCATTAGGATTTTTCTCGCACGCCCCGCGCTTCTGGCGCACTTTTTTTAATGAGCGCAATAATTTTCCGTTTTAATTTCGCGCCGGCAACGAGCGCGAATATCAAGGTGTTTTTAACACCTGCTCACTTGCTTTGCAGGAGCAATCTCTGCATTTGAAACGTCTGTTGCCGTGTCGTATGCAGCGGGATCAAAAGGTGTTTATACATGTTTCATAATTTGTTTTGTGAGAGATACAAACAAAGCATTAATAACTTTATGATAGAATCATAATTAGAAAGAAAATTTTATAAAATACTTAGAAAGATCAAGAGAGAATGGTAAATCATTTTGATAAAGCCAATGAATTTTGGGCATATGCTTTAAAATTGTAAGTTATTGTGGAAAAGTTAAATCAGTTTATTTTTCATTCTCAAATAATGTTAGGCCTTAATAAATGTTACTAAAATCTCAATGAATTTAAAATATCTATCTCAACCAGCAAACTAGGAAAATCCTAATTCATTTAGTACCGACTAGAAAAATCATAAATTACGTGATAAATTTCAAAAACTACAAATAGCAAAATAGCAAAATCTCTAATTATGAGATGAATTTATTAAACTACAGATTTCCATTGATCATGTGATAATAATTTCCAGCATGTGCAATAAAGAGTTGCCAATTTATAATCTATTCACACAAATTCCATCTACCTTATATATGTGTATGTTTGTAATCGTGAAGTAGTTAAAGTAATAACATTTGAAAAAAAAAAGCAAAAATCGTCACTTCAATCTAAGTCTAAAAAGTTTGCCTTATGTAATCCGCGTGTGTGCGCACATCAAGCGCGAGTTCAGTTTGCGCGCGGTGAGATGCTTTACTTTATGACAGGCTTTAATTAAGCTCGCAAAGCTCAACTTTAAAGCTGCCGCGAACGCAAACTTTGTTTCACAACGGGAACAGTTACCGAAGCTTTCCGAGTCGACACGATTTTGAAATGCAACAGTAAATCATGGAAATATAAAAACTCGATAAATGAAACATTGGAAAAATGCCTTACTTTATAATACAAGAATATTTCACACATATGTCAGTATCATTCCAGTGAATAACATGAAATGAGTTACCAAATTCTCCAGAATGTCTCTCAAAAATACCATTCAGAATTTATGTCCTCATTGTTTTAATAAACTCTTCCTGTTAACAATGAATCAAGGATATCCAGCGTCTGCCGTCAGTTAACGGCATTCCAGCCTGGTGCATGTTTGCAGTTAGTTAGTTACCTGCCGCCATTAGGCATAGGACGCAGCATAATATTGTTCGCATTTAGCACCAGCGTTGCTGTGTGTCGCTGTTCCTCTCGCATACCTCTTTCGCGGTCATAAATTAAGTCTCGTAATTGACTCAGCGCTCCTACTGGCCCATCCCACTTCTGAACAGGGATGTAAGAAGTCTTACAACACCCTGGGAGATTCCCATTCAATTCGGGTAAGACTTTGCACGAAGATATTACGATACAACTTTACTAACTTCTGCTGCAATAATTTCGATTACTAAAATAAGGATTTGTGTTCATTCTATTGAATTATTGAAAAAAAAGTTACTGACTAAAGATTGATAAATTTTGTATTATTTTAGATTTGTATTTAAAATTCCTACAACACTCTGGCATATTTCTATCGAGTTACGTATGAATATTGCACGAAAACCCATATTAATGATTTTTTACTTATTTTCTGTGGTTAAAAACAATTTTATATTGATTTTAGTGCGTATAAGTCTAAAAATACTATTAAATTCGATATCGGCATTACATAAAAATACATATTAATCAATTTCATTTATATATATATATATATATATATATATATATATATATATAAACTAACTATTAATAATTTTTTTACCAAAATAATTATTTTATATGCTTAAGTTATAAATGTAATTGTATCAGTACTATTATTATATATTAATCAAAATGGCTATAATATATGAACTAACAAAATTGTTAATAATGATAAAAATACCAATGAAAAATTAACACCATTTTATAGACATTATTGTTTAATTTTTATATATTTCATATCCAAATGTGAACTTTGAAAGAAAAAATTTAATTTAGAATTAACATGTAAATTAAATAAATCAAGCGACCCTGGTTAGTAGCGATACCCTACTACCAGCATTGCACGTCGACTAAAGGCGTCATCTAACTGTCGCAATACATTATGCAGCGCACTTGCACGATTTCAATTAAATCGGTGTTTTATTCGGGTGTTATTTGCTTCGTGCTAGATGCCATCTCCACTAGGCGAATGTGCTTCAAAATTAATTGTAATCCATTATTATATTCTCACGATTACTATCTATTTTTAGAACATTGATCTCGAAAAAAATAAGTAGTAAATATGAATGATGCATACACTTCTAATTAACGCTCACTTTTCTCGCACATTTTGCTAGAAAATAGTCCTCGTTGCAGGTTATGAAATTATTTACTGAGTATACAACCTTTTACACGCCATGCCGCTAAATTAATTGCTTCATTAAAATAACACAGAGCGTATACAGTCCGCCCATCGCGAATTTTGGCCCCCAAACCTTCTGTCGTGAATCACCCTTTTAAAATAAACTTTGTATCGTAACACGACGAAATAACTGGATGCTCGCAATGTGTAAGATACCTCGTTGGAATTTTACAAGCTCAAAATGAATGCAATAAGCACACGTGGGTATAATTAGATGTCATAACTTACGATAAAATTTGTGGAATCATTATTAAAATTAATAAAAAAATATTTAAAGCTGTAATTTAATGGGCCGATTCTGCACCAACAGACCAATGTTATGACAAGGCTATGTTTTGAAGGACTTTCCAAAGGATTTACTAAATTTTGACAAAAGCCAAGGTTGTCAACCCAACCTATAAACCACACAAATGTCAAAAAAACGATCTTAGACAACAGGGTCTTTCTGACCCAGCTTCATAACATGCAAGTGACGTTGCAGTTTATGTGTAAAACGCCTGAATGCACAGCAAATACATGTCATTTTGTCAGTTTTTAGTAAGATTCAGTTGCATTATGTATGCAAGTTCGAGCGTAACATGGCCATGCCATAACATTGGTCTGTTGTTACGAGATTCCAAATTTATAAATATGAAAAAAACCTTTACCTACTTAATATACGCGATTTGTGATAAACTGATTTTGAAATGCTTCTATTGCTTTACATTAGCGCTAATGTTTCAGGCTCAACAATAGCCTTTAAAAAATTCCTCTCAGTCTTTTATCCGTTCAATCAAAATTATTTCATATAGCATTTACTTAAAATCAGTGCGCACAAAGAGCCAAATCGTTGACTTAACAATCAGACATGGCAGTGACTGTGTGTGTATAATAGGAAAAGCGTGCCGCACGGAACGAAATCACATTCAGTCGTAAAACTGTTGTAATTATTTTAATAATCGCTTTGTGCTGGGAACACAGGTCGCACTCCGAACAGGCGGGCGGCAGGCGGTTTCGGCGGAAATCGAGGGCGGGTGTACGCGACGCACAATGCTAATAATAATTGAGAACCTGGTTCTGGATGAAAGTGCACGCCCGTGCGGAAAATCCGGACAAATTACCAATATACTATTCACTACATCATTTTCTTTTACTCAAGAAGACAAAAGAGAACTGAGGGATTCGACTGCTTGATCAATTAGACTTTTTTGTAAGAAGAGGAAGCTTTCATAAAATTAGTGTGCTGACTATGACTAAGATATCCCGACTTATAAAATGTATGTAAGTATAAGTAAAGATAGATCCATCAAATCAATTACAAAATTATTATTATTTGTATTCCAATTAAATATTCTTGGGACATTTCTGGCGTAAAATAGACCAATGTTATGGCAACGCTATGTTACACTGCGTGTTTGCATATAAAATAGTGCTGAAAACTGCCAAAAGCTTTGTGGTTACTATGCAGTCAGACGTTTTAGATATAAAACCTAACCTAGAAAACACACAAACGTCAAAAAAGAATCTTATCATAAGTGCAGCTTTCTGCCATAATAAGACATGCGAGAACTTAGATTGAATGTGTAAAACGCCTGATCGCACAGCAATTACATACCATGTTGACAGTTTCTAGTACCATTTTATAAGAAAAACGCAGCATGACATGGCTTTGCCATATCACTGGTCTATTATAACGCAGAATAGGCCCATCTATCTCGTTCCTCCGTTATGTTGTTATATAATCATCATTCTCACGCACGAGATATAATTCATTCTAAATCGCGCGCGTTCTTATTAAATTTTCGCATGTGGCACTTGAATATTAATCCGAAGACATTTGCGTACCCGTGCCTATTTAATCCCAGCTGAAGAAGAAACTGAACTTCCTTCCGGGTTTTGAGCTTCATGAACATTTTCCGGATCAACGACTAACGAACCTGTTCGGTGAAACATAGTAGAAATCAAAATTGTGAATTAGGGCACGAAATAGACAAATTTTTCAGAAATAATACTCCTTGAATGATAATATCTAATTTTTATACAGACCACAATCCAAACTTTGACAATATATAATTTACCATTACATTCGCCATTAGATTCACTATAATAAAAATTGCAATCAGCGACTGATCTTCCTATCCCACGGGTTTTTCGTTGTCTCTAGAAGAGCTTTTAAGGAAATCCAAGGGCAACTCTTGAATTTTCACAGAAGCTCGCTATAAATGTCGCAAAATATATTTACGTGCATACCTCCTCATACATTTCTTAGAGTCGCTTCGTACAGAAACAGCCCGATGCTCTCGACAGGGAAAAAACACCGCCGGCAATATAACGCATTCGCTTCGCTGATTTAATATCGTTAATCTGTAACTTGGCCAGACTACGAATACAACGGCGACAATTTAGAAATAGAGTTAGTAAGCCTTCAGGGAATAAAAGAAAAAAAATTAAGAATTTTGGAAGCTTAGTAAAAGTCCCGTGTCCGAAAATATAAACTCATACAAAAATGATCAATTATAAATTGAATATAGAATATTGTTTCGAAGGGTAGCTTCTCAAAGTAGCTTGATTAAAAAAAATTGAAAGTTCAACAAAAAGTTTTAATTCTTGAAAACTTGCGTTATTTTTCGATTGTGGTCCAAGAAATATTATTCTTAGTTTTGGTTCCAAAGTTTAAACAAAACAAATAAACATTAACCTCAATAACCGAAAAATTGTCATAATTTCACCAAAGCCCTAGGTTGCACTCAAAAGCTCAGTTTCCAAACAACTGAACAACAACAACAATTTTTTTCATGACAGTTAAGGTGACGTCAATATGACTATAATACTATCCCCCATTTCGGATTGACGTTAATTAACGCCAATTGACCTTAAGGTCTGGAAAAAATCATTATATTTGAATAAAACATCCACCAACCCTGCACTATATACGCCCGCTCTTTTGCGAATTATAAGCGGGAGATTAGTTCCTTTATTGCATCACATCAACGACAGCAAGATATTGCGTGTAATTAACAAAACAAAAACGTTACGTAGAAAAATAAGCAAACAAAAATGAGATATACAAAAAATTGTGCTTGAGATAAAATGTAATAATATTGTAACGTGATGGTGAAAATGATATAATGATAAAGATTACTTTTATAGGCATCTACATTCTCTACATTATATACTGCTGCCTGAAAGTATTTTAACATACATTGGTTACTAATACCAAGTTGTGAAGAAATTGCATATTAACGATCCGATTCCAATAAAGTAAGTCGACGAATTATTTATTTAATTTTATTTAGTACAAAGCGAGTACAGCTAATGAAATTGAATTCCAAAGACTATGACAAAACGATTCGGGGGTATTTAAACCTTTTATGTGAGATAATTGCCAATATTCAACTGGAAATTGTACCTTTATACATTATCAGATGAACTAATCGAGGAGGCACTCAAAAATTCGCGAATAAGATAAATGCAACTTAAAATGAAATTGCAAATTAATTAAATGACCATTTAATACATTTGATTGGACGAATACTCGTCTTAATGTTAGCATGGAAAATTTGTAATACTTTAAAATTAATAGATTTGTGAATTAAATAAATTGTAATATCAGTATGTCTATAGTTCTCTTCTGATTTTGATTTTCTGATATTTTATTTCTGTATGGAAAGTTTTCGATTTACTACAAGCAAAATGCGTTTTACCAGGTATTATCCATATAGAGTATTTGTTGACGGAAAATCAGAAAAAGATGTATTTTTTACCAGGTCGATTGAGAGCTGCGCGATCGAGTGTTGCTTCCTATATTGAACGATTGAAAATGCACTTCAAAATAATTGTTCAATCTTCTCCGGAGTAGAGTTTTCTTAGAAAAATATGGAAGGCAGTAGATATATACAGATACATATATACACACAAATATATATATATATATATATATATATAAACAAAATTAAATCTGAATATTATTATCAAAACACGTAAAATCGAATCCATTTCCTTTATTCATGTAAGTTTTTCTAAGAATCGGTGCAAGTCGTAGAAGAAAAGCGAGCTCAGTAAAAAGGGGGAATAATTAAAGCGTAATGAAATTTCCAAGTTTCTCCAACTTTAATAGACTTTTATTAAAATCCGTCTCGAACGAATTGCAAAACGAACGAATCTTCTTCAACGGCAGCAATGACGACGTCACATAAAAATCGTCGGTTTAAATATTAATGCGTTTCGCTTCATATTAAACGTACTTGAATTCTATCATAAAGCATTTAAATCTTTAATATAATGTAAAAGAGATGAGATCTGGAAGCAATTTGTGGTTTGAGAAGGGAATTTATGAGTTATTTCTTGCAAATTGCAATAAAAACAAATTTAATTTGAATTATAAAAATACCACTGCTTCAAATAAAAATTGCATTTTACTTTGATATTTAAAATTAAGTTAAATTGATAGAATAATTCTTCTCAAAGCAAAGCTCGCCATTTGCAACTTACCACATTATTTTCATATCGTAGTATTTTTTCAATTAGCTCACAAAAAACAGAGTTAAAAATTTAAATTTTAATTTATTGGTATTTATGTAAGTGTCACTTTATCATTTTTTCACAGGAACAAAAAAAGATGTAAATGGATCAAATTCTCTATTGAATATTGATATAATTACAATCATCTAAAAGTGACAGAACTAACTAAAGAACTTGTGAGAAGGCGAAGAGCGTCAGTAATTTTACTACATTTTTATTTAGATTCATATATTCACTACATATTAAAAACGTAAAAGAAAGAACGATTAAAACATTATTTTAGGAATCTCATATAATATTTTATAAATCAGAACATTACTCATCTTCAATATGTTAAAAGAACGATGCAACGATCCTTTACAATAACGGGCTCAATTTAAAAATATCATGAAACTTTCAAAGTTATTTACAAACAGATTCCAATTCTAGTGCGTACTTGTAAAAGAAATAAATTTGTCATCAAACTGCATCTGTTTAAACTTCCTTCAACATAATACGCTAAAGTTTCCTTCTGCAAACAACATAATCTCCTCGAGTGAGTCACTAGTAACTAGTGACCCACTTAGAAAAACAACAAAACAACATTTGCATCTCTGCAAATTTCTCTCAAGTCTCTCGCAAATACTCGTTCCACCGACAGGGGGGATGAACAATTTAAATTAAAGCATAGAACTTTGATAACAGAAGACCAAGAAAAATTGAAGAAATTATCTTAGTTGATTATAAACATACTAATATCTATTGATGTTTTAAGTGATTTTTTACAGATGGATATTTCAATAATTCGTGCTGTTTCTATGTATTCAATTTGTCAAATCACGATATGGTAGCTCTACTGATTTTGAAGACGTTCCAAAAAATCAGTGATTGCATATTTCAAGTAAAATTTAAATTTGTGAAGAATTGCAAAAATTCACACGTTTGCAAGTATCAATGTTGTAATTACTTTTTGAATGCGTTTGACATTCCCCAGCAACAAAACAGATATAAGAAAACACAACATATCGCTGTAGATGATTATTAAAACTGTTTCTAATGCCTGCATTACCGTAATACTATATGTATATGGAACAATACGTTGTGACTGTAAGTAAAGTCTAGTTGGGCATTAGGTATTTCTCAGTCTGACGATTTATACTGCAGCGAGCTTCAAACGGAGCAAATAAATCGTTCTCTGAATACTGTTCATGTCTTCACTAACCAACAATTCGCAGAATTCTACAAACTATATATTAACCTGGCAGCCAGAGACGCACACAAATAAACGTTGAAGATATTAAACATTGGTTCGAGGCAGTGCCTGCTTCATATGTAGGTAAAATCGTTATTTATTGGCCATTTCCCCAAAATGTAGAACCCTACATGTATCATATATGTGATTCATACTGAACCAGTGTGATACACACTGAACCAGTTTGCACTGCAGACGATCTATAATTTTTATTATTTTGATTTTTAGCACTCAGCACGATAAAAGAATGTTAAAAAAACAATACATCAATTATATGGAGAACAAAAAAAAATATTACCTGTAGCTTATTAGAAGTTCCATTCAAGAGTATGTTTTCCAGAGTATGTAAGTGTATTCAGATATTTTTCAGTTTTGGATGAATAATAAATTATTCTATTTGTGACGATTGAGTAAAAGATGATTACTTATCAGTGAAAATTGGTTATAATTGTAACAGATTTGGAAAGTCGAAAGTCGTTAAAAATGTATGTATATGACCTTAAATTCATACTTATTGTTAGTAGTAATAAAACCTAAATTATAAAAAAAAATATCTTTAACATATAATTGATACAAAAATTGATATAAATGTTATACTAGTACACGAAAGATATCAACTTGTGCCAGTTATTGCGTTATAGTATCATTACTAGTTAAATTGAACTTTAACTGGCTCTCATATCAAGCAAAGTGCATTTTTCAAAAGACCAACATATTGAATATTTTACATGATGATTTAATCATTCAAATAGCTTTTGCATCCACTTTGATCATGGAATGCTATTTACTATTAATAACACGAAGGATATTGATCTATTAAAGAAGTCAGTAATGCAATGGGAGTTAACACGGAAACATATTAAAGAAGTTCAGTCACATATAAATATACGTATCCCGACTTTGTGAATAAGTCACAGTATTACAAACATTGTTTCAAAATACAAAATCCATTTCCAGTCATGTGGCGACAACCGGATGCAACCTGCACCGCGAAGCAAAACCGAACTTCTGCTAACTTGTGCGCCCTGGACGACATTTTGCATACAACGCTTCGTTTCCGCAGCAATGCATGCATACATAACCTCCAGCAAACGGAAAAGCTCGGAAGGATAGAACACTTACTGCGATTGCTTCGGAACGAAATCCCGATAACTTTGTCGTCCCCGGGATAAATCCGCTGTTTTAGATGATAGTGCAGCATACAACGTTCTGCCGCCTGTTTTTGACGCTCGCATTGCGTTTTTCCGCAGCAATTCAGACGGCTGACATTTTAAAAAAGTCCGCAGAATACTCGGGAAAACATCAAATTATATCAATTCGTTGTTAAAAATCCGAATTACATTAATTAAACAATCAATTGATAATTAAAATACAAACAAATATAAAATTTATGCTTAAAAATATATTAGTCTATTTTGCACGTCAGGTCATTTATAACTGTGTTAAATATCGAAACATGAAAGTTGCTACATAAAAAAATTTGATACAATACGGTACCACCTATACCCCATCATACCTGGACACCCAATCACCAGATTGGGAGTTGCTAATGCTTCATATGCAAAGGTAGCAGTTTTTTTTTTTAAAGAAAAATAGCAACTTCTATATATCATAATATAAATGTTAAAACTCTCAAAAAAAAATTTTATATGATCTACCCTTTTCAGCCCTTATTTGAAATATCTATGTTAGGTTCTTAGAAAATAGCACACAATTTGTATAGAAGAATGAATATTTATAAATTAAATCTATATAACATTCGCAATTCTTATACGATAACCCCTAATATCATGAATTTCTTTTCGCGTATGTGAATCACCTATACCTAAACCATACCTAAACATTACATTATACGTGGTTATACGCCTTATAACTACTATATCGTACGTTCCTTTACCACCACACCGTATACGCTCAATCCTTACACTTATATCTAAACCGCCTAACATTTATTATCTTACGCCTACAATTTCGCTTACATATTATTTTCACCCTTACCGGGATTCGAACCCCGGTCCGCCGCGTGAGAGGCTACGACCTTAACCACTCGACCACCATAACGCTACAATCAACCGTCTTTTTTCGTGTGTTGTCGCGTCACCTTAGTACTAGTTACTCAATTAATTAGAAAATGCTCAATTAATGAACCAAAGAAACAACAGTAGACCCGATAGAGTAGTGGTTAAGATGCGTGACTGTCACGCAGAGGAACCGGGTTCAATCCCCGGTATAGGCAATAGATAGGTAGAGATAATACATAGGGCGTAAGGTAGAAATATAAAATTAATATTAAATAGGTATGTAGGGAGTCTGATATGTATATATATATATATATATATATATATATATATATATACATATATACATATATATATAAACATATATATATATACATATATATAAACAATAGATAAGTCCTGGATTTTTTCAATGATACCGATGTTGAAATATATACATATATACATATATATATAAACATATATATATATACATATATATAAACAATAGATAAGTCCTGGATTTTTTCAATATATTGATTGTTTCTTTTCCGAACAGTAAATCCAATAATAAAAAACAATTTGTTTTTTGAAGATGTTTAATACGACGTTTCGGAACTAGGTACGTTCCATCATCAGGTTTATTCTGTAATAATTTATATATCCATATCACTAATATTTTTTTGTTAAAAACACTCGATTTTTTTGGAAGATATTTGTAGATGTTACGACTACACAAGACTTAAACACACTGTTTAAGTACAC
Source organism: Ctenocephalides felis (assembly GCF_003426905.1). Classification (NCBI taxonomy): domain Eukaryota; kingdom Metazoa; phylum Arthropoda; class Insecta; order Siphonaptera; family Pulicidae; genus Ctenocephalides; species Ctenocephalides felis. Next base: position 38,966,050 of record NW_020536999.1, on the reverse strand, counting down.
GTACCTAGTTCCGAAACGTCGTATTAAACATCTTCAAAAAACAAATTGTTTTTTATTATTGGATTTACTGTTCGGAAAAGAAACAATCAATATATATAAACATATATATACATATATATATAAATATACATATACATATATATAAACATATATTTAGTTAGTTAGCAAATAATAATCTAGCTGTAATAGATTATTTGTATGGATAGAGAAATTGATGGCATAGGTATCTCACGGTATAATAGATAATAGTTAAATTATCTATGATATATAATAGCATAGTATAATATAATAGTATGATAATGGTAAGATTATCATATCCCAAATTTAGTCTTATATTATAATAAGTTTCATATCATAATAAATAAGCGTAGGTATTAATAAAATTAATATCAAAATCAATTTATGTTATTAGTGGGTATAAATTATGTACTCAATGATTTTCTTATAATTGATTAGGTTTTCACAATATTATTGCCCAAAGTCAAATTGGACCTTTGTGCCCCGCCCTACCATATATTTAACTATAAGTAAAAATTTTTCAAAAATGTTAATCGTTTTTAAGAAAATAATAATATTTGGTACGGGAAGTTCGAGCAATTTGCCATAAGACACGATGCCATGTGCCCCACTAGTTTCGCTCTATTTTTTCACATTGGCGGTAAAAATTTATGCCCTGTTCTCTTTCTTCGGCTTTCCGCTGGCAATATTTCATATATTGCTTTGCATTACTTCGAAGCTGCATAATGGCAGAACTGAATAGATAAAAATATTAATTTGGGTCACGCAGATATTAAAGCAAACGTATTCATACTTCTTCAGAAGAATATATAGAAGAATTACATAGAAGAGAAGTAAAATATTTTACTAATATTTTAAAATAATGTAATTATTATAAAGTTTAACATAGCCGGATAATCCAATCACATTGGCATTCGATTTAGACATTTTTACCAAAAATTTGCTGATGTTCCATAATTGAATAGGCGCAGATATTAAAAAAATAAATTTAGTTCAAATAATAAATTGTGTTTTATTTAAATTACACAATATATGTCTGTAAATAATTTAAACACCATCTAGTTTGATATTATTATTCAAATATTCACCATGTGCCCATTACACGTCTGCAAATACCGCAAATTCGCTCGCATTTAATTACATCGTACAAAGTACATCTACAAAATGCTTCGCCGCCATTGATCCGGATGATTAAATTTCTATCAATCCAGCGTAGTCGTACAAATAATGAAATATATTTCAATGCTCTTCGAACTTTTTTCCTTGTTCTCCTAGAAGACTTCGTTATGGGGGACAGACAAACGACCAGACAGGCGCTCTGTTCGCGGATTACCGACTACGTACGTTGGCAACTATCTCCCCGGCTTTGGTATATTAGTTCGCTGCTAATAACTTATTGATGCAAGTAAAACCACATCTGTCAGATCGTATATCGTTAGTAGGTATCAAAAACCCCTTTTTCTCTCAGAGCTGAGTCTTGCTGTTGAATTGAATTTTCTATATATCAATACGCCTGGTAGTAATATCTTGAAATTAATACGTGGAAGAGCATAGAAGGAATGGCTTGGATTAAGTTTTAAAATCCATGGGATTTACAGGATGTAGTTGCACGTATACCGTTAAACTTTATTTAATAACGCAGATTAAATCTATATTTGAAAAATATATTGAAGTAAAAACTCACTATTGTATAAATAATAATTTTTTTTCTCTTTAGATCAAATAAAACTAATTAGAACAATGTAAATGAATCGTTCATGGAATTGACAAAATAGTGAAACATTAACCTTTGTGATAAGAATTTTAAAACGACTAAATGTTATATATTATCAAATTAAAGAATTATGTGACTCGTGTCAAGCACGAGGATTGAAAAATAAGTCTACAGTATCGATTTGACACGATCAGTAAATCTTGCAGAAAAAAGAGGGTGTATTATCGTTTCCCCGAAGCTGAGAACCGCTCACCCGACAAAACCTATTAACTTTACTAATATCACACTACCCTTGGTGGAATTTAAGTTATATATATATATATATATATATATATATATATATATATATCAGCATATTATTAGATTTTTTCAATTTCAGGTAAGTATTGGAAATAGTGCAAAGTGATAAATATTATACGACATGTAAGTTGACGCATCTGTTGGAATAAATTTATGGTCATTCATTATGCATTGATTATTATTATAATCGATTGACTCGACACGTTTTTGACTAATCATATATTGAACATATTTCTAAACTAATTAAATTATAATTAGATATTTTGAACAAACTGCTCTTCAAACAGAATCGGTTCAACCTTAGAACAAGTTTGTGTTTTTATAATCAGTCAAATCTATGCAATAGTAGAAGATATGATTAGATTTGGATACTTTACTTACAAACCTTGTCTTTCAAAATTAACTTATAAACATGTCAAATATTGTCAAAGAAAATGTTATTATATACACAGTATTAGTTGATGTGTCCTTTAAGATATAATACTATTACAACGAAGAGAGCTTTGTTTTCTTCCAGAATGTGTACCAGTCGGGCTTTATTTTTCTTAATTTTTTTTCAAGATACGTCAAAACCATAACAAATCTGTTATCGTGGACAAGTGAAAATAGTTTGATTTATGTCCCGTTATGGATAAAGTTGTCCCACACATTCCTCGAACGTTGTGCTCAATCGATTTAGCGGCGTGGCATCGGGGTCGATGGTTCGGCTCGTTAATAATATCCCGAGCGTCGAATTGACGTGAAGAGGATCTCCTCTCGGAAATGGCGACTAGCGAAATAGGGATGTTCTATTTGTTAGACTTAGGGCCGGTTGAATAACCAATCTTAGAGAAAATTTCAACTGACAGTAAAATATACGATCCATATGATTTATGCAAGATCGTTGACAGTGCGCTATTTTTTTGTAATACAGAAAATTATTTTTGATATATTGAAATTGTTATTATATTACAAATATACCTATTAATAGCCATAAATAGATTATAAAATGATTTACAAATAACCTTCCGTTACACGCGCGCAGGCTCTCAGTCCGCATAAAAAACAAATTCTGCGTCATTCGCAATACACTGTCTTCAAAAATCGCAAATATCGTTCTTTCATATGATCTAGATTATTAGTAAGACATCAAATATAGATAATTACTATCTCCCGTTTTATTATCTATCCTTATTTGATTATATATTATATAAAAATAAGTCGGGTTTTCCTTCCTGACGATGTAACTCCAGAACACACGAAACGATTACGACGATTTTGCATTCGTTGGAAAGGTCTCGGGCTCCGTGAGGTTTATAGCAGAGAAAATTTAAGAAAAATTTCAATAGAAGAGCGGAAAACACTTTTTTCACATACAGCGTCATCTCTGATACTTAGCATGTACTACAAATCAATATTTTAAGTAGATGGTGCTGGTAGATACATTGTTTGACAGCTACTCATTTCCTTTTCAAATATAAAACAAACAAAAGCTTCATCTTTCGCATGGGTTTGCTAGTTCAAATATAGAATCCTAATTGCAAAAAAATTGAAGTTTTTCCATTGCGGACTCACAATCCGATACTTCACCGACGCGCGTAGTCTTCTCAAGACCATTCGAATGTGTCATATTATGAAGAAGACTATTGGCGATTTATTCAAAAAAAAATTATATATCAATAATTTGTGATGATTGCAAAATTAAAATCCGCATTAATAATGTTATTAATTGTTTTAGTGATTCGTATAAATTTTGATAAATCTTTAGAAACTATTATTAACTTCCCGTAGGGTAAGTTATTGTAATCGTCCAAAAATCGAAATTGAAAATTTTTGCATTTCTCGACGTTTTGAAGGTTTCTGAACATTTTGGCATACCTCAGAGAAAATGGATGTGTGTGTGTATTTTAATAATTTAATTAATATTAAAGCTTATACTATATCAATGACTATATTAGTAACATTACAAAAGGTAGTACTACAGTATTCAGAACTACAGTACCATAGTTTCGAACTGTGACGATCCATAATTGAAGTCATTTTGATAAAATTATAAAAGTGCAAAATTGAAAAAATATATATTTCTAATTCTCAATTTTTTATTGCATACATTTTTATTAATTATTTATGAGGCGTCACATGCATTGATTGAAAATGTGCCAAATAAATATGACCTAACATCCATCATAGCATTATCGAATATTTCAGATATGATTTATACTTGTCAACAAAATTTTGACAGCCAGGACTAAATACGTTTTACTTCAGTATGAAAATATTTATTTATTATTAATAATAGAAATTTGCCGCTGTAAGGTTTTAAGTTTCTTCTCATTCGAAACTGATTCAGAATACGTTTTGGGTTCACTAACCCTACAATTATATTTATCTATGTATTTAGTATAGAGATGGTTACTAAGAGATATCACCACTAGCTTCAAAGATAGAACATCAATGCATTGAGACTGATCGCAATCTTGCAGACGGTAATATACATTAAGGAAAATTCAATTTGAAGATGCGATGGGTAGGTCATCGTAATTAATGGAATCGATATATCCTGGAATATTCTTCAGGTTATTGTTACTTTGTTATAACCCACCGGCTTAGATATAATTAAATTGAATTTTGCTAGATATGATACAAGTAGTTTACTATTGTATATTAAACCCAAAAATAAAACGTAAAGAAAAAAGTGTTTTATTTTTTTAAAAAAACAGTAAACATAAGATTTAAAAAAAAATTAGTTTTAATTTCTACTATATTAAAGTGGTAAAAGTAAAACTTTCTTAAATCGACTTTGATTTTTTTGAAAAAATATAAAATCTATGCAAATTCATACATAGCAATATAAAATTAACGATACAAATAACTGTTAATATTACCTAATTAGTTTCTAATATAAGGCTTATCCCTCAACATACCGAATTTGATCCTCCCTCATCCCCCAGCAATTTGCTACACAACTCCTGATACATACTAATATGATCATCGGTAGAACTAAATAGTGCTTTATTAAAATCCTAATTCCTTAGGATTAATCCGACCACGTACCTAGTACCTATCTCATACGTATATATAATCTCACACTACCGCACTATCATTAAGATATATACTATGACTAATACTGCGGGTTTTGCCCCAAAAGAGAGGGTTGTAATACATACTAAACACTGCCAAAGATACTGCAAAGGGCGTTAAAAGCAATATTGTCTTCGGTGATAACATACGGATAAGTTTCTTGGGATGCTATATAGTTAATTCATATTATTGCTCTGGAATACGAAATTTGTGCTAGTAACAATCATAGCAAGGGAAAAAAATATCCTACAAATTTTGCAGTTTGTATGTAGAAATATCATTTTTAAGAAACTTCAAGTATAACTGAATTCAAAAGTTGAGCCACTTTTTATCAGCCAAAATTTTGTTAATTTATCTGCTAGCGGGGAGAAAGTAAATTAAATCGAACATTTATCTACGTGAAATACTGAAATACTGTACTTAAATACGATGGATTTAAGTTACAAAATTAAATTATACAAGAAAAGGGCAAGTGTCATGGACAAAAGATAAAAATTACATGTCAAAACCATACCCACAAAACTTGCAACAACTGTACCCAACGCACACTTTTGAAAACAAATCATCATTATCACTGAGCTAAATTATGTAAGTAATTATCTAATTGCAGGTAAATAACTATTCATGTTTAACTTACAGCAAAAAACTAACAGTGATATATTAGTTATGATTAAAGGAATACTAACATGAAAACTTAATTTTGAGTCCTTAAAAGCAAGATCATGTTGATGTAAGACACTAACTGAAGCTAACTGAAGCCAATAATGTGAACTTGTTCGAACAATCATACTTAATCTTACTCCTTTTGGACCCTATCTCAAAATTAATATAGTTTAGCTGTTATGACGACTGTCAGTCTTCCCTATATTAAGTAAAAAAGGAAGAAGTTTTATTTCTTCTAAAGTTTTCTAATTATAATCTGAAGATATCATATAATTTGATTCAGTAATAACAAAAACTAAAGCAAATTTGACTAATTTGTTAACATTTACAAATTACACAGCTTATCTAAAAAATATAGTGACGAAAAACTCATTTCTGAAAATGAGTTTTTACTACATCAATATTTTGCTCGAACTAATGCAACTAACAAAATTCTGGTTAAATTAAAACTGCAGTTAATTCGTATACACAAAAATTACTGATTGTGACTCAATCAGAATCATTCATTTATTATTGAACTATTTTCAAGAGAAATATTCTTAATTTAGTATTTACTGTAGTCAAAAATATCAACATTAAAAAAAATCAACCATGATTTGACATATCAGATATATGAGAAAATTGTTACTATCATGGAAAATCTATATATCACTCGATTTTCCCATATCTCTGATGAATTATATAATAAAATTGATGAACGTACCAGTTTACTTTTCTCTCGCTCCTATCAATACGTGACATTCATGTTTAGTGTGTACTAGAATCCGGTACCAGCTAAGTATTTACGACCCCATAAGTTTGATGCGGTCTACGGGCTGTGGCGGTTTTGGAGGTCACTCGAACCTATATGAGAGGCCCGTTCTCGGTCAAACTTATTACGAGAGGCCTGTGTGACTATACAGTAGGACACGAACTAAAATAACGGCCGATGAAATGATAGCCGAAATAAAACGGCCTCTAGTTATTACCACGGCTCGCCATGATTTTGCTACAAGCTTTTATCGCATGTATTCGTGCAGACGGAGTCGTTGGAAAGATTTTGTTGTTATTTCGGCCGGAGTAATTGTTATTTACTGCTCAAAAAATTGGACATGACTCTTAAGAGGATAGAGATGTGATATAGAGTATTAATGGTTATCTGGCTTAGATATAGACTTGAAAATAAATTTAAGCATTATCAGGCTGTAGACGAAATGTGTGTGATATAATATAAAACTAATCATTAGGTTAAGTCTTACCACAAGCTCATGGGTCAGTATAGTTCTAAGTAACATGTTAGTTATATTGCTCCTACTTTTCAGGAGTTATGCAAAAAGAGTGCCTCCTACACAATAAAAATACTGAAGAGAATGGAAAGAAGAAGAATGCAGATGATTGATGACTTATGTGAATACCGGGAACTGAACGCCAAAACACAGGAACCGAAAGCATGGAAGCAGAAGTTTGGAAAGAAAAATGTATAAAAAGAAGGGGGGGGGGTAGTAGTGCTCATAGACGAGGAAGGAAAAGAATTACATTGATTTGTGGTGTCTTTCCCACCATGAACCTGCCTTCGATCAGACAACTATGTACTAAATCTATACTGAACCATGTAGAAATCGCGTCTACAAATATAACCATGTGAATTTTTCGATGAACAAATATGGATATATATATCTTCAGGCTTATACATAAGAGCCAATGCTCCTCTGATGCGAATATCCAGGTGATCGCCAGGGGCGTTTGGCGTTGCGAAGACGACGCAACGACATTGAACATTTTACGGAATAAAAATTGAATGCAAACAGAATCGCTCGGAGAATTCCCGTTTCAGCGACTAGATGGATATTGATGTTACCTTGCAAAAGCGAAATATAATTTTTTGACGTACGCGAACACATGTTAGTGATATTTTTGCTTACGATGCAATTTTTATATCTGATCTCATATTGGTGTTGAAAGAGTGATCTCGACATAGAAAATACAGATTTAACATACATACATATATATATATATATATATATATATATATATATACTATAATATATATATATATATATATATATATATATATGTATGTATATATATGTATGTATATATATATATATATATATATATATATATATATATATATGTATTTATTTACTTATTTATTTATTTATATTCATAATATTTACTAGGTATCTCTCTACATGGGTATCCTATCCATCTATTTGTGTCCAATATAAACAAAATCGGTTACTGTGTTATTTTACAATTTTGTTTATTTATCATCCCAATGTATGCATGCGTAACTTTATTCCACAAAATTTGCATGAAAAAAATATTTATTAAATCCGACATTTTTAGAACTATCTATGAAATAACAAAGTGCGTGCACGAAATGATCACATGAGTTAAAATTTTAAACAAAATTTTTGTTGTGAATTTATTTTATCTTGAACTGTAATTTAGTATGACGATGCAGAAGAATGTGATACGATGCACAGTATTCACCAAGACTCTTATATTTATACATGGACAGAAGAAATCAGAGGATTTGCGTCAAAGTACAGAACAAAACTCGAAAACCGTTCGAATCAACTTGCCTAAGTCTTGCTTTCCACACACATCCCCAGAAGACATGAAAGAAAAAACCTGTTAAATTTAGCGTAGTCTATATAAAATTTAGATTTATTATTATTTTTTCTGTATCTTCTTGCCATTTATTTTTCAAACAGTTCAAAATATAATCTTATACAATAGTCATAAAAAATTACTGAATGCTTTTCAAGCGGTCTGAAAATTATATATGGAATGGATAAATTATTATATAGAAATAAAAAAAAACTTTCTCTTGCCAAAACTACACTGAATCTTCACACTATCAATATATAAAGCTTATATTATTTTACATAATTCCATATCGCACGTTACATATTGCATTACTCATGTCAGACAATTGTTACTTTTGTAAAGATACTCTTTTATAAAATGTCTTGTAATTTCATAAAATAAGGAAGGTATAACGTGTATACGTTATATTGACATTAAAAGACATGCTTAACATGGGTTTTTAGAGTGTTCAGAAAAATTAAATATAAAGTCAGAATGTCTGTTTTTTCAGAATTCTTGCCATGTTTTTTGTTATTCACTGCCGTTTGATCTGAATGTGGCATATACACACACACACACACACACACATATATATATATATATATATTTTGTATGATTCTGAATTTGATGTTGACATATGTATTAACAAAGTCTAATAATCGGGCATAACATCAATAAAAAACATGAATTTCTTTTAAAATTTATTTTAAATCCATACGTTTCGGCTATAATCCTAGCCTTCATTCAGTGGAAACTAAAAATAAAAATAAAATTAAAAACTAAAACAATTGAATTGGAGTGAAAAGAAAAAAATAAAATAGTAATTAGTACTTACAATTTGATCTTAGTGTTAAATTGGAAAATTTTAATAATCCATGGTATTAGGATATGGTAATGCACTACACTATGTATTATAAACATTAACTTGAAATTACACAATATTTTCACAAAATACTGATTTGAAAAAATCACAAATGAATAGTGTGTTATTCGTAGACTGGTTGAAGATGTAATGGAGAAAGTCATTTTTTAAAAAATATTTTTACCAAGATTCTGCACATGTGTGGAACGAATTGTAAAACCTTTGCGCGAACGCTTTTATTGTTTTGTAAGAAATTTGGAAATGTTATCTAAATAGAAGAGATTTGTGTCGCACAGCGTGTTGAGTTCATTCCGTTTATTTATTGTCTTATTGTTATAAATAGTTAAAAAAGATCCCTCTATAATTCTTCGTTTAAATAAATTTTGTTCAAATTGTAGTATAGTCGGATTAGAAAAGTCCATATTGTGTTTTAAAGTGTATATATGGTCTGCAAGAACAGTTTTGAATTGTTTGGGGTTTTTTGAATTGTTTTTATGTTGTTGTAACCGTTTATTGAGGTTCTGGCTAGTTTCTCCTATGTAAATTAAATCACAGTCTAAACAATTTATTTGATAGACGAGATTTCTGAGTCGTTCGATATTAAATGGGGTTTTTGTTTTTGTAAAAATAGTGCTAGTAGTTGTACTAAAATTGGTTACAAGTCGAAGTCCAGATTTATAAAAAAGTTTTTTCCAAGGAACATACAATTCTTTAATGTATGGCAAACATATTACACCAGAATGAGTTTCTGAGTCAGGTAAATCGTTATGTACTGTGCAATTGTCCATTTTATTCAAAAGGTACGTTCGTCTGTTACTAGTTACGGAATTTATAAGTTTTAGAGGATAAGAGTTATCTGTTAAAATTTTTGTAATTAATTTGATGTTGTTGTCCCAAAATGTTTTGTCCGATAGAAGTATTGCGTGGTCCGTTAGATTTATTATAGTACCTATTTTCATTTTGAGTGGATGATAAGAAAAGTAATTAAGGTAGCGTCCGGAGTTAGTTGGTTTTTGGTACCAATTTGTTATTAGTTTGTTATCTGTAGTACGTATAAGTTTTATGTCTAAGAAACTGATCGAGTTCATTGTCTCTAATTCCACTGTAAATTTTAATTTTTTATTGACGTTATTAAATTGATCAATTATCATAGTGACATCATCACTAGGGATACAAGTGATAATGTCATCTACATAACGGTAATAAAAAATATGTTTATTGTAATTTTTAAAAATTGTATTTTCAAGGAGTTGTAAGGATATTTCTGCTAGAGATGGACTTGCTGGGGACCCCATTGGCGCCCCAAAAATTTGATAATAGAAAGAGCCATTGAATTCAAAATAAGTGTTAGAGACAATGAACTTGACAGTTTCCCTGAACCAGTGTAAAGATAAAGAAGTCAACGGGGAAATTTCATTCCATCGGATTGTTATTGCGTCTAAAATAAGGTCTAAGGGTACATTAGTAAAAAGTGAGACTACGTCTAAGCTAATTAGTTTGTAGTTGTCTGGTATATAATTTACCTTGTGTTTTAAGTCAGTAACGAGTTCATAAGAATTTTTTATGTAGTGTGGTGATTGTTTTGACATTGTAGTTAAAATGTTACTTATGTATTTTGAGAGTTTATATAGGGGAGTATTAATGTCGGAAACTATTGGTCTAAAAGGTAAATTATTTTTGTGGACTTTGGGAAGGCCATAAAGTCTGGGAAAATATGGGTGTAAATTTTTCAGGTCAGAAGTTATCTCTTTTGTTAGTTGTTTGTTTGTTGTAAGTTTGTCTAAAAATTTATGGCACGTGCGGTTTATGTAGTCAGTTGGATCGTTATTGGTAATTTTGTAAGTATTAGTGTCAAGTAATAATTCAGATATTTTATTTATATAGTCTTGTTTATCAATGATAACAGTGATGTTGCCTTTATCCGCTTTAGTGACCACTATATCCGGATGATTTTTGAGAAATATTTTGCATGCTTTAAGGTCTCTAAGAATATTATCGTAAGTTGTATTTTTAGTATTGAAGGAATTAATATGTTGGATGAATTTTTTACAAAAAAGATTTCTAGTGTGAATTTTAGTTTTCGGATCTTTAATTTGTTGTAATCCATATTCTAAATTACTAAGCAATTTAATAAAGTTAAAATTACGACAAGTAGGAGGAACTGAAAAATTGGGTCCTTAAGCGAATATGTACAATAGTCTGTCTGGTATGTCGATAGAAGAATAATTTTTTAACCATTTATCAATAATATTTTTATCTAAAATTATTTTGTTTTTATCTAATTTATTTTGTAATAGTTTATTAAATTTGTTAGTATACGAAAGTTTCAAACTATTGAACTGTTTGTTGTTTCTAATTGTTTCTAAATATAAAAAGTTTTCAAAAATATCAATTTCTACTGTGCGACACAACCAATTTGTGATTTTTTCAATCGTGTTTCTAAAATTACAAATATTTTTGATACACCTGTTAATTGTGAGTGTAATGTATTTTAAACTAACTTTTTGTAAACTATTGTATTGGGAATTATTACTAATGAATTGGAATTTTTTAATGTCTATTTCGTAAAATTTAGGAACAATTTTTTCTTTGCGACATCTTAATAAGAACACTTGTTTGTTGAAATTTATGATAAGTTTAGAATTGAGCTTAGAAATTTTTTTAAATTGTGAAAAAATGTAAAACCCGTAATTGCGTCTAATAAATTCAAAAAATGACAGGTTGTGATCTGCAATATGATTTTGCTTTCCTTGTAATCTCCAATTGTTGTGCTGTAGAGTGACCATTTTCCTATTATAATGATGTAGTGGTTCCATGGATAATAATTGTGTAGTTGGAATTTTAGTATTTTATCTTGTATAAAGTGCTGAGAGTAATGAATCCTTTTTTCAGCCCAGGAAAAATATTTTGTATGATTCTGAATTTGATGTTGACATATGTATTAACAAAGTCTAATAATCGGGCATAACATCAATAAAAAACATGAATTTCTTTTAAAATTTATTTTAAATCCATACGTTTCGGCTATAATCCTAGCCTTCATTCAGTGGAAACTAAAAATAAAAATAAAATTAAAAACTAAAACAATTGAATTGGAGTGAAAAGAAAAAAATAAAATAGTAATTAGTACTTACAATTTGATCTTAGTGTTAAATTGGAAAATTTTAATAATCCATGGTATTAGGATATGGTAATGCACTACACTATGTATTATAAACATTAACTTGAAATTACACAATATTTTCACAAAATACTGATTTGAAAAAATCACAAATGAATAGTGTGTTATTCGTAGACTGGTTGAAGATGTAATGGAGAAAGTCATTTTTTAAAAAATATTTTTACCAAGATTCTGCACATGTGTGGAACGAATTGTAAAACCTTTGCGCGAACGCTTTTATTGTTTTGTAAGAAATTTGGAAATGTTATCTAAATAGAAGAGATTTGTGTCGCACAGCGTGTTGAGTTCATTCCGTTTATTTATTGTCTTATTGTTATAAATAGTTAAAAAAGATCCCTCTATAATTCTTCGTTTAAATAAATTTTGTTCAAATTGTAGTATAGTCGGATTAGAAAAGTCCATATTGTGTTTTAAAGTGTATATATGGTCTGCAAGAACAGTTTTGAATTGTTTGGGGTTTTTTGAATTGTTTTTATGTTGTTGTAACCGTTTATTGAGGTTCTGGCTAGTTTCTCCTATGTAAATTAAATCACAGTCTAAACAATTTATTTGATAGACGAGATTTCTGAGTCGTTCGATATTAAATGGGGTTTTTGTTTTTGTAAAAATAGTGCTAGTAGTTGTACTAAAATTGGTTACAAGTCGAAGTCCAGATTTATAAAAAAGTTTTTTCCAAGGAACATACAATTCTTTAATGTATGGCAAACATATTACACCAGAATGAGTTTCTGAGTCAGGTAAATCGTTATGTACTGTGCAATTGTCCATTTTATTCAAAAGGTACGTTCGTCTGTTACTAGTTACGGAATTTATAAGTTTTAGAGGATAAGAGTTATCTGTTAAAATTTTTGTAATTAATTTGATGTTGTTGTCCCAAAATGTTTTGTCCGATAGAAGTATTGCGTGGTCCGTTAGATTTATTATAGTACCTATTTTCATTTTGAGTGGATGATAAGAAAAGTAATTAAGGTAGCGTCCGGAGTTAGTTGGTTTTTGGTACCAATTTGTTATTAGTTTGTTATCTGTAGTACGTATAAGTTTTATGTCTAAGAAACTGATCGAGTTCATTGTCTCTAATTCCACTGTAAATTTTAATTTTTTATTGACGTTATTAAATTGATCAATTATCATAGTGACATCATCACTAGGGATACAAGTGATAATGTCATCTACATAACGGTAATAAAAAATATGTTTATTGTAATTTTTAAAAATTGTATTTTCAAGGAGTTGTAAGGATATTTCTGCTAGAGATGGACTTGCTGGGGACCCCATTGGCGCCCCAAAAATTTGATAATAGAAAGAGCCATTGAATTCAAAATAAGTGTTAGAGACAATGAACTTGACAGTTTCCCTGAACCAGTGTAAAGATAAAGAAGTCAACGGGGAAATTTCATTCCATCGGATTGTTATTGCGTCTAAAATAAGGTCTAAGGGTACATTAGTAAAAAGTGAGACTACGTCTAAGCTAATTAGTTTGTAGTTGTCTGGTATATAATTTACCTTGTGTTTTAAGTCAGTAACGAGTTCATAAGAATTTTTTATGTAGTGTGGTGATTGTTTTGACATTGTAGTTAAAATGTTACTTATGTATTTTGAGAGTTTATATAGGGGAGTATTAATGTCGGAAACTATTGGTCTAAAAGGTAAATTATTTTTGTGGACTTTGGGAAGGCCATAAAGTCTGGGAAAATATGGGTGTAAATTTTTCAGGTCAGAAGTTATCTCTTTTGTTAGTTGTTTGTTTGTTGTAAGTTTGTCTAAAAATTTATGGCACGTGCGGTTTATGTAGTCAGTTGGATCGTTATTGGTAATTTTGTAAGTATTAGTGTCAAGTAATAATTCAGATATTTTATTTATATAGTCTTGTTTATCAATGATAACAGTGATGTTGCCTTTATCCGCTTTAGTGACCACTATATCCGGATGATTTTTGAGAAATATTTTGCATGCTTTAAGGTCTCTAAGAATATTATCGTAAGTTGTATTTTTAGTATTGAAGGAATTAATATGTTGGATGAATTTTTTACAAAAAAGATTTCTAGTGTGAATTTTAGTTTTCGGATCTTTAATTTGTTGTAATCCATATTCTAAATTACTAAGCAATTTAATAAAGTTAAAATTACGACAAGTAGGAGGAACTGAAAAATTGGGTCCTAAAGCGAATATGTACAATAGTCTGTCTGGTATGTCGATAGAAGAATAATTTTTTAACCATTTATCAATAATATTTTTATCTAAAATTATTTTGTTTTTATCTAATTTATTTTGTAATAGTTTATTAAATTTGTTAGTATACGAAAGTTTCAAACTATTGAACTGTTTGTTGTTTCTAATTGTTTCTAAATATAAAAAGTTTTCAAAAATATCAATTTCTACTGTGCGACACAACCAATTTGTGATTTTTTCAATCGTGTTTCTAAAATTACAAATATTTTTGATACACCTGTTAATTGTGAGTGTAATGTATTTTAAACTAACTTTTTGTAAACTATTGTATTGGGAATTATTACTAATGAATTGGAATTTTTTAATGTCTATTTCGTAAAATTTAGGAACAATTTTTTCTTTGCGACATCTTAATAAGAACACTTGTTTGTTGAAATTTATGATAAGTTTAGAATTGAGCTTAGAAATTTTTTTAAATTGTGAAAAAATGTAAAACCCGTAATTGCGTCTAATAAATTCAAAAAATGACAGGTTGTGATCTGCAATATGATTTTGCTTTCCTTGTAATCTCCAATTGTTGTGCTGTAGAGTGACCATTTTCCTATTATAATGATGTAGTGGTTCCATGGATAATAATTGTGTAGTTGGAATTTTAGTATTTTATCTTGTATAAAGTGCTGAGAGTAATGAATCCTTTTTTTAGCCCAGGAAAAATATTTTGTATGATTCTGAATTTGATGTTGACATATGTATTAACAAAGTCTAATAATCGGGCATAACATCAATAAAAAACATGAATTTCTTTTAAAATTTATTGTAAATCCATACGTTTCGGCTATAATCCTAGCCTTCATTCAGTGGAAACTAAAAATAAAAATAAAATTAAAAACTAAAACAATTGAATTGGAGTGAAAAGAAAAAAATAAAATAGTAATTAGTACTTACAATTTGATCTTAGTGTTAAATTGGAAAATTTTAATAATCCATGGTATTAGGATATGGTAATGCACTACACTATGTATTATAAACATTAACTTGAAATTACACAATATTTTCACAAAATACTGATTTGAAAAAATCACAAATGAATAGTGTGTTATTCGTAGACTGGTTGAAGATGTAATGGAGAAAGTCATTTTTTAAAAAATATTTTTACCAAGATTCTGCACATGTGTGGAACGAATTGTAAAACCTTTGCGCGAACGCTTTTATTGTTTTGTAAGAAATTTGGAAATGTTATCTAAATAGAAGAGATTTGTGTCGCACAGCGTGTTGAGTTCATTCCGTTTATTTATTGTCTTATTGTTATAATTATTATTATTGTCTTATTGTTATAATTATTTATTGTCTTATTGTTATATATATATATTAATATAAACGCATTTATAACGGTGTAAACAATGAGTAACGAAGAGTTTATGCGCCCTCAAACGACACAGAATTAACGACGCTCACGTCGCGAAATGACGATAGATGATTTGAAATCTCCACCTCTGGTTCTGTTGAGGAATTTATATTTAGATTTTGCGATCTTCCCGTTCAATTATCGGGCGTGTTAAATGTGTGTCACGTAACACGACAGTCTTTACGTGGAAGATGAATTTTGTGTGATATTACGACGATATCATGTACACGGAGCTTATAAATAAGGTACGAGTGAGTAATATTAAATATGAAATTCGCTAGTGCTCAGATAACGTTTAACAAGTTTGTATATTAGTGTATAATGTAATGTAATTTGCATCACCTACCGAATCAAAATGAACCACACGAAATAGCATACAAATAATAATATATGCTCTATACAATTGTGGTGATAATAAAATATGCTTTATAAAATATTGCATTAACAATTACATTGTTTTCAATTATTTTATAGTATTTCTATTCAAGAAAATTATAAAAGAAGAGTATTTTCTTTTATAGCAAAAATATAATTGTATGGCATTTTATTGACTACTTTTACTTATCATATCGACGTGAAGGAATGTAAGTTGCTCATCGATATTTTAAGTAAATATCTTGAGGCATTTATAGTTGACTAAAACTGTGAATGACATATTTTGTATATAGCATCATAATCAATCAAAATAATCTAACGGCACCAAAAACTGATATATGTAAAATATAATGGCGAACAATTTATTTACCTTCAATTGCATAATATTTCGTTAAACATTTTTCATAAATTACGAAACAGCGCGTTTCGAGTTCTTGTAGAGTGCAAAAATTATCTAAAAAATTGAATGTCATTAAACGTATCCTATTGATGTATCTTGACGAAAATATGAAACTGTTAAATATTATGTAAGTATTTTCCTTTTTACGAAGCTTACAAAAAAAAACTCGTGTTTCTAAGAATAGGATAAGAAATAATACTGTATATGATTCTTAGAATGAAACAATAGCGTAAACAATAAAATCAATAGATTTGCAATAAATAAAATTGTAGTTCCTGCAAACGATGAAACTGAACTCAATAAAATAACTACATAAAATACACTTGCCTTTGAGCATGACATTAATTATTACTATTATCATTATCATTATTATTGTTATTCTATAAACAGACATTAACGGATTTTACATATAGCTACGTAATAATTACGTAAGTATGTACAACACCTCCCTATTGCATAGAAACACATTACCCTACCGTGGAAACTTCCATGATAAATTATATAATTTCAACCATCAATTCCTTAAGTAAATTATTATTTGAAGACGTTTTCACGAGTATTAAACAACCAACAAAATCTGATTAGGAAAATTTTCTCCAACCCTTCGGCGACGTGAACAAGAATCCAAATATGAATGTGTAATCCTCATTAAGCGAGTAGGCTTATTCACACGTATGACGTTATACCAAGGCACCGCCCTACTAATAAGATCAAAATCTTCACGGCATGAAATTATATTAGGATATATAGAACCATATTCTGCCTTTGTTCATAGACGAGTTGGCGCGAGGAGTAGAGAGAATTTGAGTAGTGTGCTTTGATAAAGGAGAATCAATGCTGTAAGCTAGTGTTATATACTGTAATTTACAATATAAGTAATCATTATTAAATACACATCCATTCCAATGTTAACTAAGCAAATTATCTAGACTAACGTCTCTGGAGTTATTTCAAATTTTTGTTTTAGGTATTGAGTATTGATCTAGAATACGCAAAAATTGATAATTTTAAAAAAATACATTTTCAAAACTTGTGTTATTTATAGTAAAATCTATATTGCCAAAGGCCAAAAATTTTAATCTTACTATAAACATGTATTATTAATTTTGGATATGTAGCAAAGAATGCAGAAAATATAAATCGAGTTTTTGAGAGAACAAAGCAACCGATTTCCAACGATCCAAAAAACATGCAATTTATATTGATGGGGATAAACGGTGATCAGTTTTAACAACGGCAGGTCTAGCCGGTTGGGAGATATGGAGCTAAATAATTCATTTTATGAGCATAAAATGAAAGTTTTGGAGAGAATTAAGAATCCGATTTGAATGATTCAACAAACTTTTTGCTTGTGTTGACAAACGATTGCATTTGCGGTATAATTTTTTTATTTAATTTTTTTTTAATTTCCATTTTTTTTTAAATTTTAAATATCGTAAATAATTCAGATTATAATCATAACCTTAGCTAAAGTTCTAAAGCTCACTTTCATACTTCAAATAAGTAATTTTTAAAAATTTAAACTTAGTAATTCAGTTTATATAATTCTTGAAAATATTTGACAAGGTCCTTTATTTTAAATCCGATTGTTCAAGTTTTGTTTATTTAGGTACGGTAAGTTTCAGAAATTTGCCTTAAGGCACCATGTCATACACTACTAGTTTTTTAAATAAGAAATGCGTATGTTTAATAATTATATTCAACACAAATTTCTCATTGAACATTAAAATAATTAAGATATATTAGGTGATTAAAACTGTAAACCACAATACTGAGATAAAAAATCAATAAAGATCGAGCCAAACAAGCAACCGTTATGTAATTAGTTAATGATATAGAAGAATATATCTGATTATATGTTTATGGTACATTTAATATTGGTAATTATACAATAATTATTAATTGAACCTACTCAATCAGTTAACTTTTTAAACAAGCTGTGATTCTTGTATGAACTCAATATAATAAACTATTTTTTAATAATTTTTTGTATATATAGCTGTCGACTTACATTGTAACCTTTCTAAAAAAGGTCAATCTGTATAAAATATGGATGATTAATGAGAGTGATAGAGAGATTTTCAAGCTTAATATTTGAGAGTAACCAAGTGATTTGCAAGCTCATGATCATTCTACTCAGTTCGATCAAGGTGTAATTTTACCTTACAACTGGACATTGGTGTTAATAACATCAGTATTTAGAAAAATCTGCTAAATGTTCAAAACACGCTTAATTGCTTGTTGCACGAGATTTGATAAACATTTGATGAAAACCTTATTACTTATCTACTTTTAAATATCTAGATTCTTATTACCTCTTCTTTCGAATGTGACAAATCAAAAACCAATATCTACCAATCCAATAAAACGCAAAAAATCTCAGTCCTCTCCAAAACTTATTAAAATGCAATAATTGACAAATCTTTTAATCCCCTATAAGTACGATCGTCGTTCAGAATTGCGTTTTAATTAATATTGCGCGCCCTTTGCGCCGCTTCAAGTGAAGTTGTTCCGCGTCACGCAACAACTGATACAATTCATCGGATTAAAACAAGTATTTTTTTTTGACTTTTCTCTAGCGATTGCTCCTCTGTCACTTGAGACCGTTGCACAAAGCTCCAACGAACAACGGCCCTTGCACTTTTGCGAAAAGGGGAGTAGAGCTCCAATCCCCATCACAGATGGCCCTTTCCGTCTGAAGAGTTTTGCGGCCGGGGAGATATAAGGATGACAAATTCATAGAGAGGGTGAAGAAGGGATTGACAACATTTCATTAATAAATGATACATAATAATCTTTATTTTTTAATTTAATGATTATGAATCCTGATGATGTTGGATAAGTTTCATAACTCTTATTACATTTCATATCACTAGTGTTCAAATTTTTTCCGAATTTAGATTCTTTAGCAAACCATTATGATAATGTACGAATTGTGCTATTTCTTGACATCATACAAAGCAAAAAATAAATTTCAACCCGAGGTGCAACTATATTCCCAAGTCAAGTTTTTTACTCCTATTAAATTTGTAACACAATGCACCACTGTCCTGATCCCAAGTTTTAAAATTTACCTCCACCTCAATAAATTATATGAATATCCAAAGTTGAAACTGAAAGTCTGTAAATTCAGCAAGTTAAAAAGGTTATCCTTCCTTTCATTAGCGGATTTTCAGTTCTCTAGTCGGGTTAAAGCAAGTGAACCTGTCAACTTTGCTTTGCTAACTCTCGACTATAAGTAACCCCTGACGAACTTGAGTTGAAGCCACTGAAGTCGCTTCTGCCGTCTATTCATTAAGACGCAGCGTCGTGGATTTTGAGAACTGAGGAGCACTCGTTACGAGAACAGTCTCAAAGAATCCAAAGACGATGACAAAGTCACGTTCCAAATAGTTTTGTTACCGAAGTGAGGGCAGTCTGGGAATTTTTACTCATGAGATAGGAGACAGATAGCAAGGAAATCTTAAGGGATTAAGTAGAACTGGAGATCGAAAGACCAATTAAGAAATTTTTACTTCAATTAGATACATTTTTGAAATATAATTACTTAGAAGAGCAAACAGTGTAATAAATTTAGTTATATCTATTAATCCCAGAAATTGCTTTAATTTGCAAAAATGCAAGCTTTTCCACCAGATATTTGCTTTTAAGCAAAGACTGTATTTTTGTTAGAATATCCAGAAATCGTATCCGTTCTATACCTTTCTGTTCAAGATTCAGAATATAAATTATTTTTATGTCCAAGGAATTGATTCTACTCCTTTAAATTACCATCCACTTATGCTATCAGCATGAATACAACTGTTGCACAATTAAAATCCACAAGCATATGTCAATGCGAAGAAGTTCAAAAATCGACGTAATTATTACACTTTTGATCTATCAATTTCCTGCAGGATTTAACTAAAAGATTTTATAATTGCTGATTCGTTTCCTTAAAAAAACTTCCACCATCTTACTTTTTCCTACTCCGCCCAAGAAGTTTGAAGTGACCCGACGCCCTCACTTCCAAAAGAGTGGCGTTTTGTTCATTAACTTTCGCATAATGACAGGAGCTTTCGCATGCTCCTCTAACTCCACATAGAAAATGTACAGAAAGTCACGTATCACAAGTCCAAATATGACTGAGTCAAAATGAAATGCCGCCGACTTTTCTAATGGCGTATGCGATTCAGTAATAACAGCCACCTCCAAGTCTTCCCTACAGTCTTCAAGAGTGCGTTCGTATGAAATGACTGCGTTTGCTGGTTATAATTGCTGATTTGTTACACGTGTCACTTGGAGAAAAAGTTATCACATTGAACTTAATTAGTTAATAAGAAAGGAAACGAAAAATGTCTACGATCTGTAGCACTCCCCAAGTAGAAGTGGCACTAGCATAAAATTTAAAAAAATGTTTGTCATATAATAATTGTTTTTGTTCTCTAAATTAGACACTTTGTTAGGTGCTCAAAATTTAATAAAATTTATGAATCATTGTGTTTATTAATATGATGCAAGGATTTTAAAAAATAACTTTGTATACTGGAAGTGCTTGCAACTGATGATACACTAATAGAAAATGTCAATATTTTATCCTAAAATTTGTCCAAAAAGTACCTAAATGGCTGCACTTGTGTAACGAAATATTTATTAACAATATATGACTACTGTTTTACTTGTTGCTCCTGATGATAATAACAGACTAAACAGAACGTATTATTTTATCTCATGGCGATAATTTATAGCGCATATTATATATATATATATATATATATATATATATATATATATATATATATATTTATATATTTATATTACCATTAAAGCCTGTAATAGATATATCAACCTATCAATATTTTAAACTTTCTATTATAAAATCAGTCAGTAAAGAAACTTTAGAATGATAAACGACTTCAGCAATCGCCTATAATAGTTCAGCTTAGAATTTTTGTATTCTCCACGTGTTTTCAATAGTGTTGAATTATTGGCTGCGTGATGTGCCGAGATATAAATACATACAGTATATTTTATTGCGGTGAAATTATAGATCTTCTCCCTAGCTGTTATAAGTTCATATTTCTTACAGTCGCTAGGGAACGCCAAACATTATTTCAATATGTCGCGTTCATTGCGCCCGAGAAAGAGGCACAGAGGCGCCGAATATGGAATAGTCAAAAATTGTAATTGATAATTTAAAATATTTTTATATTATTGTCACCAATAAAGAATAAACAAATCAACAAACTATGTAATAGATGCCTTAATTTTGGAACACAATGTAGTTTAGGTTTTCTATGAAACCACATTTGAGCATTTTATATGAGAAGCGCTGCGTAACATGCCCTTACGAAACATTTTTTTTTTCTAGATTTTTAGTGAATTTTTGATAGTGATATGTAGTAGATTGACTCCAAGCAGAATTACGTAGAAACTGTTCAATGCGAATTAAACTAAAGTAGTTCCATTATATATCCGAATGATTTTTAATACAAAAACATTTTAATAATTCATCTCTTTATTCATTCACGTCCATAAGAGAGATTTTCGTTTGTATGCATTTTTTAATAATAAAAATTTACATGCTTCACTCATGTGAACTTTAACGAAGATGTATTTAATTATAAATTACGCTCGTTACCTTATGACATAAAATCTTGAACCGTATTAATGAATTGTTAATTATCGCCCGTTGCAAACGAGCGCCAAAGGAAATAAAACGCAACAAAACTATATTGGATCGTTGTAATTTCAGCAATTACATCCGTGGCTCGCGTATCGCGCATATTCCATTTAATTTCGCAATTAATTAATTATCGAGCATCGCTATTAAATTAAATTAAAAGCACTTTAATTTATTCTCCATATACCTGCGGATAAAAGCACAAAAGGCTAAGCACGTGTATGATATAGGTATGTTGGAGCAAATTTTTTGCATAGTCTTGGAGTCGAGGATTTGCAATTATAGAAGGGCAACGATTTATTAAATTAGAAACGTAAGATATTTAATAAGTCATTCGCATAATCGATCAAAACTCATTTGATGACAGTTAAAATACTATTAATAAATTAACTGAATAACTGAAACTTTTATTATATCAATATTTTTTTAATCTAATTTTATAATTCAATAATATTCAATTTGTATAAAGGTTATCAAAAATGTCTATTAGGCTAATATAGGCATGTTGTATTTATTGTAAGTATAGAATGATTAGATTTGAACAGAAAAGTCTAAGTATGCCAAAATTTTTAGAAGTAGTGCTTTCATTCTAATAACTTTTAACAAAAATCTATTAAAAAGATCATTGTAGTATTCTAATTAATATTGTAGTATTATTGTAGTAGCCTTTGTAAAGAATTATATCAAAATTGTTAATAGTAAGTAATGCGTTGCAGATTTTAACAGGCTTGGTATTTACATAAAAAAATGTAAAATTTCTATCATTGGTATTATATTACAATAATGAATAATTTTAAAAATTTAATTAAAAAATCTACGAATATAAAGCATGAAAATTAAGATTGGTCAAGCAACCTAAGCTCTTTAGGCAGTGTATCCCAAGTACCAAAAGTGTTTTCCTTCACCATAAAATGTGCGTGTGTCTCCGCCTGCTACGTGTAACTTATTACTTTCTGTAATTAAAGGGGTATAATTTAATCTCGAGAAATTAATTTGTTCTATAAGAGCTCTCCTTGTCGACATTTTAAACGCGCGACGTTCTTTTGCAAGAAGGAGAGGCGGGCGGACCATCGTTCTTACGAGTTTTTGATTTTAATGTTTCCGATCTCTGCCCTGCGTAATTATTTTATATCTCCGTTGAAATTAATTAGTATTGTTTTGTTGTTAATGGCTTGTGAGATGAGAATTTAAGAGGTGTGCTCTGTCGTGAACACGAGGAGATTTGACCGAAAGAATTTGGAAGGAAATGTCAGGGGTCTTATGAATAAGTTCATTGGGATGAAAAATTAAAGGCATTTTCAGTAAATTTTGGAATAAATTAAAAAACATGGTATATCTGAATTTTCAAACTTACTTGAATTCATTTCCCTACGCCAATGTTGATAGGTGATAATGATTTCCTATGCAATATGCAGTGGACA
This sequence comes from Ctenocephalides felis, assembly GCF_003426905.1. Taxonomy (NCBI): domain Eukaryota; kingdom Metazoa; phylum Arthropoda; class Insecta; order Siphonaptera; family Pulicidae; genus Ctenocephalides; species Ctenocephalides felis. The sequence continues at coordinate 38,942,246 of NW_020536999.1, read as the reverse complement.
CTATCCCCAAAGTGATTTTTATATCGTCGAACTTTCTCCATCCCCAACAGCGGGGGTGCAAAAAACGCATCAGGTTTTTTATTTATTACATATTTTTTATGATATTCTTGCATTATATTGAAGAGGGTCCCATCTTGCCAATCGCGCGCCGATATTGATTCAAACGGCGGCAGTAAAATGACACAAGGAAGAAAAACAAAATCAGTATTAGGTAATGGCAATTTTGCCTCCCGTAGGAAATAAGGGAATAACTGGCTCTCGATTCATTTTTACGACGCGAAATAAAATGTCAGCACAGTTTTATGATCGTTCGTGTTTATTCATTTTCATATAGAAAAACGTCACGTGCCAAAACGTCATTAGGTTTTGAGTTGAACTGGGCTGATGAAAAAACTCCGGAACTATAATATTGGAGTAAATATCAATTTAGAGCTCTGACGCCGCCCTTTTCGCGAAGTGCCTCTGAATAATTAGGTCATGTTTGCAGTAAACCAACTATAAGCACCTGTTGTATATTTTTCAATTAAAATTTTTAAAGTAATAAAATTTTATACAATTTTGTGACGGTCTATAAAACACTTTATCGCAACTCTAGTATGACATGGTTTGAATAATTAGCCGAACTATAAAGTATACACGATTATTTGAATTTATGAATCATAAATAATTTTATATTCAGTTAGTCATTATAACAATTGTATTAGTTCCTATATATTTTCATTTCTACAAGTTTCAGAACGCACAACAAAATTCATCAACATCCTAAATAATTCATTGCAATATTACAAAATATATCATAAAAATCTTTTATCCCAGTGATAATATCGTGCAAATCTTTATGCATTAGCAATATTCTATCAGAGAGCTTATGTACAACGAGGGGTGAATTTTTGCAGCTTATACCAATGTCGTTTATATTACATAATATAGTTACGTGTACATATTTCCCAACCCTAAGTTACAAAATTGATCCCCGTTATCATGTGGCTTAACATTCTAAGGGTGTGTAAATCCGAAACCTAAATCCATTCTATATTTTTAGATTAAGGTCGCGCTGATTAAATAATTTCAAATTTGAGATAAAACATGTGTAAATAGAAATATAGATAATCTAAAAAAATCAATAATAAAAATACAAACTAAATATACAATAATGATAAAAAGCACAATAAGCTGCAATAGTGTTCCCATGTGTGGCTTCTATTAAGTTAATCTGAATTATGTATAAAAATATTTTGCCCAAGCAAAATTGAACCTTCGTGGATAATTCAGAATGTAATATGTAAATAATTAAGGAGCCATATTTAAACGTCATGCGGACGAATGCACAGGTAGTCAAGTGGATGTCGTCCATAGAAGACATTTGTAGTAGTGATGAGCGTTGAATCAACGAACGGTTATTTTCAACCGTTTCTTCTTCGTTAACTAACTAACCGTTTCGTCGCAACGAAATAACTAGTTGAAAATCAACTGGTTTCAAAGTATGTAGTTGAAAACATGGCGGCCAGTTAGTTATTCAACGATATAGAAATTCGTTTGTTGTCGAAAACGAACGTAAGCAGGTACCTAAAACTTAGGTCTGACGTCAGAAAGGATCAACCAATACTATGAAAATCGCTTATTGTTAGGCTACTTCTTTTAAAATATTGCACATGTACTGAGATGTAAAAGAAACTTGCAACATGCGGCAAATCGTTTAATTTTAGAAAATCAGTTACATTTATTATAGTTTTCAATGGTTAATATTTTTTCATAAAATTCTCATAGCATTTGTCTTGTAATAATTTTTTTAAACGAAACCTGAAAATTGATTTTTTATTTTTCATAACATTTTTATATAACTATATATTTTTATATTGCTTTTTTTATATAATATGTAAATTCGATGTTTTAGTATATGGCTTTGCTGTAATAAAAATATTTATGTTTTTTGAATTAAACCTTAGTATTAATAATAATAAATGATATATATATATATATATATATATATATATGTGTGTGTGTGTGTGTGTGTAATAAATGTGACAATTCATTTATTTCTTTTTATTCATCAAATCCAACGTCAACTTGACTTTTATAAGAACAAACTTCATATTAGCAACTTTCAATGAAACAGTTATTTCAACTATCAGTTTCTTAACGTTGCCAGCGTTGAATCGTTAAAAATAACTATAGTTGAAAAATAACTAGTTATTTAACTAGTTGACGAAACCCCGATAACCGTTTCGTTTCGTTGACGGCAAAACCGTCAACGACCCACCTCTAATTTGTAGCAAAAAGGTTGAAGAACATGTGAGATAGGTAGTCGAGTAGATGTCGTCCATAGAAGACATTTGTAGCAAAAGAAGAACTTGTGAGATACAGTTTAAAAAAAGCAGTAGCTTCAATTGTATAAAAAGCAGTAAATATAAAGTTTAATTAAATTATATACATATCACCGGTTAGGCATCAAGTCTACCATCACCTAGAATGTTTCCAATACTTTAAATTCAAAATATTACGATTCTCTGCACCATTTCTCTTTAAAGACGAGGTAAGCCCAAAGTAAACTCCTTGCCAGGATCGAAGAGATCACGTTAAGCTCAGAAAACACACACACTTAGTTCAAAGTCAAACATAGGTCGCGATGCGATAACATTGACGCAACATTGCAGCTTTGCGTCGGTCTCGACGGACAAGTTCCGGGCCCGGAGAGAGTAGAATCCGCTTCCGGATCGCAAAATTATCGAAGTTTAATTTCCGCAAAATCAGCCGCGGATCGGTTTAATGATAAAAATAATATTATATATTGGTGGAATTTTGAAATGTTAGTGGAAAGCTTAAATTAAAATTAGAATTAGAAAATTTTAAAATAATATACAACTTGTATATCAATCAAGATTTGTATAAAAATTTGATACTTTTTTGAAAAATTATATTTGTTAAAATATTTGATATTTAATTATGTAAATATATTTGAGGTTATAATTGAATGAAAGCATAATTTCAAGTAAAAAGTTATATCTGGTAAAACAAAGAAGAAAAAGATGCCTGCAACTAATTGAAGCCTATACTCTATACTGTTTCCTATATACATTATTATCATTAATATATTCACATTTTTCTATTATTATAATTTATTCAACCGCAGACATCTCAAATTTACCGATAAAAAAAATAATTTCAAGTACAATAATTTCAAAATATATAGTCAGTTTATATTAAACAATAATATACAATCCAATTTAATTTATTACAAATTATTTTTATTTATTTCAATTTATTCCATGCATTCAGCTAATTTATTAACAGAGACAATCACTATTGTATTCGACCAGTTCAATATTGTATAGAAAATGCACAACTCGTAAATTAAAACTGCCACACGTGTGTATTTTCTGCAAATCCATATATCAGTTAAAACAATAAGACATGTCGATATCTAACCGCAATCGTTTATATGGGTCATTATAAATGATCTCTTTAGAACACCAGATGGTAAAAACATTTTAAAGGTAGAGATTTATCACTATTCGATGATACTTTATACATACCACTTACAACTTGTAAGTTACAAGTCTATTTTAAAATCAATATTATACCAATAGTTTAGATAGATGATATTTGCAGAAGTTGGCTAACGTAATGTAATACAGAACCTAATAATGTTAGACAATGTTTTGCTTCATTAAGCTTATAGAAAATTTCTCAAATATTGTTTTTTTAATAATCAGATAGTTTTAAAACAACTTAAAATTTGTTTTATATTTGTTATTAGAATATTCAATTTTAGAACAAATTATTTTCTTTACATCAACGAAGTTGTTTAACATTATTCAAACAACGCAGAAAATTTTTTAGCCCTCATAGTATATTTACCTTTGCAAATTGCATATCTTTTTTCAAAAATATGTTATTAGATATGTCTGAAAGGTTTAAAAGCAGTATATACTGTAAATACGAATAAAATGAGTTAATGAGTTGCGATTGCAGTTGATTTGTATGCAGAGCAGCATCATAGTATAAAAGTTGTTTGAATCAACATCCGAAATTGGTAAATTGGGCCAAATCAAATAAAATTTTCAGATTGATTGAAATGATTATAATTTATTTTTCATTTATAATAGTTTCCCACATATGTCCTACATCCTCATCTCCATCCCGAGTGTTCTACTCACAACTACAATCACACAGACAATGACTGCCTATCTAGAATACTAACAAACCGAACGGTAAGATATATTATCTATTGTTAGCAGACAGGTATATTGGTATAATTTATCTTGGCCCGTCCTACAGACTGCTTTGGCACCTCACACCACCCCCAACCCATTATGTAACAACCGTGGCGGGTGATGCTATTCTAACCGCCCTCCTTTGATGGGAATGAATCCGCTGCGCTATCTGAAGTTCGCACCCGCCGAGCGGTTTTACTCTTAAAATAAGCGCCGGTAAACGATTTGATAAAGCGATTTTGTCCTCAAATGCTCGATAATGAAATTTTGAAAATATAGCATTTCTAACTGGTAAAGCTTACATTATGTAGTACCTTCTATCAAAGACATAACACAGTGTCTGTTTTGTCAGATACTAGGCTGATAATAGACAAAAATTTGGAATTTTTGAAATTACATTGTATTTTCAAAGATATACGATAAAGAGTGTGTACCTTGTGAGATACTAATTGCATGTTAGTGGAACTTCATTATTCTATATAAAATACTAATTAAGCAAATCACCAGATCAATCTCAAATCGACAGAGAGAACTACTTCTATTTTATAGTCCAAATTGAATTAAAAAAGTAGACCTTTTATTAGCAATATATGATAGTAAACTGCATTAACGTTATACTACAGCTCTCGTTCTGTAACCCAAGATGTAAGTTTAGCACCATCAGTAAAGAAATCTCCTATGCCATTTATCAGAAGCCTTTTCTGTCGTGAAATAGACCAATGTTATGGCAAGGCTATGTTAGAAAATATTGCTAAAAACTGACAAAATGCTATGTATTGTGCAATTGGACATAAAATTTAACTTCCCGCATGTATTATATAAGCACATCACAAAGATGCACTACTGATAAGACTATTTTTTGACTTTTGCGAGATTTCTAAGTTAGGTTTTATATCTACAACGGCTGACTGCACAGCAACCACATAGCATTTTGACAGATTTTAATACCATTTTATATGAGAAACGCTATGCAATATAAACTTGGTAATTTAACATTGGTCTATTTTACGGCAAAATTGGCTCCTAAATTGCACTTTTATTAGAAAAAGACCTTGATTCAATTTTAATTGGTACTAGGATTCGATCGACGATTTCTGAACTGTGTGGCGAATTATTTAGAAATCTAATCTAACTCTAGAAATGTGTTAGTGTCTAACATCAACGTTATACTACAGTTCTTGTCCTGTTACCCAAGATGTAAGTTAAGCACCATCAGTAAAGACATCTCCTAGGCCTTCTATCAGAGGCCGATTCTGTCTTAAAGTAGACCAATATTAAGGCAAGGCTATGCTACGTAGCGTCTCTCAAATAAAATGGTACTAAAAACTATCAAAAAGCCATGTATTTGCTGTGCCATCAGGCATTTTACACATAAAAGAAGCACTATTGATAAGAACCTTTTTTGACCTTTGCGCGTTTTCTAAGTTAGGTTTTCTAGCATTTTGACAGGATTTAGTACCATTTTATATGAAAAACGCTATGCAATATAGCCTGGGTAACTTAACATTGGTCTATTTTATAGCAAAATCGGCTCCTCAGTTGCACTATTATTAAAAAAAAATCTAGATCCAATTTTAATTAGTACTAGGATTCGATCCACGATTTCTGAACTGTGTGACAAATTATTTAGAAAACTCTGCATAAGCGGAATTTTCATACGATTATTTCCCATTTTCTTCGTACATTGAGTAAGATGTTAATTAGCTCTCTGACTTTAGCCGACACCGTGTTCGCTGGCGTGATAATACGTCGTTAATATATCGCAAACTGCTGTTATATATTCTTTGATTACGCTAAAGGGAGAGTAATTATAAACGCGCCCGAGTCGAACCGTTATCGCAGCGCCCGTCCCGTCCATCCGGCTCTATGGCGCTTTTATCGGAAAATTACGGTGAATCTTTTCTTAGTGGGAAAATCAGAATAGATAGATCCGGAAAGGATTTGTGTAATATGTCGATGTAGTGTAGACATTTAAAAATATACGTCTTAGGTCGTAGATTATTGTAAAAATTCAGTGTTATCATGGCACATCTTTTAAATGCATATTTGGCAACTCATATCTGTTTTTGAAGCATTCGACTCAACCTAAATGAAATATTTGATTTTATAAAAATAAATATTCGAACAGTACTATTTCATATAAAAATTTTATATTTGAATTAAAAATGTAATGAAAAATTGTGGAGGATGAGAAGAGGGGAGGTGTTAGCCTCTTTAGGAGTAGTTTATTGTATATTATATAATATCTACTCCGAGAAATAGAAAATTTAGTATATTCAAAAAAAAAAACTATGGTAAAGCAATATATGAAATAGTGAGCTTGATCTGGGAACGATCAACGTGCCAGAATTAGGAATTTTTTGAAAAATAAATGATTAGTAACAATGAATGGATTCTAACAGATTAGAGAAGTGCCATCTAACGTAGCTGTGCGCCACAAATATGTTAATTAAAAATAAAAAAAATAGTCTGAATCCTTAAAAGTGTATTAACATCTTATGTTGATACTGATTATATTGAATGAGCTAGATTAGATTTATTTCAAATTAACTGAATTGAAATGCATTTGTACTTTTGTTACGTAGTTATAGAATTTATTAAAACTCTCCTTCGATAATTCAGGTTGTTGGGTTATAATTTAACCCTTGTAGCTATGGACTGTATTAAACACTGATTTGTTTGTATATTATGTATTTATTGCAGTTCTAATTACAATCACTGATTTGTTACTAAGTTATAATGAAAGAAGATATATTTATTTTTATTGGTTATTTACATGTTGTTAAGCGGACTTTACTTTTAGAAGTGAACAACTAGTTCAATTAAAACACTCCGCTACCCCTTCTACCAGAGGTAGCAACCATTCCGTGTAAAGCTTAATGCCCTGAAGTTTGTCACTTTCAAGGCCAATATAATAAAACGAAAAGACGTCCGAACAGCATTAGTATAACATTGTCTAATGAAAACTAAGTCAGATCAAATCAGATTCTGAATATGTTTCTGTAAATTTTAATAAATGCGTTTTGGACCCTCATAGCAAAGCAAAAATGCATAGCAATGGTGCATCTAAATCTTATTATAAAGCACAAAAGAAACGTTTACCCAAGATGATTTTTCCCGATTTCACTGACTTTCATATCCTTTATCATAACAATCCGAAACCCTTCCATTCGCATACCATCTATTCATCTTTTACTAAAGCAACAAATTCTCATCTCAATCGAGCAATGAAACCTCAGGATTCGCGAGTTCTCTCGTTTGCTGAAAACTCATTCGTTTCATAATGTATGAGAGATCCGGTGCACGATGGCGGTAGGAAGCAGAAGGCACCAAATCAAAAATTATAATGAAAAAATATCGCCACGACGCGAGAGCGAAATGGGAAAACGCAGGATGGAAAAACGAAAAGCGTTAGAATTATTCGCGTAGGTACGGGAATTCCTGAGAAACGATTTAAGTAATAGAATTATAATATTAAATAAGATTTGCAAAAATGCTGCGACATCCTGATGCTGATGTTATAATATGCTTAGTTTTTTTTTATAAATTGTTGAAAACACTTATATCATTAAACCCCATTATTGTACCGCAATCTTAAATTTCTTGCGATCTTACACGCCTTTCATAGTTCTGATAGCAAATAATTTAATCATCAAATTTTTATTGCAACTATAATTTTTATCCCCCGCTTTAACTATTTTATGCAAAAGATTTATGATTTGAAATAAATTCTCTAATTCTAGAAACTGTGACAATCGCAATGCACGCACCATCTGCTGTAAGTTGCCGAGCTTCATTTATAATTCAGAAAGTTTTCGCTAGGAACAGTCGTTACCCGCAATTTCTGGTTGGTCTCTCTGTTATAGCAGAGCTATGGACAAAAGCCGAGGGCCATTGTAGAAAAATTAGTGAAGGTGGATAGAGGCTGTGGAAGTCCATAAATATGCATCAGATTGGACGAAAAGTTAGACGAAAGTTGCTCTGTACGCGGTTTATCTGAATGTGTGCTTTGGATTTCATTTCAATTAGGACAGCAAATGATTTGAGTGATCTTATACTCGAATGGAAATAAAGTTATCGTTATAGTTAGGCTGATTTACATAAAGTTTTCACTATTTATTAAAATCGACTCAATATTTCTTAGAAGTAAGCACGATTATTTTAAACTCCACACAGTATTCTATATGTCGAATAATCCATTACAATCCCAATATTATTAAAGTAATGAAGTTAATGAAAACGATGTTTAAATACGTTTGTTTGCATATAAATTTTATTTGTAAGAGCCATCACCTAATATTGAAATAATAAGTCTCAAAAATGTGCAGTAGCTGTATCAGGTTCTCACCATTAATGGAGCATTATATCAAAATGTAACCCTAGATCTTTATATAAAAAATTCTAAATAAATTAACGTATAATCAAAGACATCAATATAGTAAAGCAACCCTAAACATTTTTTTTTTAAATTACAGATAGATTTCAAATTCATTGGTCTAATTCTTATGATTTGTGCTGTACATTCTTTGAGCTTTCTAAAGATGTTATCAAAAAAAGACTATGTCTATACGCCAAGTTATTATTTTGAATATTAATTTAATATGTACCTTAATTGCTTACATTTTCAAGACATAAATTCCAAGATTATATTATATAACGCAACAACATTCACAACATATTTTCACTAAATCGTTAATCTTTCCTGGGTATTCTTTACATCTCATTTTACAAAAATCGTTTGTCCCATTTACCAAATTCTACCTCCCACAAATCAGTCATTATTATTCCAAATCTAATTAAATTAATTCCATAGGTCATATTATGATATTATCTAAATAAAAGCTTTGAAAAATATTAAGAATACGAATGATTTATCGTTTTTCTGCGCCGCTGACGCAAAATTATGTTTAATTCATATTATTTTTCTCGTCAACTGCCCCGGAAAACCTTTATGTTCGCTGCCAGAATTTAATATCGGTCCCTTACTTCTACCAGTGTATTATTTATGTCCTCATATAAGTATACATAGCATGATCCTTGGCAACAGATGAAGGTAACCTTAATCTTAACACGAGATGAAGGGAAATATAATATTTGAGAAATTGTGTTTCTGATAAGGCATATTTCAATTAGATATTTGGTAAGAAATATAAGCCAAATTTATGTAAGCAAATGCAAAGACTTTTAATAAGATTGTAAATGAATCTAATGTAAGCTTTCGATTATCAACTCTGAAAGTAAACTGAAAAATATTTGTATCCATTTTATGGAAATTTTCCATCATCCTCTATTGTCAGAAATCCGAAGTCATTATAGCATATTGAAAATATATTCCTCAATCATATATCTGATTTCGTAATCATGCATAAACATTTGTTTGCTCCAAACTTTGAAAAGTCAACTCAAAATTCCGCGGCACGTGTTATTTGATTTAAACGCCACATTTGACAAGACACACGTGTTGCCACTCTCCTGTTATTGGTTTTAGGTTTATTATTATAATAATTCCAGTGTGATTGACAAGTGCATTTGCCCTTAGTTAACGTATCTGTCATCTAAGGAAGGGAAAATGATTTTAATGTCGACGATGCAATAATAACAAAGAGTTTAGTACTCCCCTTTGCTCCATTTTCCATTTTCCATACCCCCGACCATCCTGATCGTCCTAAAACTGGATTCAGTGTTTACTCAGATGCGCTAAGTTCGCTGAAGGGTGAAGAGATGAAGAGAGAACAGGCCCGGAGGCAATGTTTGGAAAGCTTTGATATTAATGCTAAATATTAGTATTTATAAATGCATAGGCGTAATTTATATGGAATAACAAAAATTGAATTGGAATATTTAGATAACGTGAATAATCATATTTTGAATATGAAATAGATAGTTAGTAAAAGACTGAGTACGAAGACATAACTTGGCAATATTTTGTTGTAAGTCTACACAGTAAACAATATCGGAATGTTTAACCAAATACAAAATAAATGTTTAATTGTATATTCATTTCAATTATAAGAGCCACAACTACACAGTTAAATAAATTTAATTTTATTGTATGCTTTTAAATATGTCAATGATATAGTTTAGTGATTCATAAAATCATTCATAAATTCTCTAAAAACTGAAATGAAAAAAAAAATGGTTTAGAAAATTCTGCTAATTATTTTCCTTATATATTTTTGAGCTGATTAATTTTAGAGCTCTTTCTTGTGTTAATATGATAAACGTTTTATTTTAATTTTATTCATTTATAATATGAAATATAATCATTTCTGGACATCCAATAATGTTAGCTGGAAATTTAATGTGCCAAAGCAGGATAAATAAGACTATTTTTATTTGAAATAATTAAAGTATAAAGTTTCAATTCAAACATTGTATTTTACTTAAAAAAGCATTCAGTGCAAGGAGGGCAAACGCATCTATCATGTTGGCGCCTGACATTGACAACGACCTCACGCAACATATGCGTGCGTAGCAGTGAAAGTGTTAAGGGAGCTAAAAATCTGATCATAATATTTGATTTGTACATTTATGTATGAATTGATATAATAGACATTGATTGTTTACAATATTCAAAAAATTACTTTTTTCGTAAATACATAAATATGAATAAATGTTTGTGTTTACAGAAATGCGATTTAGTCATATTCATTCTCATTACACTTTGTTGACATTTAAATAGATCATTGTTTTTATCCCTTTAACACTTTCAAAATTTGAGCTTTATGAAAGTTTGTCCATATATTTATGATCATTTTGACTTTTTTTTATTATGTTTTATCTCAAGGAGTTGAAAAGACTTCAACAAGTTATTGCAATTAAAAAGTCTGCTTTTAATATTCAATTTGCACTTTCAATTACAAATGGCAATTATTAATAATAATTATTTACAATATTTATTACCATTAATTTCATCATTGTCTAAATTACATTTAAAAAGATTGCATTTATAGAATTGTTCATAATTTAATAACATCATATCGATATAAATTTATATAATACAAATCATGGAGCCAAAAACAATTCAATTTTAGTAACAAAATATATAATATAATGAACTTTATAATTATTATTCATTAAATATACGAATTAGCATAAGTATTGTATTAAATTTTAATTCCATTCCAGTCCTGTCATGTTTGGATGTATTCATTCAACGACCGTATAAAAAAACAAACCTACAAATAAATACAAAACATAAATACACCGTCCCTTGAATATTTTCGTAACATTTAGATGCTTTCTGTACAACGTAATTAATACAAGTAATATCTTTAAAAGAATTTGTATCGGGTTATTTGATAATTATAGCGATAAAACATACATCTTATATTGAATGATTTGTGAATTACGGATCATTAATTAAATAGTTTGACATATATAATTAAGTAGGCGTAAACTTTTTATTATTGATGAGTTTCAGCATTGATTTAGTTATTATGATTGGGTAAGCAAATAGCACCGTATCACTGGCTGAATTCATATTTCCAAAGATGTTAGTTAAGATCTCTCGAGGCGCTATACAACAATGTACGGAAAATAAAACCGTTCTCGTATACATTCTTTTTTCTATGTCGGAATACAATGTTTTCGACCATTAACACGAAAACACTCAAAATATAACGACGCTCTGGTCGTTAGATAAAACGCTTGTACGACAATCAAGAAGACACAGGATATCCACATCCTCTCTTTGACATCAAACCTACACATATTAAGGACACAAAACGTACATCGGTATACACACATGCTCAAAATCGTCGGACAAATTGTTGAAATTGAGTGAAATTGGAAGAAAACAATATTTATAACGGTATATTTAGTAATTGATTAGGATTTCTTCTACTTAAATAATAATCAAGAAAATGTAATACAAGAATAAAAGTCTAATGTTAGCATCTTATTCGATTGTAATAGGACAGAGCGGGGCTTAAAAGTCCACCACCGATTTTTCAAAAACCAGTAAACTTAAGAATTTTTTTAATAACAATATTTGCAAGTAAAGAAAAAAGATGTATAACCAGCCATCCATCTTCATTCTTATGACGTTGCTATGGTGAGGAAAACGGTAATGTTGATCCACTTTTCCAAGATTTTTTGGTTGTGAATACTGTTGCTTAGTTTACGAGATCTTAATATAATTTAAAAGTATACCTAATAAGGTATACTATTAATAACTATATAAGAATTAAATATAATTCTTTTGATGTATTGTTAATTTCAAGTTAGGTTTAACAATTTTTTTATATAACCTCTACAGAAGCTTACATTTGGATGGGGTAAAAAGTACCAACTTAACCTTCACCCTGGCAAAAGCGAAACGAATAAAAACTAGCAAATAAAAAAGTAAATTAAGTTAAAAAAGCTATTTTACAAGAGATAATATGAATACATTGTTAATCCAATTCTGCTGATGAATATTTCTGACAAAATACCCAAAACAAGGTTATTTACAGTGTTATCTCGGTAAAAATGCAATCATGAAATTTATATTTGGCATTGGTTGAATAACGTAGCCTAAGATAAAAAATTACTGTATATGAATGTAGCTATTAATTTGTATAATCCTACTAAAATTAATATATGACATTGAACCAGTTTGCCTCCTGGCGTCCCAATTTACCCCGCCTAAGAACCCGGTGATAAATTTTGAAAAACAGCGAAAAAAAACACATTTCTACAATGAATAAGCTGGTAGTTTTACTGAACATAGCCAGATAGTTGTTTGTTCAATATAAGTTATTTGTTGTGTAATAATCGGCTTGGTTTTTACAATATAATTGCTTAAAGTTAAATTGAACCTTTGCGTTCAGCCCTATTATAATTTTTATTTTATTACAGATTCAAAAAATTAGAATTAAAATTAGAGAAATCACTATTTTCCGAAACGCCACTTTTATTTAATTTAAATTAAATATCTAAAAAATTAATTGGTTTTTTATATTAGCATTATTTGTATAATTTCATCTTCCGATATTTCGACAATAAAACATATGTAGCAAAGTATGAAAGAGATTTGATGGTTAGAACGCGAAAAAACTTTTCTTGTGTTCAGAAAAAAATGTAAAAGTAGGTGAGTGCACTTTGCTTTAGCCGATTATGGAAAAGCTGCTCCTTCGTTAGTAATATTATATGATGAATTATTAAACACTACATAAAAATCCACACATTTTTAATTACTTTTAACATATAAACAAGTTTATAAGCCCAGAGAGGCGAGGCGAAAATACGACAAAAGCTTTCGTACTTAATAAGTTTTAAAAAAAACTCTACAATGTACTAGATCTCTATAATTTATGGTTTATAAAATTTAATTTAAAACAGTAATGTACATATTTGATTAAACTCACCTATTTATAAATAAATAAGTATTGAAATAAACAAAACTGCAAATATTTGTTGAAAAAACACATTCACACCAACAACTTCATTATAAAAGACCTATGCATTGATTTCTTTATAATACACAAGATTTATTTTTATAACATAATAAATCCTTTCCCAGATATTTCTACGTTCAATTTCGTTCCCATTTCAGTTGGAAACAATATGCACATATGTACTTGCACATCGTAAAATTTATAAATAGATACTTCATTACAGAGTTTTCACTCTTCGTGTTGTTATGTTTAGTGGAAACATCAGTCAACACGCCACATTAGTGCGGATGCGACACATACGTTACTTGGAAAAGTATCTGTTACAATCAACATAAATGTTATAAAAATAATATATAAAATTCAAATGATTTTAGAGATAGAAATATAGAATGCACTGAAATAGCATCTCGACAAAATGAAATATCACTACAAGAATTGACAATCTGGTTGAATTTCAACATATTTAGGATGTCGGATGATATGGTCTATGGATATAGACATCATAGAAAAATATTTAATAGAAAAAAAAAACGATGGCCTATAGACATCTAACATCTGACATATCAAATTTTATGTTTAGACCAGTGGTTTCCAAAATGGTCTCAATCGACCTCCAGAAGTTGGTGACAGCTTGCAAGCGATCTACGTTAGTGAGAAAATAATCAGAGCCCGTGAAATAAAAATTGGGTCTACGATACAAAAAATCATTATCTGGTAATTAGAAATTCTATGCTGAAATGGAAAACATCGCAAGATATCTACGAGTCTAAAAAGTTTGGAAACCGTGATTTAGACCTCTCTCGAAGCCACAAGAAATTTCATAAATATCGGTCCAGGCGTCTAGGAGGTGTCAGTCACTAACAGAACAATATGTGTGTATATTATATATATATATATATATATATATATATATATATCTGTACATTATAAATTCGGTCGTATTGCTCATCACATCTGCATATATGATTGCATCGAGGGAAAATCAAACACAGGGCCCGCGCCATCTACCTGCGTACATGTGCAATTGTTTTGTTTACACTGTACAGTGTTTACACACATCCGTCGTTGTTTACACGTTTAGATACGTGCAAACTCTCTTCCTCGTTCTCCAAATGCACACGACTCAATGGTTCCATCGGAACGCGACCGAATTGCCATGGGTAGGGAAGATCGTGCCAAATCTAGGCAGAAATATCTGATCTAGGAAATGGAATTTGATCATTTTAGGTAATGGAGAATTTGCAATGGGTATTACTTGGAAACATCGTATAGCAGATATAATTATAATAGCTTTTAGTTTTATATACATTGAACATCTTGTGGTACTGTCAGATCTCCACCTTACTCTCTACAAGGAGGACAGCCATTGATTTTCGCATAGTAGAGGATATAGCTTGAAATGTACACAAAAATTGCGACTGATTTCAGAATCGTTGTAAGCAAGAAAGTCTTTTTGTCTCATTTTTCTCTTGGTTTTATGAATAAGTGTTCACACGTCGTACTGTAAGGTTTGCAAATCTATTTCCTTTAATTTATAGATTTTGTGAGTATCATCAACCATGCTTCGCTCTAAAAGTTAGTATTCGATTTTTGGCGAGAAAATAGTGAAAAAAGAAAAACTGATTCAAAATTATCATAATTGAGTAGATTATGCACCAGAGTGATCTTTCACCATAAGATAAAATTCAAAACCAAAAGCAAAAAACGTAATTCTTAAAAATGGAATAATTATCTTGCATCCAAAGTTTTACCGAACTGCTCATCCAATTTTTACCGGATCTCCTTTCAACTCCTCGAGACAATCAGCATTTAAAATCAAATACTCCTTTTATCTTCAATAGGTGTGTTACACATTACAACCGATTATGCAATTGCAGACAGACATCCGCATGTGTCCCATGTTATTTGTTTATGTAGATAGGTACATGTTGGTTCATTAGAGATGACAGTAGCGATGTTTGATTTGCAGCGGCTAACGCGCACAGCGGCATGAAAGCGCGTTGTTCGCCGTCAATTTCAAATCCGTCACAAGGTTCTAAAACCCTGGTAAAATGACCAATTTTAAATTTTGCTAGACACGAGGAAATTATATGACTGTCAAATCCAAATTGATTTTGAACTATAATGACTATAATTAAATAATTACATCGGGAAATGATGCATCAATGACACACCGATTAATTGAAATATGCATATAGTGATTATGGGTTAAATTCAATTTGAAGTGAATTTTGGAAAATTTTATAGCAGAATTTATACATATGCAATATAAGTATGATATTTTTTGTTTATTATTGCATAATGTAAATATATACATACATATAAACAGTTTGAAATCAATGACACTTTCATATGTAAAAAATGTCGTTTTCAACTTTCGCAATCTAATCAAACTAGATAAATTAACCACTACGGTCCGAATTTTTATAACCTTATATATGCAAATAAAACCTAATAACCTTATATATGCAAATAAAAAATAATATAATAAATCTGTTTAAACATTTTGTTTGGTATTAATTAATTATGTAACGTTCATATCACAGCGGCCTATAGCATTTCTGTGTATAAAAATTTTATTTCTGGTTAAAAAGTCCAATTAAAGGTCGTAAATATTGGTGTTAGTTGTGTTGACAACATTATAGAATTAAGATGTATTCATCAATTTACAAATAAAGCATAATTCTTTGGTAGAATATCAAAAAATTTGGAATGTGACCTGGAAGTGATGCATGCCCATAGAGGGTTAAACTTATTTTGGATATTACTATGATGTATTATTATAGTAATATTTATCTATAATGTAATTTTTATAAAAATGTAAAAATATATAAAAATAATTTATCGAATTAAGTTTAAGTACAGCTATATGGCAGAATAAATAGTGCAATAATCCAATAATTTCTTGTCCAGTAATTTTTTGATTATAGTGTTTCCAACCATTTCCAATATTCTTAATTTGACAATATTCTCATTTGACGCAATATGAATTACTATGATTATTCATAGTAGTTTTATGCATGGGCATATATAAATTCTTAAAATGTTTCTACTTCTTTATAGCTTGCTTCTCCCTTCACGATCTTATTCCTCGTAAAGAATTCATTTCATGCAAGAATTCTTATTTAATAAAAAGTAGAACAAATCAATGCCTAAATTTGCAATCGCAAAATACAAAGGTTGATATTATTTCTAACCATAAGTTTGTTTTGTGAATTATCAAATAAACTAAATAAAAAAGTATCTCAAAATTAATAAACTAAAACTATTTCAACTATTCGTTTACACAAAGTGTGACGATAGCTATCCATGTGCCCAATACATTATTCATGTGACAAATTAACTAATATATTCAATTTCAATTCAAATATGAAAATATATCGACTTTCAATTCAATCGCATTATATTTTCAATATATTTCACGCGTGAAAAAATTATATTTTATTACATCGATAAAAATAAAACCAACCGATGCGGCTTTCCCAAAATTGAAACTCCACACCTTCGGCAAATACCAACAGCGGCGCGACCGACGCTGCTGCATTCGCCGTAATCAGTATAACAGAAAAGTAAGGGTGCATTTTAAATATTTGCATTGGCAAATAATGAAACCGATCGGATTGATCAATCACCGACAGATTTGTTCCCATTTGTGTATAAAGCTATGCGTACTATTTTATACATTTTGATTTCTAATTATGTTCATGTTTGCAGGAAAATTTTGCGCTGTATGCTGACCAATCAATACAAAATTAATGCGGTTTTCATATAATTGAAAATATAGAGAAACCATTTACGAAAGTATATAGATTTGATTTAGAGTACAAGGCTTTAATCAAAATACTAGGACATTTATAAATTTATGAGCATTTGATAATCCAAATTGTAATGTAATAAAATTTGCGTAGGGATTTGATAATTTATCATACTACCTAAATATATTTCTATTTTCTCCAATTTTCAACTTCTCGTAGGAAAGGGAAGGCGTTTTGAAGGTTTCTGAACATTTTGGCATACCTCAAACTTGATTACTAGTGAAAGCAAGATGTGCTGATTAGTTTTTGGCAAAGGCAAGTCCAGCCGTTTCGAAGATACGGAGCAAAGAATGCAGAAAATAGAAATCGAGTTTTTGAGAGATCGAAGCTTCGGATTTTAATGATCCAAAAAACATTCAACTTGTAATGACGGGGAAAAGTCGTGATTAGTTTTTGGCAAAGGCAGCTCTAGCGGTTTCGGAGATACAGAGCTAAATGTGCAAAAATGGCGGTTTTTGAGAGAACTAAGCGTCCGATTTGAATGGATTCAAAAACTTTCTGCTTGTTTACAAAATAATTGCTTTTTAGTAATTGTACGGGATTGTATTTTTACTTAATAGTTGTACGGAAAGTTCCATCAATTTGCCTTAAGGCACGATGCCATACACACCACTAGTTGCATTTGTTTTTAGTTGTATATTTAGGTTTTAGTTAAAACTCACAAGAATTCTTCCAATTACTTTGATGGTTTGCGTAAATTAATCAGATTTTAATATACATTAAAAACAATCTATTTTGAACAATACACAAATTCTTGATAAATTTAATAAAAATATAAAAATGATAAAATGAACATTATAGTATTATAATAAATAAAGAATATAATAGTAAATTTACTATATAAACCACACATTTGGATTTTACAGTCGAAAACAAATTCATGAAAATATGAAGCTATCTGAACTATTTGTATTTAGTTCAACTAAAACCATTTGATGAAGTAGAAAAAATAAATGTTTTCTAAAATCGTATACAGATATAGTAAATTCTATAATATAATATAATATAACGTTTCACATCGAATAGTAATCGAATTTCCGAACCATTCAAATCGATTGATCCGTACGTAGAATTATTAAAGAATATGATTTAAACAATATTATATATAAGTAATGGGTCTTCCATGGAGTAATGGTTTCGCTTACGGACTCTGGGCAACCAGATATCGTGCAGTAGCGATATCCATTTTCATGTGAAAATATAAATATGAAAGTATGTTTTCAAATCGATGGATATTTTTGTTTGGACCTATCCTAGGGCAGTACTATCTATTATATATAAGTTACTATGTGTCTGAATATAATTTTCCTGAGAATTTTCGAATTTGTCCTGAATAGTAGGCTACTATGTATTTTTCCTCGTACAACTCAATTACATATGCGCTACTATTAGTAGCGCATATGTAATTGAGTTGTACGAGGAAAAATACATTTCAAGTCGAATCAAACCTTATATAAAACCTTATAGTGATTATTCAGCGTTCATAAAATATTTTAGTAGTGATAAATTTGAATGATAAGACTTCAAATAAGATTTTTTTCTCAAAACATAGCTCCATATAATCAAATGTTTATTTTAATAAAATCATCTCGAAATACAATTTTCTATTACCAATTTACTTTTTTCTCCGAATCCCATCATGGAATCAAGAGTAAAAGTTTTCGATGTGAATAGAACACTATTCCATGGCGCAATGCTGCAGCAGTAGTACAGAATTCGGCACTCGAAGAGCAGATTGCGAAATAGGATTATTCTCGCCGTAACGGGCGCAGGAGTTGTGTGTGGAGTGCCGTAAACCTATCATCAAACCGACTGGCTGGTTGACTATCTCCAAATACGTCTGTATTTTGAGAACCAAGAGGGAAACTCGAGTGGATTGCGGCTAACAAGAAGATTTCGCAAATTGATAATTTGCTTCACAATTTAATGTGATGAGGATTTCATTATGTAAGCAAATAACGATATGGAAGTACCAAAATTGATGAAATAGACATACATTTTTCAAGCTATTTTTTATATTAGGTATTTAAATTATATATTTTTATGATTTTACGAAAATATGCAAATTTTAGTTTGGACAATTACATCTTTTTTGCAATTTCTTTGGACTACGATTTTAATTGTTTCAAGCAGTATTGTATGAGCATGTTTTAAATTATAGAACCAAAAGAGCATTGTAGAACCAAGAGAGAGAAAAATGATTGAAGTTTAGATTATTTAATTACATATTTTTGGATTTTTGTAAGCTCTGTTTTGAAAATAAGTTGCTGTTAAATAAATCAATCATTAAACCAATCTGGACCTACGGTATTGAACTCTGGGGATGTGCTTACAAATCAAATATAGATATAATGCAGAGAACTCAGTCAAAAATTTTACGTACAGTACAAGTTTTTTTGCATTTTTACAGAAATATGCAATCTGCCATAAGTTTAGACAATTGGATACTTATTACAAATTTACTAAACAGTAATTTCTACTTTATTTAAATTGTGTATATCGTTAAATTTAGAATATTTTAGTTTTCAAAAAGAATGGTTATAAGAACGTTAGAAATGATCTGATGATACCAGTGTTTTTGAAAGTTCTAAAAAAAATAATTAAATTTACATGTGTTTATGGTCTCATATTTTTGTTGCTTTTCAAGTTTTCATTTGTAAGACTTATCTTGTTTAAGCTTTAAGTTTCATAAATGATTAATGCCATTTTTTGTTAATAACCTGCATTACACTCATCGTACTTATTATTAGAGTAGAGAAGAGTAAGTTAAGTTTAAGTTTGATATATTAATTATAAAATACTAAATTTGATTCTACTTGTATTTATATATATATATATATATATATATATATTTCCATAAAATGAACAAAAATGATCCTCTCAATCATATTTCAGAGCTTAACGACTCGAAACGATGCAAGAATGACATTCACCTGTAATAAATCACTATTATAAATCGGTGGCCAAGAATGCAGGTTAAGCCGATCACGGGATGCAGCACCCATACGATTATAACAAATTACGGATAATGAATAGCAAAACGACCCCGATAATTAATTAAATATTAAATTATGATTAATAGCAATGCATCATTTATATTATATATTATATCTCTCTCGAGCGCACACTAATTATCCCGATGTTCATTCGGCGCGAATTTCATTTCGCACAACAAATAAAAAAGGTAAAAGAAAAAGCCAATCACTGGCTGGTGGTAATTTTACGCTTTTTTGCATACGCCAGACTTTACAAATGATCGAGACTTGAACGACGGGAACGCACTCGGGAATTTAAGGGATAAGTCAGAAATAGATTGAAATTAGGTAGCTTGTAGTAAAAAAAAATTATTACTTTTTTCTAGTAGATATTAAAAAAGTTACATTTTTACTATATAAAATACTACATATGAAATAAATAATTTTAATTGCTGTTGTTTATATTCCCACCAGTATAACGTAAAGATAATTTATAGAAATACTTGTGAATTTTTGGTGAATGCATCTATTAACTTATTTACTCATGTTTGAAAAACTTGGATCAAGTTATTGATCAAATGTTACATATAATATATTTTGGAATCAATTAATAGATTAGGACGGGGCATAAAGTAGCCAGTAATTATACTGTCTGAACCAAATTAACTAATAACACATAACACGTACCAACAACTATCTAACAATGTTCAGTAAAATTCACAGTTAATTACTAAATATAGAAATGTTTTTTTACTATTATTCTTAAATTTGTCATTTGCCTGTTTAATTTTAAAAGGATTTTACGAAATAATAGCTACATTCATGTAACCTAGATCTGGTATTTTATCAGAAATATTCATCAGCAGAGTTGGAATAACTAATAATTTATTTCTTGTGAAATTGCCCTTTTCAACATAATAAACTATTTTTTATTTACTATTTTCTTATTGTTTATACGTTTGCCAGTGGAAAGGTTTAGTTGATTCTTTGTGTTCGGACGTCTTTTCGTTTTATGATATTGGCCATGAAGGTGACAAACTTCAGGGCATTAAGCTTTACACGGAATGGTTGCTACCCCTGGCAGAGGGGGTAGCGGAATGTTTTAATTGAAGTAGTTGTTCACTTCAAAAAGAAAACAACATGTTAACCGCTTAACAACATGTAAATAACCAATAAAAATAAATATATTTTTTGTCATTATAACTTACAACTTTAGTAACAAATCAGTGATTGTAATTAGAACTGAAACAAATACATAATATACAAACAAATCAGTGTAATGCAGTCCACAGCTACAAGGGTTATATTATAACCCAACAACCTGAATTATCGAAGGAGAGTTTTAATAAATTCTATAACTACGTAACATAAAGAACACTTTGTAACTGACCCACATATAGACTTTTGTAGAGACTATATAAAACAAAACAATGCAATCTAATTTGAAAATAATTATACATCTTATGAAACGACTAAATTAAGTACAGTTAGTACCTTAAAACCTATATTGAGGTATTATAAACTAAATAAAAGAGCTCAAACCAAAAAATGCCAAAGACGTTTATATCTTGACAGTAGAGATGGTTGTATCGTATTTTTTTTTGTTTTTTTTTTTTGGGATAATGGAGGGGGACCTTTAAGCCAACTCCATCTATATTCTTATTAATGAATTATTTGTACATCTATCTTCTTATACAAATGATTAAATTATGTATTTATCATGTAAAATATTAGCAATGAATACCGTAATTATAATAATAATTATTATTTTCTGTTATTATTTTAGATCTCAACGTTAAAATCGAATTCTATACAATTCATTTAACAAAACTAATCATCGGTTGGTCAATTTTTTTTTGTCAATTTCCCTCGTGTCTGCCAACCCAGTCCGTGGAAATTACAAATCGATTAAATCATAGAAGAAGCAGGTTCAGACGCAACGCACGAGTTAACGATCGGGGCGGAATAATAAGAATAAAGCAAAGAATAAAAAAGTAGCACAAAAATCAGCGCCGTCTGAGAAAATAACTATACCATTCAGGGCGCTTTTCTTTCTTAAAATGCAAAATACTAATAATCACTGCAAGCCGACTCGACTCGACGCAGAAGCAATAACATTAGCATGTTAACGATCGTTTAAAATTCTAGTAACGTTTTTTACCGCCCGGTGTATACGCGTTACCTCGGCGAGCGGAATACAAAAATAGAATAAACGAAATGTAAAAAAAAGTATTGCAGCGCAAAAGAAAATATATTTGAACCTAGGTAGGAAAAACTAGAGGCCAGGAGGAGGAAAATTGTGAACGGCACAAGGGAGTACTGCGCAAACAATGAGATAACAGAAAATAAAATAGCGGAATTTGTTTTTCATAACATTGTGCATGTGGATGTTAATAGTGTATGGAGGTCTGTAATCGAAAGTTTTTTAAATCGAGTTTTTACTTTAAGTAGTGTAATGAATTTATTAGCACGTGCACTTTTACATAATAATGTCGATTGTTTTCAACCCATTCATTTTACACTAATGGCAGCAATAGTCTAAAAAGTTTCACAAGAAAACTTTAGTAGCTTAACTGTGTCCAATTGTACCATTTTTAGACTATGCTTATAATTAGTTAAAAGGTGACCATACGTCTCGATTTGACCGAAACGATCCCGGATTTCCACCTTGTATCCCGGGTTTTCCTAAAAGAATATTCGTACGCATTTGGATCTTCTGCCTATTGTCTTGGATTTTCGAAAACAATATGTTTCAATTGATTCTTTGCAATAACAAAATTACAACTATTCATCAAATAACTCAAAATGACAAAAGCAGCAAGTTTGCTTATATGAATCAATACGTTATGAAGTTTTAACATAAATTGCCTTGGTTATTTTAAATCATCTTTAAGTTATTTATTATATGGCCTCCGTACGGGATTAGATTAACTGTAAGTTGCCGCCCTGGTTTTAACGTAAAAAAGTATGGTCACCTTATTAGTTAGAATTATACATTGCATTAACATTTGAACGTATGATCGTATTATGTAAAAGTGCCAGAGAAACGACATCATTATTCCATGTAGTGCTTAATTGTAACCTTATTAACAAAACTGTAGATCATTAATATAAATCGATTATAACCACATAGTCAGTTTAGATGCACTCAAATACATCTTAAAATAATCCGTTTTATTAATAAAGTTGATGAAATATTACAACACATCAAATACATTTTTTCAGTATTACACATAATAATATAACAATGTCTTGATACAATTTAAAATATTTATATAATTTACAATATTAAAAATTACATTTTCATCTCGATGAGAAATTCTTATTAGACAACATCAAGAAAATTCTTTAGAAGGAAAATGCACGTTCATAAATCTCGCATTAACACCAACATCAATAAAGAAGCGATCATGCGGGAGAAAAATGCGAGAGAAAAAATATTTGCATAAATTTAAAATCATAAGCATACAATGGAAGATTATGGAATAATGTAGAAAATGAATGATCAAACGATATATTTAACACAAGCCGCAATATACTTAACACAGATGAAGTATATTGCTATTGTTTTAATTTTTGTTAAATATATCGAAGAGATTGTAAAAAGCGATTAAGCATTACATATGACACCCCTATACGACGCAATTAATTAATTAGAGTTTTATCCTATGTCAATTTTAATAACAGTCTAAAAAAACGCGCTTTTTACAAGGAGAGTGTCAACGCACTGTTGCCAGATTTGCCAAATTATCGGAGCATTTACTTATCATGAAGTACTTGTAACTATTGGTTATTAGGTATCGCTTAAGGGGGTCATTATAAGAGATATGAAACGTTGGAAAGTAAAATAATGATGATATCATAAAAACAGAAAGTAGGTGATTACAATAATATATTTATGAAAAAATATACAAATATACAAAGTAGAACAAATAGTATTTTTACATACACTACATAACATTAAAAGCACAATCTGCTTCAGACCAAGATGCACAGATTCAACTTAACACAGATGTAATAGTCGAAAAAACTGCACGTTCCAAAGAATTTTACAGCCCATTGTTTTTAATTAAACGCAAAACATTTAAAAAGAGCACGGAGGAAAGAGTCAAAAAATAAAAGTAATTAAAAATAGGGGTAAGCGCACAGCCACATAAACACATCGACCTTTTTTGATCATATTAAAAATCACTTACAGAAACACCTGTCTCGGGATCGTTGTCGCTCCTGGTGTCTCTGATCTTCATGAACGAGTTCTGTGCTAGAAACACGACCCTGTGCTAGTACAGAAGCATACTTCAGTTTTGGACGGTTTCAATCATTAAAGGATCAGAGGCAAACCAAAACGCGTTCAAAACTAACGCGGGCCACTGTACCTTATGTCGTCACACCATACCCCAATTTACCAACTTTCCATGGAAAAATACACTTTCACATAGGGAGAAGTCCGATAACAAAATTCTCACTCCGAGTAAGTTTTGCAAAAGTTTCATTACTCAGAATTTTTAAAATACAATAATATTTTTCGTTTTTGTTTTAAAACAAGAGTAGACAAAATTAGCATTCAGCATCGAGTAAAAAAAAAATCATAGAAAGTCCTCAAGAACAGGTACGACGTTCACATATGAAAATTTGTTAAGTATCAACATTTTGGTATTGAAAAATTCGGAATAGCTAAATTCAATAATTTATAAAGTATAAAAATTGTTTCCGAAATTAGGGTCGCTAATAATAGCTCTTGTTAAAATTAAAATTAACTTCAAAAACTTATTTATAAATAAAAGCTGCGAACTTAATTTCACAAGCTGAAATAATTAGTCTGTATTAGTATCAATTAAAAGATATTTTTATGTTTTACACATGGTTTTAAATTTGATGATTTTTATTTCTTATTAGAAAAATTCGAATTAAACAGATATTTCCAAAAATTCAAAAATCAGGAATGAATGGTACTATCACTATTTGGCGCATTTAAATATGTATGATATTTGATACATCAGTGCATTAATAGTATGCACTTGAATATGTAAATTTAGTACATTTTATAAAATATAATATACAATAATTAATATGAAAACTGTTGTTGAGGACTTTCTAATAATGATTAGACTAAATTATTATGTATTCCAGATTAAATCCGCTATTACATTTGATTATATTTTTACTATAAAATATAGTATAGATATAATTATTGTTACAATAAATTATAACTAATAATATATCAAATCAATTAAGTCAATATTCATTATACTTTGATCACTCCTTGGATTAATGATGCATTGTTTCGTAAAAAATATGTTTTTATGAAAATGTACGTGTAATGTATTTTAGGGACTGAAGAAAGGGTTCAGTGGTGAAGAAATAAACAAAAAAAAAACTGAAAGAAAATTAAACAGGACTTTCTACTCAAATATTTGTTTTACAACAAACAATTGCAATGTATATAGTTTCAAAACAACGGGTTGTTTATAGTAGGTACTTCTATAAATAAGCCTCTAGCCACCTTCAACCTTTTCTTTTATTATCGAAAATATTCCATAAGAAATTTCGAAATTCAAACCATTTACGAAACGGAAACTGATATCATCGCATTCAAATATTCCCTTTCCGCAATTTCCTTCGAGTTATAAAAACTTTATCATAACGCATCCTGTTATTCTGCCCACATATCAAAATCGAATGGGTACAAAGATCACGTTTCTTAAAGTGATGAGCAATGTATAGAAATAACTGATTATTTTATAAATGATGGTATTAATTAATGAAAATGATTCACAGATGTTGCTCAATTTAGTAAATTATTTTTTAGAGTCATTCGAAGGTTATATCAGATATAGCAGCAATGTCCCAAATAATAGCTTTAATATAACAACGTTTTAATTGATACTCTCTGGGCTATTTGTAACAGGGGTAACTAGCAACAGACGTTTTTCAGTAGGGCCTTGAATGGCTACTCAAAATTTTTTTTATGTCTTCTTATGATTATATTGTCATAGATACTGTCATCAGTGGATCTCAAGACTTAAAAAAAAAACTGTTACAATAAGCCCCTAGCTCTCCTACATCAATTTTAATTAAAAAATATAGAAATAAGTGCATGTATTCGAATACAAAATAGTTAACAACTGTTTTATAAGAATATTTAAAAATTCTCTGCAGTTTCCTAAACTTTGATACCGAAATCAATCTTTTACCACAATTGGCAAAGCAACTTATCAGTGATGCATCACTTTACCATCCAGAACATTCCATAAATAGTATAGATGTCAATAAAATTTAATATTCATCTCATGAATAGATTTACGGCAAGTATGAGTTATTTTTAGTCTGACACAATCGCGTCGTGTCTGGTTTATAATTATTGTTTAATTACGTGCTGATACAAGCAGACTAGTAGTATTACCAACGCCACCCCTTGGCCGGAGATTTGAATATAAACAGAAATGGTAATAAATAATTAGCAGCCTGCGCATTCGACGCCATAAATACACATGGAAAATGAATACGCGAACAATTATTTATGATTTGTTGAAATGCAGAACTACGCGACGCGCAGGTGGTATCAGCAACGAACCGCAGGCGACAACCTAGTAGAAGGGCTAGTCTCTTGTAAAATATTTATATTATTGATAAATAGTACAATGCTTAGAAAATTACATAACTAAAACGCTATAATAATCTAGGATCAAAGACTGGCCCATAATAGAGAGTAAATTCTTAAAGAACTAAACTTCTATTATATTTCTTGCTCCCTCTAATCGATCGAATATTGGTAGATAGTGCATGGAGACCAAATTCCTATTTAACGGACTCATTAGTCTTTCTATGTAATGTACGATATTTCTAAGACTTTTTTTTTTAAAAAAAAACAATTTATACATACATACAATCACGATTTGAATAAATAAAGTAGTAGTCGAAGTATCTAATTTCTAAAAGCATTTAGCAATCAATTCTAAAAAATGATTTCTTCACTATTATAATACGTAATTCAAATTCTCAAAGAAATATTATAATAAAATTGACCTGGTTTATTAAATTTTCTGAATAGTTTTTATTTAGTTCATTCATTTTTTTTAATTTTTTTATTTTTGAAATTTTTATGTTTTGAAAGGCAAAGAAAAATTCATAGCCATATGAACTTTTGTAACGGTAATTAGAAATAGAGAGGCCCTATGAGCCTCTCTATGCGATATATACTCTGAGCGATAATAATTTCTAAAATGCACTTATATCAAATATAGGATAGATTTTTATTATTTTCTTATTTATGCATATTTTTATGTTTTTGAAAGGCAAAGAAAAATTCAAAGCCCTATGAGCTTTTGTAGATGGAATTTGAAATTGAGAACTCCTATGAGCAGATAATACTTTCTAAAATGCAATATCAATTATAGAATAGACTTTTATTATAAGAACATTTATATTTCTGATGATATATTGTAAATTTGACTCAGATATGTCTAAGAAAGGCAAGTTTTACTAATAAATAAATTTTATATATGTATTTTCAAGTAAAAACCGATATCAACCCTACTGCTTGATATGAAGCTGTCTAAGGTGGGTATCTAACCTGAAACCTTGGGTCGCAAGATAAAAGCACTTAACACAAGGCCACAAAGTCATAGATATGCACATAATTTCGTATTAAATTATTTAATATCATTCTATATTTCGAAATTTAATTAACTTAATTAAATTTAATTTCTTTTAACGAAATACTTGGTATTAAAGCATTTAAGAAAACAATGCAGTTATTATGTATATAAAGTAATGATTTAAGTGTAATTAATTTCAGTATTATTGAACAATAATTCTGATATTATTATTTATTACTTGAAGTGGTTCACAAAAAATACTTCTGTTTTTTAGATTCTACATCAATAAATAATGAAAAATCTGTCAACACACTTAACGTTCAGTTGATTCTAAGTATTACTAAAAAAATCTAAACATAACTATATATCATTACCATTTCTGGCATATTTTTATATTGGTTCTGAACAGCAATCAGAACTTGAGAGTCCTATAAGCTATTGGACAAATTTGGCTTATTTGGCAATCCAAACAGTTGTCTCATCTCCGTGGAATGTATTTTATTATTACAATTTCGGTGATAGAGCGAATATTTTTTTCATACAGCAATGACTGATGAAAGCTATTTTTACTTGTAAACATATTGCAATCTATATTTCAAAGTGAAAATCGGTGTTACTATTGCTTGACATTAAGATTCTCGAAGCGGGATCGACAATCCAGGACCTCTAAGTCAGACTCAGTATTTTTGGCACAAAGAAAAAATATTAAAGACTTTAGATAGCTTGGATTGTGTTCAAACCTATAACCCTACTAAATTTTATATTTTCTTCAACCTTGAGACATTTAGTTAAACTTTCAAAAAGTGACGTTTACCCAAAAACAATGCATATCGCATACCCAAAATTTTAATATTTTCTCTAAACTTTCACTTATCGGCGTGATTTTATCAAAGTACATGCTGACCATCGCATTATTATTAGCAATGTTCCTAGTACAGAGAAATATGCATTTCCGTTTGTTCACTCTTGATTACATTTGGCACATCCTGGCTCGTCCGCGACATCATTGCTGGTCGATATTAGTTAACATTAACAGGAAGCGACGGACGATCATTAAAACGCAGGGTTGCAGGACGTTGGTTCGGAAATTTACTCATAGCGATAATTAATGAATCACTAACGATGACCGATATCGTTATATATGGTCGACAAATCGGTATCGGGATTTGCTATCTTAAAAACCAGCTGCTGGAGATAGAAAAATCACCAATAGATAGAAAAGATTTATTTTTCTAATTCAGTAAAACTGTATGTACATACTTCCCCTCATGAGGAGAAGAGCTCGGTTTCATTCTACTAGACAAGAGTATCAGGACTCTAACGAATCCCTTATGTTGTTTTATTATTTGCCTAATTTTCTATCAAATTTTCCGAAAAAGAGTATTTTGCAGAATAAAGATTCTGAAACGTATGTTAGAACATCTCTGTAGAAGGGAATAATTAGCAAAAGCCATTAATTCATTTTAATTTTGAAGTAATTTTTGTCATAAAAAATGGACGGAATAAAACAGGCAGAATTGTGTTCAGCAGGTATTTTATTAAATTATCTCAAATATATGCGTTTATAAAAGTTACTGAATTTGAAACTATCAAATATTAACGTATTTTATTGGTCATATGAGCTTATGAATGAATATGTAGTCATATTGATTCATGGGCCAATTATAAAAACTCAAAATGCATTTGTTGTGCGATCAGGCGCTTTTAGATAACATTATTTTTGACGTGCTTTTTTTAGATTAAATTTTATATCAGTTTTACGCCAGACTGCAGAGCTAATACTTAGAATTTTGTCAGTATTTAATATAATTTTATATGAAGAAAGAAGTGTAACTTTGCGTTGCCATAATTTTTTTTTTAATTTAAAAATTTGCTTTATTTGACTTAAATACATATGTACATTGATTTTTACATAAAGATACAAATTGTATACACCTATTCTGGGAATATCATTATACTATCATAATATAATATTGTTTGCATATATATTTGTTTCAATTAGCTTATATACGTATAAAAGAGCTATTAAAAACATACTGCCATAAAAACAATTGCCATAACAACAATATGTTACGTTCTATTTTACCGGAAAATTTACCTCTCAATTTAAATTTTATTTATAAAATTGATATTACAATTATTGAATAGCTATTCAAAATACAAAACGTAATATATATATATGTGAATGGGCTAATTCATAATTAGAATTTATATTGATCAGCAAGCAATAATTGAAATAAAATATAATACCGAATTTAACGATTGCTATGAATAATTTTTATATAAGCACGTGTAAACGAGAAATATATTTTAATAATAAACAAGGTAGATGAATATACATATATATACAGATGAATTTTAGTATGTTTTTCCCAGCTATTATTTTAATATATTTTGTAAAACAATAGATATATCAAATGTTTGAATAACAAAATAAAAGAATATTTTGAACAAATATTCAAAATATTTAATGTTATATAATATCAAAATATAAAAAAAGTTTTCACATCTAAGCTTCCCCAGTGCTAGCAACTAATTTAATTAACTGAGGGAATTCAAATAATAAAAAAGCTAGTTATTTTTTCTCCATAGAAATAAACGGTCTTTTCTACGACCATTTCAACAAACAAACTTCCGCAGTATCGTTGCTGAATAAATTACTATTCTTTATTCTTGCGACTTCTCTTAGATTAGTGTGTAAGTACTTTTCTTAATTCTGATTAGAAAGTTCGCGGAACCCTTTTGTTCGTTTAGATAATGAAAAGGCGTTTTCGTCGAAGGGCGGGAGATAACAGTTTTTTCATTATTCCATGAAGGGTTGAAGGTATTTTCATCCCGACTTCACGCGCAGTTATGTGTTCTTAGTATAAGTTACGGAGTTCTTAAAAGTAATATAAGATTACGGCGAGTAGGTATTTAAATTGCAAACAGAAAAGTTTAAATGGACGCTGGGTAATAAAATTCATACTTATGATGAAATCACGATAAGGGTACGCCAAAATCAAGGTAAAATGGAAGAAATATTCTGGATATATATCAAGATTATTAATAATCATTTGTGATATAGATTTTAGTGAATTTCAAAATAGTGGATTGATATAAGTACGTGAACGTACATAAATAAAACAATGAGCAGTACTACTCTAGGGCAGGTCCAACTCGATTCATGATAGAGAGCATTTCCCACTGCCAATTCATACCGCAGTGCTCGAAATTTGCTATTTTCAATAGGACACATACTTTTGATCTGTATTTTCAAGTGAAAATGAACATCGCTGCTGCCCGATGTCAGGTATATATATATATATATATATATATATATATATATATATATATATATATATATGTATATATATATAAGATTCAAAGCTAAGTGGTCATTTGCATATGTGATTGAAGTTATTACAGAACTCACAGCTTTGTGATTAAAAATACAATCATTACATCAACTAGTATGAATTCACCCAACAAAAAAACCTTGCAAAAGTAATTACCACTTCACAGTTTCCCTTAACTTATTTATACGATGTAATAATGAAACAAATCAATAGCAAAATGGAATTAATTCCTACATATAGTTAATCACTTACGTATTCATTACTTATGCATCGACGATAATAAAAACGTTTTGTATGTTTTTATTATCGAATCAGTCATTAAATTGATTTATACGTTTAGTTAATCCTGTATTACACGTGTAGATGATAATTCGGTATTTATAATTAATTATTTATATAAAAGACTGAGCCCAAAAAACAAGTGTAAAAAAGAAATGTTCACATAATGAACGTTGCCCTCGCCGTACCAAACTATAGCCTGATCGACCCATGGATGTAATACCATTTTGCTAAATTTTGTTATGTGATTTTTTTAAGTATATTCAGACCTATTCTTATTTTGCACATGTCCGATATAATACATACCATTGTATATAAAATCAATTAGAACAGTATATCTAATTTATGAAAGAGTATAACACCGAAGCCTAAAAAATTCTATGGAACACCCCGAAAGTGAAAACAACATTATGTAATCAAATACATATTTTTAAATTAAAAAAATTAATTGAATGAACGTTGCTCTTGATATAGAATATGAATTTCCAGTCAATTAACTCTTGAGTATATATCATTTCACAGCTATCATTATGCAATAACTGTATTATTATGTGTAAACCACACATTTTTATGTACTCATCCATTGAAAGCGTTCAAACTAAACATCTGTGCGTATTTTCCGGTCTGACCTATTTTTCGCCTCTATATACAATCAAACCTCTCTTACATCAAGAAATTTCGCACAATACCGGCAGAGTTAGTAACAATACAAAACAAGAATAAGAAACTTTGACTGTCGCCCCGGACCTATACACGGAGTTCCCATTTTGAAAATCTGCGCCAGGCGGTAAGGCGGCTCAGGTCAAAGCAAGAGTTGTCACAGAATACAAAGAACGGCTGGCACCGAGAACAATGACGAACAGGAAACAATGGTACAACTTCGTTTGAATGTGTGTTTAAGTAAAGGTGCTATTCCACCATGGCGTATATAGTTCGATTTATAATTTAAAGATAGTTGAGTAATAAAATCAACTCGACATCAGCCTGAATAATTTCAAATTTTTTTACTCCTATTTTAATGATAATGCTATCCAATGTTCATCACAGAGATCTGAATAGTTGAAAATTATTCTAGAATACCTCAAGGTAGTATATTGAACTCTGATTTATATGTTGCACACTTCAAACGTATTAGTAAAATATTAAAACCCAGTAACACCCAGTTTTACTTACACAATTATGCGTACTGGAGTGCCACAAGGCAGTATATTAGGCTCTATTATTTACATGTTACAAACTTCAAACATATTAGAAAAGTGTGCATCACTACATCACATTATACAAGTTCTCATAAATAAAGAATAATATAAATAATCATTTTTATAGATAAAAAAAGTCATGTTGGTCAGTACAACTTGCAAATACTTTACTCACAGAAATAAACATACGAATTTAAATTTTTTATTTAAAAGGTAAAATATTAAGCTCTATGATTTATATGTTTCAAACCCAGAACATATTAGTGAATGTTAATTAATAGTTATACAAGATAGAATAATATAAATAATCATTATAGAACAGAACTCATATTGGCCAGTACAGCTTGCAATTACTTCATACAAAAAAAAAACAAATTTAAAATTTCTTATTATTCAGAGCTTAATTGTATATTTTTTATAATTTTATTGTTTATTAATAGATTAATTAAATAAGGAACAGACTTTGATGTTTACATAGAAACAAAAGTTTCACATTTTACCGCGTTTGAATAAATAAACAGAAAAATTATGGAACCGTTAAAATTTGTTTGTTACGATAGACGTCGAACGCAATATTTTTATCATGTGTCTATTATTACCAATTTTCGATTCATCAATTACATAGTGTGAATGTTGCCTAATCGGGTCTCTCGTCTCTTTGTGTCGTACACGTCAAAGATACAATATTGACTTCCTGAACTTTGTGTAAAACGTCGACCGAGTAACGGAAAAGTTTGCAGTCTCAAAAGACGCGGCAATTGCGGTTGAGGCGAACCCCGGATTTATTAATTATTTCCCGTATCTCCTGCAGCAGACAATGCCAACGCAAAATTTTGTGGGGTTGATGCGATGAAAGCATCATAACCTGTATTAGGACAAAAGCTCTAGGATGGAGCTTTTCCTGTTATTGTAAATAATTCATTATGTCTCGCGCCTAAAGTCGACATTTCGATTTTATAATAAATAACTAGTATATATATGCTATATATATATATATATATATATATATATATATATATATATATATATACTATATTCATATATTAATATTATAAGTACTCACGAAGCACGGACTGGTGAAAATAGCATTTGAAGTCTACATACCTGTAACAAAGAAAACATTGTTGTTAAAAATATGAAAAATTATTAAAATAAATATAATAAAATACATATGTATAAACTATATTATATATTCATATATGTATAAATGCTTGTACGTATCTATATTGTGGCTCGCTACCTTCAGAGCCAAGCAATTCCTCAGAGCAAAACAATTCCTTTCGGAATTAACAATACCTCATATCAATTTCTTCCCACGAATAGCATTTCTAATATAAACATTTTTTTTCAAAATATACAGAAATTATCGCCTAAATTAAATAAAATTGAAATAATCACCAAAAACAAAAATTTTGATGTCTTGTGTTTTGCTGAACATTGGCTCAAAGAATCTGAACTTCAGTTGGTCAAACTACAAGGTTTTCGTTTGCAGTCCTACTTCTGTCGACAAAATTTTGCTCATGGCGGTGTTTGTATTTTCACCTCAGATCGATATGCCTGTAAACCAATCTGGGCAACGACTAGTTGTGTTGAAAATATATTTGAGTACTGTGCTATCCAAATATCTCTTGAGTATGGTCATATTTGTTTAATTTGTGTTTACCGATCCCCAGACCAAAATGGTTCCACATTTAATACTCTCCTTTACGATCTTCTAAATGAGCTGTCTAATAAATACGATAAAATAATTTTATGCGGCGATTTTAATATCCATTTTAATAAAACATACAAATTGTTAGATGATTTTAAGATCTTAATTCAATCATTTAATCTGAGCCAGACTATTCATACTCCAACTCGTGTAACTCCACAGTCGGCCTCGTGTATCGATAATTTTTTTACTAATGTACAATTCATTGAATCCTCTGTTACAAACACCACTCTATCTGATCATTACGGTATATCTCTTGCGATTGCATCTAAGGCAAAACCATTCAACAATAAAATAAGTTATTCAAGAATTTTTGACTCAGCCAATAAGCTATGTTTCAAAGCCTTACTGGAAAAAGATAGCCTCGTATTTCAGGATAATAATGACGCTAATGCTTTATTTAATAACTTCATGTCATTCTTTCTATACAATTTTAATTTAGCTTTCCCTTCTTCAAAAAAAATCCAGGCCCCTAAACGGAATTTGCCCTGGTTCACTAAGGGCTTATGTATATCATTCAATAGATTAAAATTTCTAGAGCGTCTATCCAAACGGAATGGTACTTTATCGTTCCAAATTTACTTTTTGAAATATAGGCAAACGTTTAATGATTTAATTGATCTAGCAAAAATTAAATTCAACGAAGATTTAATACGGCACTCGTCTTGCAAGCAAAAAACTATGTGGTCTCTCATTAATTCTGAAATGAATCTAGAACGTAAATCTGCGGTAGAAATTAAATCTTTGACAATTAATGATGTAATAATTAATAACATTAATGATATTTCCAACGAAATGAATAACTTCTTTGTTAATGAGGCTTCAAATTTGACTTCCTCCATCATCTCGAACATCACTTGCTGCTCCCCTGTTTCGTATATTGTTAGAAATATTCATAGCTTTGTTTTATTTCCTGTCACAATTGAGGAACTTGCAAGTACTTTTAAAGCTATTAAATCTTCCTATTCCGCGGGACCGGATGAAATTCCTACATGCATCATTAAAGAATTCTATCCTCTTTTTATTGATAACCTATTAATATGTATTAATAAATGCTTTGAGCTGGGAGTTTATCCAAACCACCTTAAGCACTCCAAAATCCGCCCTCTTCATAAAAAAGGCGACAAAAATATTGTGAGCAATTATAGACCTATTTCTCTTCTTAATTCTTTTGATAAGGTGTTTGAAAAAATTTTGCACGTCAGAATCTCTGGGTTCTTAAATAAATACAATATTTTGTTTCACAACCAACATGGTTTTCGGAAAAAACACTCTACATCGCACTCGGTTTTTAGCCTCATCCAAAATGTTATTAACTCATTTGAAGATGGAAGTTATTGTGTAGCCGTCTTTTGCGATCTCTCCAAAGCGTTCGACAGTATATCTCACAATATTCTCATTGATAAATTAGAAATGTATGGTTTTCGTTCTAGCTCGCTTAAATTACTAAAATCTTATTTAACAAACAGAACTCAAAGCGTATATTTGGACAATAGCACCGGTGGTAAAGTTATATCCAGGAAATTAAACGTGAAAATGGGTGTCCCACAAGGATCAATTCTTGGACCGCTCCTATTTCTTCTTTACATTAACGACCTACCTAATTGCTCAAATCTTTGTGACTTTATTTTGTTCGCTGATGACACTTGTCTAACCATCAAAGCTAGAACATACGATGACCTCGTAACGAAATTGAACAGTGTCATGGATTCCGTTTCGAAATGGTTCAATATAAATAATCTTCTTTTAAACAACGACAAAACCCAAATTATTTCTTTCTGTACAGCAACGCGCGTAGCGAATGATATTTCCTCATTTACAATTAATAACTATTCATTTGACTCCTCTTCAGTATCTAAATTTCTTGGAGTTTATATCAATAAGAATCTTAACTGGTCTGAACACGTTTCCAACCATTTATGCTTCAAATTAACGCGTACATGCTTTATCCTGCGAACCCTTAAATCAAAAATTGGAATATCCAGTTTACTTTCTATTTATTACGCAAACTTTTATTCACACATTGCTTACGGTATCCAATTTTGGGGTTTCTCTAATGAACTAATTAAAGTTTTTAAACTTCAAAAGAGAGCAATTCGAATAATTTTTTCACTATCCTCCAAGACATCATGCCGTAATATCTTCAATGAACATAAAATTTTAACAGTACCGAGTATATTTGTTCTAGTCACACTTAATTTCATAAAAAATAATCCAGACTCTTTTAATTTGTCTTCGATGTCAAATACCAAGCACAATACGAGACATAAAATAATTAAAGGTAAGACTTATAAACTACACAGTTCCTTTAATACTATCTGCGGTATGGGTATACAATTTATGAATAAACTGCCGTTACGTGTTCGTACCCTTGATAACAAGAAATTTCATAAAGTACTAAGTAATGCGTTAAAGGATTTAACTTTTTATAGCCCTCTGGAGTTTTTAAATTTCGATTTTTCAAATTACTTTCCCGAAAATCTCAACTAATCATTAACGCGACTTTTCCCGCTCGAAGAAATTTCTCTATTACAGGCAGCAGCAAGATCGATGGATCGACGATGGCAAAAATCCCTACGAACCTACGGGCCCAAACTAACTGATGTCACCTACCAGCCATTTCTATGTCTACTATGCTCGTGACAATATAATTCGTTCGTTAAACTAAATACTTCTAAATTACTATTATTATTATTATTTCTTTTTTTGTTTATTTTTTCTTTTTATTTGTTTTATATAACTGTTATTGTTATATTGTTAAAATACTTAATAATTAGTTAATTAAACACTTACAATTTAAAAAACAAAAAATTTGAGAAACATTTTTTTTTTTTTTTTTTTTTTTTCTAATTATTATTTTCATAAGACTTATTTTTAAAATACTTAATAATTAGTTAACTAAAAACTTATAATTCAAAACACTTTAAAATTGTGAAACAAAATTTTAATTTTTTTATTTCGCCTGTTATTGTTAAAATACTTAATAATTAGTTAACCAAAAACTTATATTTAAAAACACTTAAAAATTGTGAAACAAAATATTTCCTTTATCAAAATACCTAAAAATTTGTAAAAGAAAAAAAATTGTAAAAATATTTAACAATAATAATAAAAATGATAATGATAATATTAATAATAATAATAATTATAATAATATAAGATACTCAAATTTGTTAAAATATCATAAAATAACCTAAAATTTGTTAATATTGTAAAAGTATGTATTGTAAAGCTTATTAAAATTACTTATTAAATTTTTAAAAAAACACTTGTAACAAACAAACTAGTTATATTAAAAAAAAAAAAAATTATAAGTAAATATAAATAGGTTTATAGTAAATAAATTAAGTAATTAAATAGCGAATAATTAATTAAATTATATTAAACCTATAAAATATTGACTTAAGCCTTATTATAATATTAAATATTATACCGACGGCTTGTAAAATTAATAAATAAATAAATAAATAAATAAATATACAACATGAAAAGAGTACACTGAGATTTTTATTTTTAAATCTACATCCAACGGCTATGTTAACAGTTTGCACTTCCCAGTGTACAACAAACGGCCACAAAACAATTATTTAAATATATTTAAAACACGAATACAAAAAACGCAATAAAAAATAAAAATGTAAAATAACGAAAATGCATATGATGGAACACAGTTTTTGCATCAGTAGCTTTATAAACATCTATATATATTTAACTGAAACAAATGTTTATATATATATATATATATATATATATATATATTTTAGCGATATGATTGGAATATGTTACACAGATTTGTGTGATATTTTAAGTACCAAAATCACTTGAAAACGAACAGCGAGAAAATGTATTACTCAGTAGGAGGAGAACTGGATAAAATCCGAGCAAATTTTAATTTTTAATCGTGTTCTCCCTCGGTCTCCGGTTATTTTTAATTTAATTTGAACACACTTACACATATAAGCAAAGTCTGCGGACAAAGAAGATTCATTGTGAAGTATTTTTGCACATGTAGTAAAATATAATCAGAATGGGACAAAATACACCTGTACTTGCACCGTGACTTCAAAATCGAAGATTCAGTTAATTTGATTTACGGACATATTGGAATTAAAGACCAACAATTATTTTTATGAATGACTTATAAAATCCAACACGTTTGCAATTGGCAAAAAAACTCAAATCAAGAAATCAAGAGTTTTTTAATTATTTTTTGAACAGCTATCAGAACTTAAGTGTCCTTTAAGGTGTTGTGCTGATTTGAATTGATACTTTACTTAACACTAGTCGGCTCTATAGATGGCAACCAAAACAGTTGTCTCATCTTTATTAGATTAGAAAATTTATTGATGCAGCAATGCCTGATCAGGGCTATATTTTCACTCGAAAACATATTGCTATATATTTTGCTTATATTTTCAAGTAGAAACCGTTGTCTCTACAGCTTGACAACACTCTGCTCGAAGCGGATCGAACCCGAGAACTCTGACTCAGGTCCAGCCGTACTAGACACTTACCAAGTCTTCAATGATTAAAGAACCTGGTATTGTCATAACAGTATCTACTGGCAAGTCATTATTAATGAGAATATAAACAATAATAGTAACAGTGCTGCCATAAATTCATTACTTTATCCAGTTATAGCAATACTCTGCAAAAATATGTAAGAAACCCCGAGGTCAACAGTTCTACTGCATCGTGCGATGCTTTCTATTCTTCACGACAAAATTTAGTACTTCTGCACCACTAATTCAAAATGTATCACTCGGTTCGTTGTCGAGTACCGCTTAGGAATAGTTTTCTTTCTGAAACGTGGATTTCTTTCCTGGTTCCAAACGACCTAACCTCTTTGACCCGACTTGAACTGTCGTAAAGTACGCGGCATCGAATGGATTGCGGCCAGTCACGACACACAATGACGTACAACCCATTTTTATACGATGTATCACAGAGCTTTTGTTGCATTATGCAACAGTAAACATCACTACAATAGAACAAACTGAATTTTGTGAGGTTTGCCAAGGTACATAAATTGTAGAATTTCGCATGGTAAAAAGTAGCAATAAGGATTAAAAGGTTTGGCAGTGATTGAGTTATTCATGGCAGACAAATATTTCTTGGTAATTCAGATTATTGATGCTAAATCTTTGCTTCATGCTAATACTTTTAAAGTCTCATTAAACTGTGTCTTATATGTATTAACACTGGATAAAATCTTTTAACCCACAACACCAAACAAAAAAGGATATTTAAGAATTCATGTTTTTACGTGCACTTCGAGAGATTGCAACCAATTCTCGGATAAAATAAAAATGTTACGGTAATGTTGGTAGTAACAGTTGGTAGTAACAGTTGGTAGTAACAAACTGTGTAAAAACTATGTATTTTCCGTCCGATTTTAAATATAACCTTTTGTTCTTAAAAAGTTTGTCAGAGTCCAAATACTGTTAAACCAAGCATTTGCTAGTTTGAAAATAACACCATTGACATTCACAATATTTTATTAACACGATCATAAAAGTTTCATAGCAAAGCATGGCGTAGATTCATAAACATAGCTATAAATTTCTTGTTTATTATATAGATTGTTAGTCGAGTACCTAATTTACATTAACAATTTCTTTTATCATCATAATAATATTTCATATTAGGGTATTAAATGTAATATACTATCATTACAAGGCGGCGTAAAACTAACTATAAGAATAAAACCGATGCGATTATTAATAGCTGAAGGACTCGAGGAAGTTTCAAATTTTAAGATTATTCAATAAACAAGATATTGAAGTATTCAAACATTACAGTACAGTACTAAATCAAATGCTTCGTCATTATACTTTCCAGTAAATGTTTTAGTTTTTATATACTAAAATTCCAGTAAATGTTTTAGTTTTTATATACTAAGATTGTCAGTTCTTTTCCTTATGTCCTTATGACATAATTTCTAAAAATTTACCTCAAAAATTTACACATGGCACATAGCAATGGTATATTTTAAATATGATCATGAATTCGAAATCTGCCTGAAAAAATTAAATGCTTAACTTAGATTTTTGATCAGAAATCGAGAAGAGTTTGATATTTTTGATGAATAAAATTCAGGGTTGATACAGAAAAAAAACAATTATTTCGATTATTAGAGTTTGATAAATATTCTCTCCAGATCTGAGTCTATATAAACTTTACGACGAGATATAAACGATGCATCACGCTTATAATAAAATTAGATTACCGCCATCGCTGGAAGCCACTGTGCATATAAAAGTTGATATATCTTATTTTTATTTTTGTTTTTACACACACATATATTATATTATTCACGCCGCCAATATCTGGAATATTTTATGCTTCTGCTAATCCGATTTCATTTTGTAAAGCGCAATTTTTATCCGCGGCTGTAATTTATTTTCCATAATGGATTAAATCGATAGTGTTCCCGGTATAATTTGAATATATGTCTTTGCTCACCCTATATGCATTTTGGCAATCTATATGGCAGTAGTTGTAATTGAAATCGTATGACGTAAATGAATATAGAGACTATTTGTTTTGATTAAATGGATTTTTCCAGATTATTTAGATTTGAATTGAATAATATATAGGACAGGTATGGTATTAAAAATTGAATGGAATAACCACCTCGCATGTAAAATTAAATAGATCATATGAACTTCACAAATAATTTAAATATTGTGAATCTTTTATTGCAATGTTGAACTTTCTACATCGTGGCGCTTAATGACTAATCATGTCCTCGAAATAAAATTTATCAGTAATCAAATGATTCATGAAAATCGAGCAATTCATCAAAAATAATAAATTTTTAAACTGATTTTCAACAATGTTGAAAAAATAATTGATTGCAATAAAGAAAAAAAAAACAATAAACTTTAGGGTCGTGGTCATTACTTGAATCATCTAAAAAGAATATAATCTAGAGCTATAAATTTTAAACAATAATTAATGAAGATTTATAATTTAATCCAATTTTTAATTAATAATAGTTTAATAAGTAGCTCAATAAAAACTATTTATTTTTAGGTTGCTATCATCACTCCAAATACTTAAAAATAATATACAGCTAGAAACAAATTTTACGAAATATATTATAAAGAATTATAATGACATTAATTTTTGTTGTAATAATGAAATAATCACTATTTGTTTAATTATTTTGCAACTATATTGTACTATATTGTACTTTTGATTGACTAGTTAGTTTTTAAAAATCACAATCACATCGAAGCTCACATTTTTTTTTATTAATCAGGAATGTTTGCATGATATCTTCAATTATCGCCTACCCAGAATAAAAATTATTCTCCATATATATAGAATTTTTTGCCTATGTGTGTTTCGATAAATCGAGAAAGCCAATTTCCTACGTTGACTGAAATAATACCTGGTTGACAGACACGAAGTCCCGCTTGGGGACAAGCCCTTGATTCTTTTTTTCCCTCTTTGGCAGCATTATTCTGTGTAAATATCGTCTCGGGATTGTTGTGTACATGGTGATTAAACATAGCAAAACGGGTAGAATTCTGCAGCTATATTGTTTCATACACTATGGAGAGATTGACAGTTTATATAATAGACCGAACACTGGTAGTTTATAGACGTTTGATAAATTTTATGTGTTATATTATGATTTTTAGTTTTATTATCTTGCTGACGGGATTTGATCTCAATCA
Source organism: Ctenocephalides felis (assembly GCF_003426905.1). Lineage (NCBI taxonomy): Eukaryota > Metazoa > Arthropoda > Insecta > Siphonaptera > Pulicidae > Ctenocephalides > Ctenocephalides felis. The sequence continues at coordinate 38,900,049 of NW_020536999.1, read as the reverse complement.
TTTGTGACACCCTTATCTATGATTCCGAATGCAAAAAGTAGGAGCAAACACTATAAGCGTGCGTATAGTTATTATAAGTAGTATAATTTTTATAATGAAACCACTTCTCATAGGCCTATAATATTTTAAGATGTTTGTTCGGACGTATTTTGGTTTTATTATATTGGCCATGAAGGTGACAATCTTCAGGGCAATAAGCTTTACACGGAATGTTTGCTAACCCTGGTGGAGGGGGTAGCGGATAGTGTTAGAACGAAATATCGAGTACTGAGTAAATATCGATACTTCGCGGTCGATAGTGAGTACTTTTGGTATCGATTTTTTAGCTCGATATATTTGCCAATATCGATCTTTTACGTCGATAGTACTCAAAAAGAATCGACAGCGTAATCTATGAACCCCACTTGTCGACCAACTATGAAAACCAACCATTTTGCCGAATGCAATGCAATAGTCTTTCTAGGTGGTCATAATTGTTCAGAGAAGTGTCAAAAAATGACCCCGAAGGGTCATTAGTCTCAGAATTTATTGCTCAAAAACCCAAAATGGATATGACCACACTAATAAATAAAGATGTTTATTTATTACTCTTTTGTAAAATGAAACGCCTTTTTAAAGTACCAAAATGTTTTATAAAAACATATTCAACAATCGAAGTATGATTATTTCAAATAATAATATTCATCAATTTCAATATATTAATATTTTGCGTAAAAAAGAATCGAAATATAATTATTTCAAATAATAATATTCATCAATTTCAATATATTAGTATTTTGCCTAAAAAATTATCGAAATATAATTATTTCAAATAATAATATTCATCAATTTCAATATATTAGTATTTTGCGTAAAAAAGAGTCGAAATATAATTATTTCACATAATAATATTCATCAATTTCAATATATTAGTATTTTGCTTAAAAAAGAAACAAAATATAATTATTTCAAATAATAATATTCATCAATTTCAATATATTAGTATTTTGCGTAAAAAAGAATCGAAATATAATTATTTCAAATAATAGTACTCATCGATTTCAATGCGTTATTATTTTTCTTTCTAAAAGTATGTGAATTGTAAGTTGAAGTAAAGTACTTGTAAATTAAAAATTAAATAAACAATTTAAAAAAGAACAGAAGAGCAATATTTTCTTTGTGGTACGTTAATCTTAAAATGTCTCGTTTTCAGTTTGTGCACATTATGAACATATTTTAGGAATCGGATTTCAACTGACCTTTTCTGTATGAATGACAACAAAACTAAAGAATACTTTCTTTAGTATAGTGGGCAAAAAACTTTTAGAAAATAATAAATTAATTTGGTTCTTGTGGCAATTGTTTGCACTGAAAAATATTAAAAATATGATTGTGCTTAAAAATACTTAAAAAGTATTGCTTTTTGAATATAGTTTCAGACTATTAAAATATATTGTTTTAATCAAAAATAATCAACTATTATAACTTGTCTTTTTTTTGAAAAATTATAGAATTTGAAATTAGTATTGAAAAATTACTGTTAAAATTTTACAATATTGAAAATGATTCTGATTTAACACATCAGATTACAAGCAATAGAATTCATTCTAATATTGTGATATAATATTTAATGAGCTTTAGATCTTTGTTGCACTTATGTTTGATTTTTATGAAAAGTACTCAAAATTCGATATTGAGTACTATCGATACTTTCACCACGATATTTTTTTGGCATCGATATTTTGATTAGTTACTTTTCAAAGTACTCAATATCGATCTTTTGCCTCGATACTTCTAACACTACTAGCGGAGTGTTTTAATTGAACTAGTTGTTTACTTCTGAAAGTTAAGTCCGCGAAATAACATGTATAATAAATAAACAATAAATATATCTTCTTTCATTATAACTTAGTAATAAATCAGTGATTGTAATTAAAACTGCAACAAATACATAATATACAAGCAAATCAGTGTTTAATACAGTCCACAGCTACAAGGGTTAAATTATAACCCAACAACCTGAGTTAATCGAAGGAGATTTTTAATAAATTTCATAATAACATGGCGAAATACAGTGTTCGAATTGACTATGAACTCTATCGCCATGAAAAGTTTCATCAAAATCCCAGATAACAAAACTTGAGGTTCTCCTTGTAAGTATTGCACAAAATAAGAATAATTAATCTACACTTTTATTACTATAATTTTAATTGATATTTTTTATAAATTTTGGATTTATTACATTTTGTTACTATTATTGATTCTATTTGCTCTTCTATATGTATAGATAATGATGTTAATCACAATTTTCCATATTTAAAGCGCTAACCAAATATAGTTTTATAAAGGAAAATGAATATTTCCTTATGAAATTACCTATTGTATAGTAATCTAACTTATACTATACTGTATATTATATATTTTTAACATACTGCTACATAGAAGATACAGCTACGTAACATGAAGTTACGTACATGGTACGTAAAATGCTGTATGGGTATTATAATTCTGTGACATTGGTTTTTCTCTAACATCTTATGTTGTTTTTCTCAATGCGCATATATCAATAAAAAATCCCCCATAAACATAATGTAAAAAAATTCCTTATGGAGTTTATTCCACAATTCGGATACCAACGATCCATCTAATACAAATATACATGGAACTCAATAGCGACTGCTTTTCCCATTCTATCGACGGTTTGTTTACTCAAGATCAATTACGCCGTTTTCGAATTTGACCGGCTCGTCGGTTCGCAATATGTAACAAAAGATTTGTACGTCGACAAATATTGCTCTGTTTGCTTATTATGTCTACAGGTAATCAAGTTTATTGTATTGTTCCAATGTTATTTTATAGGAAATTGATGAAAGCCTCCCATCCCCGATAGTGATGCTACTTGGTAATGGATTTGTGTATTTCAATGAACAAGCATAGCATAGATATCTAACTTGTAGTCACACGACAAACTGTTTTAAAAATATGATAAATTAACGTGAATTAAATAAATTTATTTTAAATCTGCAACTCAAGTTTTAAAAGCCAACAAATTATTTCCACTCCAATATGAATGGTTTCATTAATAGAAGGACTAAACACAATTTAATTTGAGATCGTCAAAGTCCTCACGATAGCAGAAACAAACAATACAATTGTAAAATATTGTCGGGGACTCTTAATTGTTTTGACTGATGGGCCACAGGTTGCTCGAGGATATTAAATGATTTCATTTCTGTTGTTTGCATATAAACATGGAACGACTGTTTGTCACGAAACAAAAATCGCGACCTGTCGGATTACGCAATCACTCTTTCGCGATAATGAAAAGCGGATTTATCGTCGCTTCCAAACTAACGCGGAAAAATCACGGAAATTATGAATAAAATGAAGATAATTTTTGTAATAAATAATAATTGTGAACTGTTGAAAAAATATTTCAGAAACGAACATTGCTCTCGGTAATTTAATTCCTGGTTGTATTAAAGATCTTAAACAACATTGTCCAACTCATTAATAATTCAAGTAATAAATCAAGTAGTAAGTGTAATTTTGCATTCAGTATACCAATGAACTCAAAACAATGAAGGTTTCACTACAATAAAAGTTATGAAGTCTGCTTAACATAGTTTTTCCAAGTCATAGTTCTTGAATTTCTTATAGCATTGTATAATGATAATAGACCTAAGTCAAAATAATTGTTAATGGATTTTTTTTTGTTAATTTGTAAATATTAAAATATAGTCACTTTCTCCATTTTAATTGAATGCTGTGAATATGAGCTTTTATGATGATTCTTCTTAATTACTTTGCTTTTTAGAAGGTAATCTAACGGTTTGATTTGATATATTTTTATAATTACAATTTTACTAATATTGATGATATTTTTATTCTGCAATTTGATGCAGAAATGTTGGGAAGTACTTGGATCCACATTTTCAAATGAAAACTGATTCCATTACTGCTAGAGATGAGTATTAAATTTGGAATCCTGGTTGCAAAAACCAAGTTTTTACCATTGAGCCACGAACAAGCCCTTGCCACGAGTTCTCAATTATTGTTTGTTTAACTTAATTTCATTGCTTAATTTCTTGTCCCTTTTTGACTTAGTTCATCAAGGGTACATTTACAACATTTTAACAATTAAATTTAGCCGAAATAAAATACTCAAACAACATTTTATAGACGTTATAAAACTGCATTACAATACAACATGTTTTTCCATAAAGCCAATTAAAACGCAGCTATAATTCATTCTGTACTACTATTATTACATAGTTAATATTAATCTTTACAACACCCATTTATATATTATATCTGGTCGTAGATCACAACTAATTACTTGCTGCAACTAAATCAAACAACGGCTTCTAAATTTATTACAAATAGAGAGCTGATACAAAGTTGTGTACAAATTTTATAGCTTCGGTATAGTACTCGCGATGATATTACTACGTTGGGATATTACCAGAGTATGATTAATTTTTATGGTTTAACAGTCTGCGGTCGCAGTAGTGCCGACTAAAAACTATAGGAAACACGAAGGTTTGCGTGCTTGGGGGATATGGGGGATAATCTATAATAGCATTGTATCTAGTATAAAAATATACATAGTTTAAATAGATTAATCTATTATTTTATTATTAGATTATTTTGAAAATCTAACTGCATAAGGAAATAAATCAATCGATGATGCAGTAATCGACATCTAGTGATGCAGTTCTTCGCACAGATTTTACACCAGAATCCTTATGTTTCCAAACTTAAAAATAAAGAAAATTTAGAAAGAAAATTGTCTCATACTTTGTTCATAAATATTTGCTGTCTTTATAAAATTTGATCCTTACTATAGTTAAATCTATCAATTTTTTTTCATTAGCTCCTCGTCAACAGAGTTTCCACTATTTCCACGAATCTCCTGCGAGGATTGCAAACTTTTAATGTGATTTAAAACGCGTTGCACATTGCGCGCACGACTCTCGTTACATCCGCCCGTCGTGCAGTTAGTTGCACTTTCGTACGGGACTCGTTCTAAAATACGTCAAAACTACTCGCTGATATAGAAAAATGCAAATGTACACAAAAGCCGGAACGAAAACAAATTAAAACTATTTTCCAACATTCTATTCGCACGCAGGATAATCCTTAAATGCCTCTAATGCAACAGGGACTTTCGTGAATTGAAAAACACTCGACTTTTGACGCCAGGATAATGAAAGTTTTAATATAAAAGTTGAATTGATAAAGATTATAAAAAATGATGATATATATATATATATATATATATATACTAGAAAACCGGGAAAACTCCGTTTCACCACCAGATGGGTTCACTCTATGTAACATTTCGTTTGCTGATTAAAAGATGAAGAAAAAAAATGCTTGCTGTTGAAATTGAATAAAAAATTTCACAACACACGTGATTGATTTGATGGTTTCCAATTCCAAAACGAATAACTTATTTTTTACATTTTTTGCACAATTTCACAGTGAACACAATGCCAGTTTGTCACATGTGATTAACTGAGCAGAGAACAATGAGTAGCAGTCAAACAAAAAATATGAGTTTGTAGGACATGCTAAGTATCAGAGATGACGCTGTATGTGAAAAAGAAAAAGTGTTTTCCGCTTTTATATTGAAATCTTTCTTCAATTTTCTTTGCTATAAACCTTACGGAGTCCGAGACCTTTCCTACGAATGCAAAATCGTCGAAATCGGTGCGTGCGTTCTGCATATCAAACGTTTAATTCTGTGTATAATTTTCTAAAAAGTCTCTAAATGATTCAAATCATTTTTAATAGAATTATTAATAACCATAAATCCAAACATAATTGCTGCCGACTTTTCACTCAAACATCGTTTTGAATTTTTCGAAATTCTGATTTCTGGGAGTATCTTTCCCCAAGAGTACATACTAGATGTAGTAGATCTTTACTTGGATACTTTTGTTGTATAAGCTGTAAAAATTTTAGTCTATCTTTTTTTAATTAATGACTCAGAAGTATAGAATATATTTTATACAAAGAAAAAAAGGAATTTGGTGTTCCTATTAAGCTAATCCCCTATATGACGTACTACCGATCTTGCAATTTCAAATAAAAATTTCAAAATAAAATTTATAATGAAAATAATATAAAAGCAATATTTTTTCATCTTTTATATAAATTATTTTTAATGATTGCACAAGCATAAGTCAAAATTGAATTTTTATCATAATATATTGCAATCTTATAACTCAATTTATCTACTCTTCCTCGTCATCTATGATACATCACCAAGGTAGAAACAACGTACACACCCGTGAATAATGTATAATCGTTGTGTATGTAGATATATTCAGATAAAAAAATAAAATAAAAAAAATCACATTAAACAAAGTAACAGATAAAAAACGCAACCAAATACACGCAGAGTCAGCCACGAGAGTAGAGCTTTACAAAAATCATTGTATTTTAATACGAGAGTGATATAAAAAAATATAATTCATTCGTAATGCTAGGAATCTTCGTGTGCACTTTACATTGTAGTTTATCCCTGCTCATGTTAAAGTAATATAAATACGTTTTTCCATTTTGCCCGCAGTCATGTGATATTAAAAACTCATTTCATACATAAGCAATACATAAGATCGCATGCAGCAGAACATGGGAACATTTATCTTAACAGGGGTGGAGAACTTAATGGAAGTATAATTTCTAGATCACCTAGATTTAGATTTTAAAATCATTGATGATAAATAATTCATAACTAATTCTAATCTTCTATTCTGTTCAAAATCTGACAAATTTCACACCAACTGAGAATAGTCAGTATACATCCAGTTGTGATCTGGTCTACTGGTTTGTTATCTTTAGGATGTATAAATTCTAACTCAAATATGGATTATAGTAAAAAATGCAAAAAAGCTGTACAGAGTATACATAATGTAAACTGTCCACAAATTTTATATTAGCGTTAGTTTATTAATTTTATATTATGAACCGTACTTCGTAAGTCGATATAAAAGTACATGTAGAATATAGATTGTTGATGACGAACTAACGCAACAATTTTTGCTAATATCTAAAATAGTAAGTCCAGCATCATAATATATACAGAATTCAGAATATGTGAAGAATATTTCTACGTTTGATTGAATTTTATCGCCAACCAATAAAAGTATATTGAAACATACACTTGTGGTTGCATTTGCGTGATGAAACTGATGAAAAAAATATGCGGCGCGCCCTCGCCATAGCGTGCTATAATATTTCTTTACCTTTTTATAATTTCTGCTTTTGTTTATTTTGTCTACATTACAGTAAAACTACACAAAAAAAATACAGTTATGAATTACAGTGATCATTATAAATAATAATTATACTACAATTACTAGTAACGGGGCACCGTTAATTTTAAAAATTATTTACTAGAACGCATTTGTGTCATTAAAAATTTAATGTACTCTAATTTTTCATATTTACATTTATGAGTACACAACAAATAAATATATTTTATATTATAAATAATTTATGTATCTCATATTGTGTTGATAATTTTGATCGAGTTAAGGAGCTATTTCGAATCGTCTGAAATTTAATGTAAGTGCATGGTACAGAGAATATTGGTCCACAGGATTTACTGATCGAGTTATGTGTCGATATCAATATAGAATGTTACGATGGACTATAAAATGTCTGGATTTTATGGCTCTTGTCAGCGCTTGTGAGTATATTGACAGACAATGTTTGAATTCCATCATAAATGTGGAGAATACGTATTTAAATCCGGATTCATTGCTAAAATTACTAAATTATATATGGGAAATGATACAATAAAATAAAATATTGATTATTAGTTACTGCTCATACACTTCAATATATTAAGTCACACAGTCGAACTCCTTTGTAGTTTGCAGAATACAGTTCTTATACATAGCCATACATGATTTGATAGAAGCAGATTAATTATCGATATTCAATGTGAAGATTAATACATTTCATAATAGTATGCAATATATTAATATAAGTATGTATCTTTAATATGCATAATGAATGGTACTGCCTGCCCTAGGGCAGATCCGTGACCTGAGTTAAACTCCAACACAATTCAAGGAAGAAAAGTGTAAGAAATTTCTCATTATCATTTCACATCGCATTCCCCGAAATGGGCTATTTTCAATATATTTTCAAGTAAAAATGGACATCAATAAATAGAGCATTTAGATGATTATTGAATTTTGCAGTGCGTTCTCCATATATATGTTAAAAATTGTATGGAAAATATAATAAATAAATCAGTTTACGATTAAAGTTTATTGTATGGCTGATAGTAAGGCCTCTTAATACATTTTGATAAACAAAAATTATTTTAATTGACAATTAACTAACTACATCGGTTTTATAGGTAGCAACCCAAACAGTATATCCAGATGATAAATTTTATTACAACAATATCTGTAACAGTGACGATTATTTATTGGAAGCAATGCTAACTATAGTTCAAAATAAAAATCGATGTTACTACTACCGGACATCAGGATGCCAAGGTGAGTCTGAACCTGGGATCCCAGATTGAAATCCCATAGCTCTAACCACTAGTCCCCGGGGGGCCAATAAATAATATAGAAAGTATGTTTTGGAAAACAAATTTATACATTTGCAATTAAATGTTACAAACAAATGCACTGTATTTTTTTCGTCTATCACTCATCCGAATTTCACTTTGGAACTTCGTACAATACACACACAATGTGCACAAAACACACACAAAGCGCAGACTTCAGATTTTCATTTTCGTTTTCATTTTGAATCCGTTCGCGTCGTTTGAATAACGCTGTGTGTTTTCATTCGGACCAGTGCCCAAGCCGGACAAATATCTATACATCAGCCCCCAACTTCCCCGAGACGTCATCGCAATATGCGTCCATCAGCACCCTCCATCAAATATATAGGCATTGCGAGGAGTTCATTGCGAAGAAAATGACCAGTTCATAAAAAAATATTAGCTCGGATACGGTTCCATATGCAAATCTCTTTGTGAAGGGTAGTTTTCAAACGGGGTTGTCGATTTTTGTTTGGGATTGGTTGAAGTAATTATGGACTTCAAATGATATTTGAATGATTGCAAAGTCATTCATGTGATAAGGAACGAAAGTTGGGATAAAATACAGACGCAATTTGAAGCAGTATATATATCAGGGTGGTCCTTAAAATGGTCATTTTCGAATTTCCTTGCTCCCAGGGGCTCAAATGATTCCAAATTGATAAAAAACAATTCTCTGAAAGTTTTAGCTCTTAATATTAACGTTTAGATAGAGCGCAATTCAATCAAAGTTTGTATGGAAAGAGCATGGAAAAAATTTTGAAAATTTAAAAAAATGTTTTAGGTATAACTTAGCGACAAATGAAAAAGTTTGATTCTTTCATTTGTTCGCTAAATTACATATAAAAAACATTTTTAAAATTTTTGAAAATTTTTCCATGCTATTTCCATACAAAACTGATTGAATTGCGCTCTATCTAAACGTTAATATTAAGAGCTACAACTTTCAGAGAATTGGTTTTTATCAATTTGGAACCATTTGAGCCCCTGGGAGCAAGGAAATTCGAAAATGACCATTCTAAGGGCCACCCTAATATATATATATATATATATATATATATATATATATATATATATGTATGTATATATATGTATGTATATATATAAATTTAAATTAGTTATTAGTACCTATACGGTGTCATACTAAATCTAACCACAAAAGGTTAAATCTTTGTGGAGTATGTTATGAAAATCGTAAAAAATCTGGAATATTCTTCTAATGTGCTTGAGTTTCAAAATCTTCTGAAAAATGAATGTATTTAGTCATATAATGTCCGCAAACTTATATAGACCGATTCTGCCGCATCAATGTTATGGCAAGGCTATGTTACGAATAACTTTCCATACTAAATATTGACAAAAGCCATGTGTTCGAAGTGCAGTCAGGCGTTTTTCTCAGGCTGTCAGATAAAAGATCTAACCTAGAAACCGCACAAATGTCAAAAAACTATCTCATTTAACAGGGTCTTTCTGACACAGCTTCATAACATACAAGATATGTAGCAGTTTGTGTAAAACGCCTGAATGCACATCGAATACATAACATTTTGAAAGTAGCGTAATGTATGGAAGTTGGAGCGTAACATGGCCTTGCTATAACATTGGTCTGTTGTGCGGCAGAATCGGCCTATTAGTTACAGTTACAGTTAGTTGGTTGACAATTTTATTAGTTTTATTATTTACGATTAAAAGAACTATTACTAAGCTATTCCTCTCTAGGTCTATGATCTTAATACCAATCATATCCACATTGAGTCATCACAACTTTAGCTTTTTCCATGATTAAAGCACCCTAACACCTCAATCTCGACTTGGCTCGTGCACATAGGATTTCTATTGTATAATCCGTCGTCGGTCCATTATAAATCCGAATCCACCTTCTTGTACGACTGAAGGTTTCGTTCCATATTCTCAATCCACCACTATTCTACACGTTCTTATCGCGAAAGCTGTAGGCATCGGTGTTCTAATGGCTATTAAGACTAGGGCTAGTAATTTTAGTTGGTCATTCTCACAGAAAAGATCACAATACCATTATCATATAATGAAGAAAAAATTATAGTGTATTTAACCAGAAAGAATTATAATAACCAATATATCTCAAATGACTAAGAAGTTTTTATAATGCGCTAAAAACATCATTCATCAATATACATGATCATTTATAAAGCAAATATATAATATATCAATTTTCCAGGGACAATATTTTGAAAAACCAACGCAGTATAAGCATTTCCATCCACCCTACATCTATAGCTGGTAATCTTGGGTACTTTAATAGGAAATCCGGTGTTCTATTATGAAGACCCGCGTGTTGACTCTGGGCTTCGCGATTTCGCATTTTGTCGGGTTAATAGTCTCTTCAGAAGATCTTCCGATAAACGTAACTACTAGAGCTACTGAACGCCGTTACCACATAACAGAATTGTATACATTGTGAATTATAGTTTCCGTGTATAGTGTTACAGTAGGGAAATTTAAAACGAGGCATCTCGAAAAGAATATTTTGACATTGTAATACCAGCAAGCGACTTTACATACAACGCTATTATTGATCCCCGTTGACAAATATTGCTAAACCGGTCATCGGTACAACTTTAAGCAGAGCCAAATCTCTTTATACAAACACAACCCCTTTGCATAATTCGCAGTTTGTTCTATATCAGCTTAAAAATCTATTAATATAACATGTGGCCAGTGAACAATTACAAAAAAAATTACAACCCCATAAATCCCATTGCGCAATTTCAATATTCCGCTCTGAAGAGTACCCATATAATACAAAAGCCTGCGTATTTATAAAAACACACACACGAGCGGTAAATACAAATCGGCACAAATACTTGCAAACTGGTTGATCTGGTAACCTGGGGGCTGGTTAATAGTAGATTTATATACGAAGTACATGTACAATGTTGATTAATTAAATTTTATTAAGAAATATAGAAAAACCGTATATATCCTGTAGAGCACATACATAGGCATTTCTGTTGAAAATATTGTATCATATACTGCGGTCTTTACAATAATATCTTGACTTGGAGAATATTGACTAATCATGCTACAAATATGATCTAATTTATAATTTAAATTTTTCAGTATATAGTTTCATAAAGTCAGATGATTTAAAAGATTCAAATATAAAAAAGTTAGATGTAAAATAAATAGTATATTTCTAACCGTATGAAATAGTATTGATATACTTATTCTCATACACAAGAAATGATTTTGATGCAACAACAAAATTTGTAAACATTGTTGGATAAGCTAAAATTTGATCCATTTTGAACAAAAGAAAGAGGTCTAGCAAGAGTAGCTTTTCTAATAAGCGATGTCACTTTTCCTTAACTAAATATTCACAAATATTTGATAAATTCAGGCAGAAGTATATAAACCAACAAAACAAGAACGATTTTTACATGTAGAACATTTATTAAATAAGAAAAGTAAAGCTTGTAAATTCAACATCAATTTATTAAGTTATTTCATGTGGTTTTCAATATGAATTATGTACTTCAAACATGGCCATCAGACAGAACTCTTATGATAGATTAAAAGTCAATATAGAGAATTGCAAAGACAATGCCGTAATTATATTTTTTTAATTACTTTTAATGTTATCTTGTCACAGAACACTAAATTGAGAGCAATTTAGTAAAGAACATCAAAACAAATTTGATTTTTGCATGTGAATAGAAGTCAATATAATAAATTGTGCACGAAACAATAGAAGTCAATATAATAAATTGAAAAGTAAATGCCATAATTATATATTTTTTAAAATATTTTTGATGTTATTTAATTATAGAAATAGATCATCTATTTAACTATGTCTAATTAGTCAAATTCATTTAGTCGATTACTAATCGATTTCTACTTGCAAAAATGGTTCATGCTAGATTTTTGACGTTGACAGACTTTATATTATTATCTAAATTTATTAAATGGAAGATTTGCATAAATGAAACCGAATTAGCTCATATCACATTTACCCTGAGAGAGAGTACTTGTCCTTCAATTTATTTAAATAACGTCCAGATTCCGAAACAGAACATAGTGAAATATCTTAGTCTCCATTTAGACAGCAGACTTACTTGGAAAAGCCACATAAAAACAAAAAAGCAGCAAATAATGATCAAAATGAAAGAATTTGATTGGCTACTGCGTAAAAAGTCTAAGCTCTCTGTTGAAAATAAGTTGCTGCTATATAAATCAATCATTAAACCAATCTGGACCTACGGAATTGAGCTCTGGGGATGTGCTTACAAATCAAATATGACTATAATGCAGAGAAATCAGTCAAAAAATTATCAATTAAAACAAATTGAATCAGAACAAAATCTATTTGTATATGCATAGCATTAAAATACAACTGAATTGCCGTAACTAGAGAAAAAGTTTTGATAATATACTTTGAATTTCATCACGTGATAGAAGAAAAACCAAGAATTTCGATAACAAGTTCATTTCGTATCCATTTACTACCACAGCCCCTCCGACTATCATCCGCGCACATGTAGGGTTTTCCATAGAATCCAATCAGGAAGCGCAGGGCAGCTCTGCAGCCTGCCTGTGGTACCCGCTATTGTATACCGAGATTTATCTAGCGTCTATAGAACTATAGAGAACGCGAATACGCGGGGTATCAGTTTTGCTATCGGACACACGGATCACATCTCGTTGATAACTAGCAGCCGCACCGCCGTCATTCCAACGGTTAACAGAATTTCTAACGCGAATGGGAGATATACAGTATCTGTTCAGTATATCTGCTGTAATTTAACGTCAGCACATATTCACGGAACGTGGACATAAATGCAATGTGTAAACATGTGCCATGAATACTTTTCAACAGCTACTGCACATAATGCTTTTGTTGCGATCAATTACTGAAAATTTGTAATTTGCTTTGCAGGCATAAAATAGTTTATGCGGCAATTACATGTCAGTGCATGATGTAAAAACATCATAACGTGTGAACAAATTATTTTATTTTAATTTTAATTAGACATTTATTGACCACTCGCAGTGATGACAGGGTAAATAATTGAAATTTACACAAATTGAATTTGTGACAGACACACACAATTACAACGCCATCCAAACGATTTATCCAACAAATTGTACTAGAAAGCCAGTTGACCAGACTAATGCGAAAATTACCAACTGATCTCATTTAGATGTTTTATATTATCAATTTCCCTCAGAGTAAGTTATAGTAATCGCAAGATAATCGAATATGAATTCTTTTATATATTTTTGTGTTTCAAAGATTTCTAAATATTTCTTAGAAAAAAATAGATGTTTGTATGTGTGTGTGTGTGTGTGTGTAATTATGATTGGATACAAATTTTCGTCTACGATTTCGAGAGGACCAATCTACGTATTTGAATGATTTAAAAAACATTCAAAACCTATTGATGAGGAGACCTGCTCATTAGTTTTTGGCAAAGGCAGGTTCAACAGTTTCGAAGATACGGGGCAAACAATGCCAAAAATGGTAATTCAACTTGAGAGTACGGTGCGTCCGATTTGAATGATGCAAAAAACATTTCACTTAGTGAAGGGGTGATTAAATTTTTGCAAAGGTCCAGCGGTTTTGGAGATGCAATAAAAAAAAGTTTTAAAAAATGGCATTTGGCGGTCAAAAATGATCATAGACATATGCACAACAAATTATCAAATATGTACTTAATAGTAAGTACAAATTACGTATTTATTATTAAAATTGTTGACAACATCTGCATATTTCATTAACATATCGCAGAATAAATTAATTAAAAAAAGATTATATACAATTTTTTCAATTGTACATTATGCACTTTTTCATCTTATGAACAACATGATAATAAGTAAAAGTGCATAATTTACAATTGAAAAAAATTGTGTATAATCTTTTTTTAATTAGTTTATTCTGCGATTATAATTGCATGCCAAAGACTATACATTTTTTATAAAAAAAGGAGAATGTATTTGAAAATGTTTGAAAAAACACTAAGTCAATTTCTTTAATATAGGAAATTATTATCCAATAAGTGCATCATGAACTAATTATTGAGAAATGTATCAAGTCGGCTAGCAGGGTGCACCAATATAGCTTTTACTAAGCTATATTGATTTTATATCGGTTAATCGTACTTTAACTTAATGCAAATAAACAAACTGTTGAATTTATTGTATCTACACATTAGAAGAAAGACAAGTGGATAATTTTTGCCATAAGACAAACAAATACAATAAGAAATTATTCCTTCCTCAAAAATCTTAGCAAGATTATCTCATCCTTCACAATTTTCACGAATATTCATCTCAAAAGCTTTCACCATCAACGAAAACCTTAAAAAAAAAACTGGAAAAAAGCTCTGTGTATAGGTACATCATGTGGGCTTTGCTATATATTTATCAAGTTGTCCTCGGCGCTTGAGAAAGCAGAGCTCGCATTTATCAAGTTATTTGCGAGTGTCAACAGTTTGAAAATGAATTGTTTCATATTTGTTCGCTGCTGCCCGACGTTGCGCACTGGAAAGTGTACCGGCTTGGAAAATCGCTCGCATCTGGTCCGAAATAATCGAAAAAATATGAAAACGCATGTATAAATGCGACTTAATATTTTCTTGTCGAATTGGTCGATTTATCGTGAAACGATTTAGCATTTTTCGTACGCAGATTCTATATGAAAACCTTGTGGAAATGGAACGTTGGCATCAACTAGAAATAGGTCCAGAAATTTCTACATAAAAGCTTAACTATACTGATTTTGTAATAGGGTCCAAAGAGAGAAAGATGAAATATGTTTGTTTGAACAAACAGTACTGTAAGTTAAACATTAGTATTTAATGACCAGTAACTAGTTTTTGCGTAGTAAAGAAATCATCGTGCCAAATCAAAGCTTTGGGTCTTGTCCTTTTCGGGTGAAAATAAAACAGATTAAAAAATTTTTACTTAACTAATTGTGAGATAAAATACGGAAGAGAAAATGAAAGGAAAATTTAACACGAAATATATCTTTGTTTAAAAAAATATGTTTTGTTATACATTGTTATATTATTTTTATAATGCTTTGTTTGAATGATTATGTTTGAATGTAGTGTGTTTGATATTGCTGACAATAAAATTCGTAATAAACCAAATTATAGCTGATCAAAAAAGTGGTAAGGTACCCAATCTTTCCTGCTAAAATTGAACTTATTTTACAAATTGAACTTTCACGAACTATGATCAAATATCCTCAAAAAACTCACGTGTAATTTCTAGTCAACAAAATTATCATTTTCTCCCACATTCATTTTAGTATTCCTGCCAGTCGAAACCAACTAACATTTTGAATTAAACGGAAGTTAAAAATTATATAAAACATTAAAGCCGTCATATGAAAATATATTAAGTTGATTAAATTTAAAACACCGCCGTAAATTTAAACGATTCCAACATAAAGCATTCGGATTCTGTGCAGAGACTTTGCGCACTAAATGAATATAAATGCACGGCATTTCCCGACTCTCCAAACAAAATTGTACGTGACAAACTAAAACGCATTTTAGTAATAAATAACCATTGTCCGTTTTAATATGCGAATATTATATTATTATTACTGGCGTCAAAGCTTTTACATAATATACAGAATTATCACATTTGCGAACAATTCATATAGAATGGCATAACTGCGCGCGTGTCGACGGGGCGCATATGCTTCGTGGAATGTTTGAAATTGTTGATAATATCATTGGAAGGTCTATTGTAATAGTTTAACTGTTAAACATTTGGATGGACGAACATTAGGGAAAGAAATATAAAGATATTTAACCTATATGAGGAATCGGATATAAAACAAAATATTGAAAATATTTGAATAATGTAATGTAGCAGTTAACACGTAATTGCACAGCAAATACGTGGCATTTTGACAGTATTTAGTACCATTTTGTATAAAAACTACGACGAAACCAGTGGTGTTGTCGAGCCGGAACGCGCCGGAACGTCGTTCCGGCAAATCATTTTTGAGCCGGAACGCGTTCCGGCAAGAAAAAATATAAAAACATCGCTACATACAGAAAATGATTTAATGAGTAAATTTTATAAGTTATTATTCAACTAATTTTTATTAAATGTTATTATTGTAATAAACATACATATATGTGCACAAAATGAGTTTTGTAATAATTTTTGTTTCTTTCCTTCTTGAACGGAACTGGAAAAACATGAAAACCGGTTTTAGAACCGGTTTTAGAACCGGTTTTAGAACCGGTTTTTAAATTTTAGCGTTCCGGCAAAAAAATATTAGCACAAAACCACTGGTTTTATCAAAGTCGTTTTTAATTTAGTAACAAATTGAGGTGTATGAACTTCTTATAGAAAAAATAATATTTATAAATTAAATCTTCATTCTTCATTCATTCGCATTTCTTATACGCTAACATCTACATCATAGGTTCCTATTCATGTATTTTTATAGCCTTACGTGTGCCTATACGTTGCATTCTATACTACACGCCTTACATCTGTACCATACGCTATATTTCATTATATACTCTCAAATCCCTACATTGTATACCGAATACACCTAACCTATATCTACTATATATCCTATTACCTATAATTTCCCTTACACGCTACATTAACCCTACCGAGATTCGAACCCGGGTCCGCCGCGTGGCACGCGACGACCTTATCCACTACACCACCGTAACGCTACAATCAACCGTCTTTTTTCGCGTGTCGTCGCGCCACCTTAGTATTAATTACCTAATTAATTAGAAAATGACTCGCGGAAACAACAGTGCGTCCCATATTATATTATTAGTGGGGGTATCCGATAGGGTAGTGGTTAAGGTGCGCGACTTCCACGCGGAGGTCCCGGGTTCAATTCCCGGTACAGACAATAGGTAGGTAGAGATAATACATAGAGCGTAAGGTAAACCTATATAATATAGGTGAATATATAAATTAGACAGTAGTATTTATAAGAAGTAAAAGGTCTGTAGGTATATAATAAGTTAATGACGGTATAGATATCTCACGGTATGATAGATAATAGATATCTATATATGATATACAATAATATAGTATAGTATGATAGGTAATAGGTTATCTTTCATATTATTAATAGAATATATAAATTAGACAGTAGTATTTATAAGAAGTAAAAGGTATGTAGGGTATATAATAAGTTAATGACGGTATAGATATCTCACGGTATGATAGATAATAGATATCTATATATGATATACAATAATATAGTATAGTATGATAGGTAATAGGTTATCTATCATATTATTAATAGAATATATAAATTAGACAGTAGTATTTATAAGAAGTAAATGGTATGTAGGGTATATAATAAGTTAATGACGGTATAGGTATCTCACGGTATGATAGATAATAGATATCTATATATGATATACAATAATATAGTATAGTATGATAGGTAATAGGTTATCTATCATATTATTAATAGAATATATAAATTAGACAGTAGTATTTATAAGAAGTAAAAGGTATGTAGGGTATATAATAAGTTAATGACGGTATAGATATCTCACGGTATGATAGATAATAGATATTTATCGATGATATACAATAATATAATATAGTATGATAGGTAATAGGTTATCTATCATATTATTAGGTTAAGTCTTATAAAGTATTGTAATAAATCTTGAGTACTTTTATATCATAATAAATACCTGTAGGTATTAATGAATACAAATAATACCAGAATAAATATGATTAATGTCATTAAAGAATATAAATTATGTACTCAATGAATCCCTCATACTTGAACAATTTAATGTATAGACTAGCTGTGTATAATAGAGTTAATTATATAAAAAGTCAATATATTAGATTTGTGAGTTCTTATCGAAATATATCAAATTTTTTGAACCGGTTTATGAACCGGATTTTAAATTTTAGCGTTCCGGCAAAAAAAATATTAGCACAACACCACTGGACGAAACATAGCCTTAACATTGATCTATTTTACGGCAGAACAGAATCTCTGTTCGAAAACTATGTAATTGCCTCCAACATTAACATCAGTTTGATAAAGAAATAATAAATAAACTCATAGCAACTAAGTAAATCACTTTGAAAGCAAATATTAAGTAGATTTAACTATAACCATTACCACTCTTTTTCAGTCTCTTACAAAATTTGTCTCCGTGAAATATCATTTATATGATCCTAAATGCATTTAAATCGTGAGATGATAAAATACTGAGGATCAAGAAAACTTTACACTTCAGCATTTTATGCCGTGTCACGTGTCGAGCATATCCCCAAGCTTAATAAAAGCAAAACAAAAAAGAATTCAAGATGACAATTTAAGTCCGCAAAAATACTAAACAAGAGGGTTCGTCGTAACGTGTCTACTAAGGAAATAAAGTATACTCGAAAGTTGTAGACTGATTCCTGAGATAATAAAAATGTTTGCATTCAGATTTTTAATAGAAATTTAAACTGAAAGGGATGTCAACTAATGTAGTTATAGAACTTATCCTTCTTCAAGACAGTCCTTTACATGCTTCGCCAAAACTACACTTCCGAAACTAGTACAAGACGCGTAAGTTTTCGGCGCGTCGCGACGCGACACAACACAGCACCGTCGTGCATTATTTATGAATGTTCCCTCACTTTGGGCAAACCGCCACTCTGCGCCTGCAACCCGAGAACCTCCACCATCCACCATCCCCCCATCCGCCCATCAGCCCATTCACCAGTCCTTTCCCTCCGCCGCCGCGATTTCCTACTTGAACTATCGGCGGAGTGGGATCGCCGGATGATTTACGAGGTGCGCCTTAACCGCAGACTTAAAACCCGCCCCATTCCTAAGGGCTTCTTCCGTCGGGGTCGACGATGTCTCGTCGCGCGATACAACAGGGCAAAGATGAAGAAATATGACAAAACGCACCAGATACGAAAACACCGTGAGCTACGGGAGGATAAAGGTCAATTCTCACTGGACGACTGAATTAGAAAAGAAGAAACATTTATTCATGTTTTTACAAAAATAGTATGAAGGTATCTACATAGTTTTAGAGACGAAAAATAGAAGCGCTTTAGCGCATCGCCGCAGTCAAGCAGGTGAACATTATAAATTATGGCACGAAACATAGAAATGTGAACAAAATTTGTAGTTATTAATAAAATCTCCATAAAAAATCCTATGGTTCGATGTGCATATGTCTAATGATCATTTCTGACCGCAAAATGGTGGACGAAAAATTGTATCCGTGCACATACATACACACACAAGCACCATTTGTTCCAAGGTAGGTCAAAATGTTCTGAAACCGTTTAAACATAAAGATATGCAAACATTTTCTTTTTCGATTTTTTTTTGTATTAAGATACAAATTTTTTGCAGTTACTATATAGCAATACACGGGAAGATATAAAATTACTTATTCCATGTTTCAAAATTACATATTTTTTATATGCCAACACATGAAGTTTCACATAGACATTAATAGCATTCTACTAATAATTTTATTAAAATAAAAAGCTAGTGGGGCGCAAGGCATCATGCCTTAAGGCAAATTGCTGGAACTTCCTGTACTAAACATTATTTTTTTTAAAAAAGATTAACATTTTTGAAAAAAATTTACTCTGAAAAAATTAGATTTTTGAGAAACTATAAATTTTTGACAAAAATTTACTTTTTTTGAAAAAGACTTTTTAAAGAAAAACTTATTTTTAAATATTTTGGAAATTCTAAACTTTTTTTCAAAGCAATCATACTGCTTTAACTGCATAGAGACAAAATATCAAAGCGCGTAAGCGCCGCGTTGCTGTCTAACGAATAAACATTGGTACGAAACCCACAGGAATGTAAACCAAATTTATACTTATTTTTAATATCTCTATAAAATATCTGACAATTTGATGTGCATATGTCTAATGATCATTTTTGACCGCCAAATGTCATTTTTTTTTACTTTTTTTCATTAGACCTCCGAAACCGCTAGACCTGCCTTCGTGAAAATTTGATCAACTCTTCAACTTGTCAATACAAGTATAATGTTCTTTGATTTATTCAAATCGGACGCTCCGTTCTCTTAAAAACTAATTTACCGTTTTTTGCACTTTTTGCCCCATATCTTCGGAACGGCTAAACCTGCCTTCGCCAAAAACTAATCAGCACGTATCATTCAAATCTCTTCATCCGTGTTCCCGAAATCGTCGACGAAAATTTGTACCCGAACACACACATACACGCGCACACACACACATACATCCATTTTTTCTAAGGTATGCCAAAATGTTCAGAAGGTTTGAAACGTAAAGATATATAAAAATTTTCATTTTCGATTTTTTTGCGATTACTATAACTTGCCCTTCGGGAAGTTAACAAATGATTTTATTTGTGTCAAGGACCTTGTTATATTACAGAAACCTATTCAAAATGTTGTGAAACAATATAAAAGTAGTAACTAATTGTACAAAAATTCCGCTCTCCTCTTTTTTATGCCAAGATGCGCATATATGTATTCCGGAAATTCTTGACTGCAAAAGCTGTAATGTCGGCAACTATAAATATAACTATAAAAATAAAAGCTCAGTGTAAAGCTTTCATCCGGCGATAATAGAAAAACATTTCGCTAAATCAAAACTGCGTGGCAGAGTTGTTCGCTATTTTTGCGCTGATTCAAAATGCACGAACTTTTTCAGTTCTATGTGAAAAAAAGCTCTTCACTTTTTTGATACGCTCGACACCTTTCGACAAAGAGAGGCGTGTATCGGGTTTCAATTGTACGTGTTAAGCTTTTCGTAGTGTGGAAACGGTTTCAGGAGACCGGCTTTATTCTGAATCTTATATGTATATATTCGTATGCATTTTATTCAGAAAGTTTCAAGAAATGTATGTTCTAGATGCAACTATCGGCTAGATATCCTTTACAAAAGTCTTGTATGCTTTTTCATGAACCAATTCATAATATTTATAAACACGTTTTATACACTTAATTTGGTATATATGAATGTATACATGAATAAACGTTTCGTACTTTTCAGATTTATATTATATTATAAATGTATTATCATTATGTGTAAAAATATCAATTCTGTCCGAGTAAAATCAATTTCAAAATATATTTTTCATATTAATAATTCCATTTTGTGATACGCAATATAATCTAGAAATGATCTCTATTCAAGTACAAATGCACATTCATTCACCAGAAAATAATCCTTCCTAAATACGGATAAGGGTGGACATTCGAAAGGATTTCGGACCGAATTATCGAACACGAAAAGAACTTCAATAGAATTTTTCTATTGAAAAAAGGACTCGTATTCTATCCATAGAAAAGAAATCAGACCGATATTCATTTTTATATTGAAGTCTTAGTAATAAGAGAAATATTTCAATTGAAGCTAAAATTTGGAGAAATTATGAAAAGATCATAGGCGAAACTTCGGAGATGGCCTGTGTAAGTACCATGCATAAAAATTCAATAATTTAAATGAAATAATTCATGCATTACACTTCACTTTTAATATATATTATTGGTTATGTTTTAAAACTTTTATTAAATTACATTACTTACAAAATTCAAGCAAAAACATTCAAATAAAACCCGGGGTAAACTCTGCGTTTACGATCGCCATAACAATGTTGAACACGAACCTATTAGTCACAACAACCACCCTCCATTGCAACAGTTATGCAAAATATAAAAAACACACATCTACACATGTTATGTTATGAATCTGATTTTCATTTAAATGTTTTGGCCAAATACCTCCTATCCGATATATTTAAAAATTCATGTCTGCCATTCACGAATGGGTAGAAAAGCACCCACCGATTTTATGAATATTTGTCGAAAACTTCACTAAAGTAACATATAGTCGAACTGAAATATTATACTGATAATATTTTGCCACGAAAATGACTCACAATATAAGCTCGGGGTGAAAATCCGTATGAAACTTTGAGAGTTAAAAAAGCGGGTTGTTTTTCCAATATGATGGTAATTGATTTTATTTCATTAAAACTATTAGTAATTAATAATAAATTTATTTTCACTTTATAAATATATCTATGAAAACAGATACTAACAACTGCACAGTTAGTTTATCAATGTATATTTGATACGCATTAATGTTTACTTAATTGAAATGAATATATTTTATCACATAATAAAAATGCGATTAATTCGATGAAAATCACGTAATAGTATAAATTACATGTTTTTGTTGATATTTTTACTGCAATGTGAATATTACAGCAAGCTTAATTTTAATTAATTCATTCACAAACGATATTATAAGTATCATATTAAATAATTGCATGAAATAAACTGGAATTATGGAACACAAATATATAAAATAATTCATTTATTATTTCACATACGTTAATGTGTTTATGAAAAATGAATACCAATAAATATTGCTATTTTTTTAAACAAATCAATAATTATTTTTTCGTTCAATTGACAATTTAGAAAAAAACTAGCCGTTATCGCTAGCTCGCAGGCTTGCATTGTCTTTGCTAATTAAAAAACGAACTGATGTGGCAGTTTGTAAATTCAAAAATTGCCCAAAATAATACAACGCACTTTATAAAAGACTCAGTCAGTGAGACAAAACCATTTGTTTTCGATGAATGCGTTGTGATGAACAACGCTATCATAACATTCATTTTTATGAATCTATCGAACAAAATAGAATGTCTGAACAATAATCAATTCATAAATACATACATATATACATATGTTCATATAAATATGCAATGTATTATAATATTATATTTATTTAGCAAACAATTGAAGCTCTCTGTCCATATTTAATTAACCTTGTACTCAGGAGATATAAACCATAGTCTCGAAACATTAATAACTTTAACACAATTTACTAAAGTTAGTTAATAGGTTCATAAGCCCAAATTTGTATAAATATATCATGTCATATATGCACATGTACACATGACAAGGTATGATACACAATTTTAAAATGAATATTTCCATTGCCTCTAATTATTTTTTGCATCACGAATTTTCATTATCCCAAATTAACCACATAAATGGTAATATCAAATAAATTATATTTCAATCAACGTAATGTTTACAATAGCGTGCAATATTGAAGCACGATTCATCATTTTAAATAATTATCATTTAATTAGAATGTTTTTATAGGTACATGTATTAATTATATCCATAATTATCGAAAAAAATGTTTTAAGAAATATAAAAAGGCTACAAATGAAAATCGGAATAGAGATACATTTTCAAACGTTTATAATATGATAATGTCAATATAAATTGTTTTCAATTATAGAACAGAACATGCCATATATATTATAAAATATCGTAGTGATACAATTGATCAGTTATTGAATTCGCAAAAGCTTACTCTGAAATTTTTCTACAAATTTTTGACGATAATTAAGAGTGTGCTCACCGAATGCATTTTCACATTATCTTTGTAAAAGGTTTAACTATTTATTCAAAGTAAAAACGTAAGAAAAAAAAACATGTAGGCAGATAGACTGGTAGACTGATCAACCGATAGACAAGTAAGCTGGTAGACTGGTAGATTAGTGGGCAGGCAAATAAGCGGATATGTAAACAAGTAGTAGACAAGAGTTCATGCAACTTGCCACAAGGCAAATTGCACCTCCTAACTAGTTAACTTTCCGTAGGGTAAGTTATAGTAATCGCAAAAAAATCGAAAATGACAATTTTTATATATCTTTACGTTTCAAAGGTTTCTGAATATTTTGGAATACCTTAGAAAAAATGGACGTATGTGTGTGTGTGTGTGCGGATACAAATTTTCGTCGACGATTTCGGGAACACCGATCAACCGATTTAAATAATTCAAAAAACATTCGATTTGTATTGATAAGGAGACGTGCGGATTAGTTTTTGGCGGAGGTAGGTCTAGCCGTTCCGAAGATACGGGGCAAAAAATGCCAAAAACGGTAACTCAGTTTCTAAGCGAACTGAGCGTCCGATTTTAATAATTCAAAAAAACATTTTACTTGTATTGACAAGATAAAAAATTAATCAAATTTTCATAAAGGCAGGTCTAGCGGTTTCGGACATCTAATGAAAAAAGTAAAAAAAATGTCATTTGGCGGTCAAAAATGATTATTAGATATATGCACATCAAATTATCAGATATTTAATAGAAATTTTAACAATAACTATAAATTTTGTTTGCATTCCTATGGGTTCAGTGCCAATGTTTATTCGTTAGACGGCGACGCGGCGCTTACGCGCTATGACATTTTGTCTCTATGCAGTTAAAGCAGTACCCAGTGATCACAAAATTAGTGATATGTAAGACAGTACCCGCAAAAAATTAGCATGACCGTTTCGATTGAGATCGCGACACCGCGCTTTTCGCTAAGCCACGGCGTAGCATACGATTAAGCCCCTCGGGCGGCAGCCGCGTCTCGACGTCGCGTAAGCGGCTTATGCTTCATTTTTCAGTCAGGATGAAACGCGCTGCTTGTATTGCGCGGATCCCTGAATTAATTACCTACACTTTCAGATGTCGCCGTCGCGTCGCAAAACTGCTCTCTTGTCATATGCCGCAATGTGCTGCAATTACACATAAAGCCTCCTGACAAACTAATTTTGTTCACCGTTGTGCAATAAAACTATGTTTGAGCCATATTCGTAAAACGTAAATCAGCTGGTAAGACACGAGAATAGTTGTCTCTATCATAGTACATTTTTATATAGTGTTGTTTATTTTTTATATAGTATGCTGAATAGGTCGCGCCTACTAGACTAGATGTAGTCGTTAAGTATCCTGCAATGCCTCTACTAGGTAATATGATAGAGAAGGGTTTAAAGACTCGTAGAGAAGATCATTATCCACCACTATCATCTCAAAAACAAGTAAATTATCGTATTTTTTTCGCTATTTTAAAGTAAAGGGAAAAATATATATAACCACGATCCCATTATCTACCCAAATCGGGAGACATTGCTATCACCAAATAAACGGCCCATTTGTTATTTTTTTTTAAAGAAAGCCTCTTTATTATTTGTTATTATCTTTCCGTAGGGTAGTTATAGTAATGGGCCAAAAATCGAAAATGAAAATTTTTGCATTTCTCGACGTTTTGAAGGTTCCTGAACATTTTGGCATACATCAGAAAAAATGGATGTGTGTGTGTATGTGTGTGTGTGTTTTGCATGTTTGCATTTTTACGTCCACATTTTCGGACGCACGGATCAACCGATTTGAATGGTTAAAAAAAAATTTGACTTCTATTGATAGAGAGATGTGCTGATTAGTTTTTGGCAAAGCCAGGTCCAGCAGTTACGTAGATACGGCAAAGAGCAGAAAATACAATTAGAGTTTTTGAGAGAACGGAGTATCCGTTATTTGAACGATCCAAAAAACGTTAAATTTGTAATGATTGGGAGAAGAGATGAAGATTTTTAGTAAAGGCAGGTCCAGCCATTTCAAAGATACAGAGCTAAATGTGCAAAAAATGGCAGTTACGAAAACATGAGAACTAAGCGTACGATTTTAATTATACAAAGAACTTTCTGCTTGTTTCAACAAAATAATTGCTTTTGGAAAAAAAAGTTTGTATATCGAAAATAATTCAGTTTTTAATTTAAATTTAGTTCTAATATACTTTAAAGGAATAATTTCAACTTTGCAATTCAGGTTATATATTTCTTATAAATATTAGACAATGTTACAATATTTATAAAAATCTATAAGAAAACATTTAACATTCCTCGTTTATTTCGTTACGATACGGAAAGTTCCAGCAATTTGCCTTAGACCTGAATATAAATTTTAATATACATACGTTAATTGCTTCATAAGAGGTATTGCATTTTTAAGTTAGATTCAACAGTTTTTAATATAACCTCTATAAAAGTATACCTACATGTGAGTTGAACAAAAAAGACAAACTAAACCTTTGCCCTGGCAAAGATGTGAACAAATAAAAATGCAAATTCAGTTAGAAAAAGAAATTTTGCAAGAAATAATTTCCAACTCTTGACGAAATACCAGATCTAGGTTATGCACAGTGTTATCTTTGTAAAAAATGTGCCCATCAAATATATATTTTCAATTGAATGAGTTGAATATTGAAGCTATTATATCGCAAAATCTCTTTAAATTCAGAAATAAGACATTGTAAAGTCATTGGATGTTTGTTTGCCACCAGGCGGTCCCATTATACTCTACCTATAGGGGGAGGGATGGAAGGGGGGGAAGGGACAGGTGACAAATTCTAGAACAATATTGAAAACACAATTCTATAATTAAAAAATAACAGAGAATTCTACTAAAAGTAGTATCATAGTTGTTTGTTTGATAAGTTTTGGGTGCTGTACGGTAATTTATTTGGTTTAGGGAATATAGTTACTTAAAGTCAATGTGGACCTTTGTTCCCTGCCTTACCCTATATATATATATATATATATATGTGTGTGTGTGTGTGTGTGTGTGCATTATGAATCTATATATTATACAATCCTGTTGTAGCGGCGCGATAAAGTTTAATGTTTCTTTATATCCGCTTTTTACGTCTCGGCACTGTTGATCATAAAAGAAAAAGAAATCTCATTGTGTGCAATGTAACATTGAAGATATCTCTGTGCTCTTATGAAAAGAGTTATTACTTCCATGGTCAGGAATATAATCGATTGCTTATTCAAATGAAGAAAACCATTCATTAGGATTTGATTTGACGCCATCGTCATATCAAAATGATTATTATTCAGTTTAGATGTAACTGTGGTTGTATTGTGTTTATTGTAATACATAAAATGAAGAATGAATATTAAAACAGAGTTTATGACAACTGACAGGGATCAATTTTATGTCCTACAAATAGCTATAACTTTAAACATTACAAATATTTTTATTTTTGTAAATGTATATAACAACATGTGAATTTAACTAATTGAATCATATTGGCTCATAAAGATGCTTATACTAGTAAGCCTGTTTTTGAAATAAATGTGTAAAAAAATTCATCAATCACAGTATACTGGATTATATTGGAAGTTTTGGAAATATTTCTAACAATCATTATAATAAGCAAGTACATCCTCTTATACGAATATAATCATAAAACGCAGTTACAATATTCATATTATTATTAATAATAGAAGTCTATACGCATGCATACCTCGACAACTAACTTTTGTATTTATTGTGAAGATTAAAATTTCGTGACCCCAAGTTGAACTCTCCTAAAGATGATATGTGAGCCATTATATCCAGTAATGAAATTATACTTCAAGTGCGTAGGCTTCGGATAGGTTGTATGCATCTCTTAGCCGCGAGCAAATTGTCGAGATTTTATTGTAGGCAGGTGGATATTCTTTAGATTTAATTCGCGATTTGATAAATATATAATACAAAATTTATAGTGAAGGATGGTGTTATATCAACCTAAAGTTTGTGATATAATAATAAATTTGAATTTAACTTTTAACAAAAAAAAACTGATGACAAAATGGCAAAAATGCAAGCATTTTAAAATCTATTAGATAAGAGATGGGAATGGTCAACTCTTTGGGTTGCCAACTGCATAACCTAGTATTAAGTCAAATTAAGTTCTGGTTGCTGTTCAGAATAATATAAAAAAATGTTCCAAATATAATTTATTCGTGTCTATGAAAAAAAAACAAGTTTCATACTTGTACCATCCACTCTCTCTTTTCCTTACTATTACCCAGGGGAGTTAAGTATTATAGGTACATATCACTCGAGTGAATAATTTCTTATAAGATCTTTCCATAAGCCTTTCTAGACTCGGGTGTACAACGGCTTATAGAATAAACAGGATTAATAATGTGCTTCACAGTCTTTCTGTATAGAAATACTATGAGATTGTTGAGTATTTGTATATCGTATGTGCGTTCCGAATCGTTTGGTCATTAGAGGAATTTTGAACTTGTTAAAGAAAAAAGTTGTGGACATGTTAGAATTTAGTAGTCGAAGCTTTTGCATACAATTTTAGTCATCATTATGATATACAATGCCCTTATTACGGCTGAAAATTGTAAATCAACAAATTTGCTAAATGTCCCTAACTGGACAGTTGTAAATACAGTAGAACATAAAAAAATAATTAAAAATTATACCAAGCTCTCATAACTATTTTGCTCTATATTTTAATGTAATGGTAGTATTTTTTAATTTGTTGATCACAGTATTTTTGTATTTCTATATTTATAAAAAGAGTATTTAAATGAATTTTGCAATGTGTATTTTAATTCTTTACCCAAAACACTATTAAACATTTATAACTTTGGTCATGAATGTACAATATTGTATTCACAATATATTTTGGACTGAATACGATTCAATAATAAACATTCATTTTAATTAGTTTTATTGAAATTTCATCAAAACATAAGCTAACAAAATTTTATTAAAATGTTCCAATTAAATTTAATTAACAGCAACGGCGGTTTGTGTTGTTTGAATGAAATATTGAAAATACACTCTTACACCGGCTTCTGATAAATCTATATATGTATCTATTTCTTTGTCAACAAAGAGATTAAAATAAATTGAATGACAAGAGTTATTGTTTTAATCACTCGCCGATTAAATATTGAGTACTTAGAACCTAATACGAAACATCGTCTCTCTCAACAATGGTTCTTAAGACCCATAATATTGTAATCCCCGTCGTGTTCCATGCCCGACGATTCAGTCGAGTAATCAAGCTAATATTGATTTACAGCTATATATTTTATAGATTATGTACGGATTACATATGTTTTTACCGTAGGGCATCTCGAAAAGCTCACGATGATGTTTCAGATATATACCTGTCTAAATGTGGAACAATAAAACTATGAAAGTCGCCTTATTTTATAGAAATACTCAGTATACTTATGTATTTAAAATAAGTTAAATTATATAGTAATTAATATTGAACATTCACTTAAATCTGTTCAAAATATCACATATTTCATTTATTTATTATCAGAGTGAATAAAGCCGTATCATTTATATTTTTCACATTAACAGTAATAGTTGTAATTAAAAAAAACATTACTCGTATTTCAATTAAAATCATAGGACTATGTAGAAAGCATGTTGACCATTGATTCAAATTCGGTCCAAAATACTTTGCCAAACCTATATTGTGTACATAGATGACCCCGCAACATCCCAAACTAAAAAACTTTATCACAATCATTATGAAAGTGCAAAAACGTGTAAAAAGCACCACATTACAATGCATTCGCATTATAGTCTTGATAAATATTTTAACAAGTAATACCACGTCATCCGGTTTTATTTCAGTACTCCACATGAAACAAACTAGTCCAGTTCGAAAATACATTCCAAATTGTTGCAGTTAAGTTATTTTATATGAAATCAAATATTATGCAACCGGTTTTTAGATGTTTTATTTTTATGCTCAATAAAACTTGAACTAAAATAATAAATAAAATCAAATGATCAAATTGCATTCCGCGAAATATCAGCAATTTTATGCATCAAATATCAATTTACGATGCGTACTGTTTCAAAGTAATTCAAATGGGCACTTCGAATCGATGTATGCATATTTTCGATACCAGTTGCAGTTTTAGGAATTCGCAAAAAACAAGCACTCTATTTCAATTTTTAAATAATTTGACTTCAGTTACAGTTTTAAATAGTCAAAAGGGTATGCGCATTCCGATATAAACGTATACTCAGTTTAGTATTTCTATTATAGGTAGGCAATTTTCTAAAATATTTTGCAATAAATATATATATATATATATATATATATATATATATATCACTGTTGCAAATTGACTCAATAAAAGGATAAAATTAGCTAAGATTAAATGAATAAACAATTTATAAATATAATATAATATTTATAAATATAATACCTCATTTACGAGGTATATTATTTCCATACCTATGCAAGAATGGCCCTATTTGTAATGTTTTAAATATATCGCAGAAATTAAAATAATTTGAATGGTAGTTTATGAATATCTATATGTATTAACTATTTCACTTACTACTTTACACAAGCGTAGACCATACATCACAGGTAAAATGACAGCAAATGAAACTCACCTGAAAAAGAAAAAAGCAATTATAAGTATATATAATTAATTATATAATTAATATAAGTATTTATATTTAAAATATTTTTGAATATGCAATTTTTCATTTGAATTTTATTAAAGTTAATCCTAATAGAAAATAATTATATAATCTATATAATTATATAATCTAATATAATTGCATAAATAATTATATAATCTTAGCTTCCACACCTTTTCCACACATTTTCAGGTTTTTCATAATAAATTTCATATTTTTACTTTTCAAGATCTTTGCGACATCTTGGCATACCTTAGAAAAATAAATGTGGGTGAGTATCATGTGCGGGTACATTTTTTCCGCAGTTTTCGAGAGCACGAATCAACCGATTTGAATGATTCAAAAAGCATTTGATTCCTAATTATGCTGATTAGTTTTTGGCTAAGGCAAGTC
This sequence comes from Ctenocephalides felis, assembly GCF_003426905.1. Classification (NCBI taxonomy): domain Eukaryota; kingdom Metazoa; phylum Arthropoda; class Insecta; order Siphonaptera; family Pulicidae; genus Ctenocephalides; species Ctenocephalides felis. Next base: position 38,869,028 of record NW_020536999.1, on the reverse strand, counting down.
CAGCCATTTAGAAGACACGGGGCAAAAATGCAAGAACTGGCAATTCAGTTTTTGAGAGAACGAAACGTCCTATTTGAATGATTCAAATTCAAATTCACTTGTATTAGCTTTTAACTATCTTAAATTGCTGTGCGAAAAGTTAATTTGCCTTAAGGCATGATTACGAATGACCAAAAAAAAATACTGCGTATTTTTTAAGTTTGGTGCCATTTTCGTGCGAATATGTGTGTGTTCATGTGTGATATGTGTATGTATTCGGAAAGTATGCTCGTATATTTTCTGTATTATTACATTTAGACTTGTATATTTGGGCCTGCCTGCCTGTAACGAACCAACGGGCAAGGCAAATGGATTTTTTTTGTGTCGCATAAATCCGTCGGATGAAAACGTGCGCGCTCCAAATTCGATACCGCCTGAATAAAAGAGCACAAAGAGGATTTGAATCAATGAGACCGGCTCGGGGACATATCTCTACATTGACGCAGTCATATGTGCAGATACGATTCAGGGGGCCCACCATTATTGTAGGCTCAAAGGGTTGACTTTTCAATGATAATCATGATGATTTAACACAAATGAGTGAAAGCTCGTGCGAAATTCTGATAACAGAAGTAAACGGTAAATCCAATGTAATTAGGTGTCATTGTGTTGATTTTTGATTAATTTTAAATGAGGTCAACACTGATTATTATTATGCCTTAAATGGTTTTATATCAATACACTGATTGATAAATGCAAATAGTTCATAATGAAAGTTTTAGCAGTATTTCAATGTTTGAATAGAATAAATTATGACAGAAGCAGGTTCATAAAAACAGAAAATTCTCATTCATCAAATGAGTGCAGAATAATTTTATTTGAATACATATTTATTCGAAATTCTTTCAGTTATGCATTATATTTTACTATTATGAACACACAATTTATTCCAATTTCTAGACAGTGATGAGCAAGAAAAAACCGCAAACAATGAATGCTGTTTGCATGATATTTTTATACATCTGACATGAGAAATACGAGCAAAAAACCATTTGTATATCTACTACATTGTCTAGTAAAGTAAGGAAGATATGTAAGAGCTTTTCAACGTAACAAAACAGTATGATGCATAGCGTCTGCGCTTTCAACGCGTAAACATTACTCAAACTCGAATTAATTATATATATGTGAACAAAGCTCGCACACATATCAATATTATTATATAGAATTTTACTTATGTGTGTTCAGAGATGATGAATATTCGTGTAATTATATATTTTTGTCTTTAATATACACAACTGATATAGGTTTTATGCTAATGCTTTCGCATGCAATTTATAACGCTAGTCCTGAGGAAGACAAGTGAATAATGATATTGCATTAATATTGACGATGAAGGTTTTGTGGCATAGTTTTATTATGAACTTTTTCTAGTATTTAATGTTCGGTAGTTCTGAAAATTAAGAAAAACTATACCGAGAACTTGTCAGTATCATCGTAGTAAATTAAGGTTTTTATGATAAAATGGCATTGTGAATAATGGCAATGGAATGAGGCAAACAAAATCCCAAAATAAAAATATAAAAATCAACATTATAAAATTGTATTATAAACCACATTAACAATCAAACCATAATTTAAACAAATTTTAAAATAAGTAATCTAAACTTTTCCAGGCATTAGCATTAATGTTCATAAATACTAAACAATGTGTAAAGTTATCCAAAAAGACATATTAAATAAGTTTTATACAAAAACCGATACTTTAGATACAACGGTATTCCAATAGTTTTTTTTTAAAAAAAAAACAGTTTTAACCGGTTGCGTGTTTTTATAACAAAAAACGGTAAAAAACAGTTGTTGAATAAAATTATTTACTTTTCAATTTGATTGATAATTTTTTATACAATTTAGTAGAACTAGAGTGAATGATAATTAACAAGGATGATAAATGATAATTAACAAGAATTAAAGAACTTTAAAAACAATTATTTGTTGTTTAAATCATTGATAAGCGATATTTTCTGCTAAAAACTGGGTTGAAATGCGGTATTTAAAAACCGATAATCCCTATTATTAAGGATAAGGTGAATTAAACAATTTTAACATATATTTGTTAAGAGTTTTCATATACTATATTTTTCGCAGTCAAAACTAATTTGACCTACATTTCTCTAAATATATATGCATACATGATGAAGAGTTAATGGGTAGTACTTCCCTAGGACAGGTCCGTGAGCTGAGTTAGACCCAACTCGACTCAGAGAAGAATAGTGTGAAAGATTCTTCATTGCCATTTCACACCGCAGTGTCCGAGATAAGGATTTTTCAATTGGGAACATATCTTTAATCTATATTTTCAAGTGATAATGGACTACGATATATAACGTGGTCCAGAGCGGGGTTCGAACTTACGAACCCGTGAGCTTGACCATTACCATGGTACACCCTACATACATATTACATGTATAACTTTTACTTAACACCTGTTAAAAACGCTTTTCCACTATCTTTTACGCCAAGCAGCAAATTCAAAATACGTCACAATAAATAAAGAATTTTCTCTGTAATACCAATAATGAGAAAATAACTTCAAATAACTACTCTTGAGAGCAAACAGTCTGACAGTGTGAAAATCTGCAGATAATTATTTATACAAGATCAATAGCACACTCTTAATTCGCCTCTGCGAAAATGTGAGTAAAAAGAAGTAAAAAATCGCATTCGGCGTGGGCGAAGTGCGCAAGAAAGGGATCGACGGCGATGTTAAAAAGAGAACCAGCCACGGCATGCAATACATCAAGGCGCGGCTCCATTAATAATAAAATATATAAAAGAAACATTGGCGGGACCTCCTACAGTAATTGCACATTTTTATATAAAACCGCAATCCGAGAGGCAAGAAAGCGCTTCTATTAAAATCCCTCTGACCGCGAGGCGGCCGCCGAAGAGTAAGTCTCGACGTAAAAACTTAATGTGGACGCATTTAGCTACTATGTTAAAGGTGAGAGTATTAAATCGAGATAAAGAAATAACTCTCAATTAAAGTTAACCCAATTGATGAAAGATAATATATTTTTATTATAATAGAAATAAAATTATATGTTAAATTAAGAGCAGTCACAAATTGGAATCTGAACCTAACATTTACAGGGTAATTGCGAATGGTATATATTGACACAATGACACAGTGACAAAAATTGGCTAGTTTCAGTAACATTTTCGCATGACGAAAGCTATGATCACAATCCGGTCAGATGTTGAGCGTCATTGTCACAGCCTTGTCGCGTTATCAGTTCAAACGTGTATCGTGTCTTCAAAAGTTTATTTCAAGGGTAATATTGTCATTTACTGAGGACTCATTTATTGATATCTCTGTATTAAAATTAATGAACTTATGCTAGTACTATAGTGACTTCGATCAATTTCATTGCAATTATCAGGTTATTGTTCACATTCGGACAAAATGACTAAATGACTAATATTGTGGACAATATGTGCTACTACTATGTCACAAGACCTACAGGGTAGTTTTCATTACTGATCAAAAAAAAGAAAATTGAAACCTGCCAAAGGTGATTGGCCTTTTCTAAATGCTTCTAAATACAGAACAAAGAATCCACCGATAAGAAGAAGAGACTTGCATTTATTGCAAACAACTCTTTTCCCAATGTATGTGCTTACACTATACATATATACCATTTTGCTCCGTACTATATGGGTTGCATATTGCCATACTAAATAACATTTTATTAGAGTTCCTACTTAATTAAAAAACTATGTTACTGGTAGCAATAATTAAAAAACTATGCTACTGGTAGTAATAATACCATTAAATCAATAAATATAATTAAACACAAAACACCCTGTCATTTGGTCCGTCCTTCCCCTACATATGATAGAAATAAATTCTTACAGTTGAACTTTTGAATGATATTGGAAACGAAATGATCATTACATGTTTAAAGTCAGGTCAATAAAAATACAAGTAATAAAATACAACTATAACTTTCAGAAGTTCACATGAAACAATATTCTACAGACATAGCAGTCGACTTCATAATCAGGAGTAAGTTCAATTGTCGATGCAGCAACTTAATAAAACATAACGAACTTTAACCATGAGAACTAAAAATGCTTTAATGGTTTAATTTTAAAATCGTAAACATCATGAATACACTCCGGTAAAATGTGAAGCAATAAATAAAATAGTACATGGTTGGAAATTAAAATTGAAATCATGCAATTATGCCAAATATTTGAGTTAAATAATTTTAAACGATTTTTTGAAACTTTATCAATATTTTATTAATATCGAGAATATATTTGAATGAATATATCATAGAAAACCATAAACATAGAAAAGAATTATAACAAATACCTAATGAAATCGTTAATGTTTTGAATATGCAGCCGTAAACTATGCGCACATAACTTTTTAAAATTGTAACAAATTTTTAATAAATTTTGTTACAGCCGTAATTCCATATTTGATATTTTTATGAGAAATAACTTTTATTACAAAGGTATTATCAAGGTAATCAGACATCAAAATCGAGACCATTTCATACGTAAATGCAGAAACCATAAACTTTCCCACAGAATAATCGCCCGCTTGATTTTGAACGACCGTTTGCTTATATATCGAGAAAAGTTTTATGACGTGTAAGCGAATCTAATTTCATATAATCCATAAAATGCTTATTCTAAACTATAAACTTCGTTATAGCGTTCGCAATTAACGAAATAACAATTTTGCAGCGGTTTTCCGTAGAAGCTAACGGGCGCGTTGCGTTGATCGTTAACATTTTCTTTACGTTTATTCGACCCCGCGCACTTCAAACTCAGCGCTTCGTTGTATTTCAGTCAGTGCCCAACTTTTTCTGTGTTTTTAATTGGAACCGTTGCGAACTAAAAATATCAGGAGGTGAATCGTGTTTCTCAATTTATTATTTCGTTCTGCGATTAATTTAGGAATAATTAAAAGTTTCTTAATAGCATATATTAATTTACAATAACGAATATTTATGAATAGTTCTGTAATTGATTACTTCAACAAAAACAGGAGCGGTCAAATTTAACGTGTATTTAGCTAATTCTTTACTGCCATGATTAGATTTTTTAGATCATTTTAGAAATTTTATTGTAACTGTTACTTTTGATTTCAAATTAAACTATTATTGAACCTATATTATTAAACCTATATCAAAACAACTAGAACGGTTCCTCACGAACAATGTTCATCGTGATACAAGATAAGAAATACAAGCAAAAAAACATAATTTTTATTCGATATTGCAATTATCAAAAAAAGCAATCGATTTGCTTTCAGAAAAATTATTCACTAAAATAAATTAAACCGATATCAAAACAATATAATAAACTTAAAATTATTTAGGACAATATTCTTTTTTTTAATTCACTATTACATTTACAAGTGTCCAGTTAAGGGTATTTAGTAAATTTATAGAATTTACATAAAACAATATATGTGTTCAAGAACATATATATATATATAAATGATTGAATAAATAAATAAATAAATGCGATGCAAATTATATTTATTATTATCTCATGTCATGTTGTTTGTTGCTATACTCCTGCAAAACTCTTAAGTGGTAAGAGGTTTGGGATTTGATTTTTTTGACCACCCTTGAGATTTTTTTTATTTTTTAACCAATTTCTTTGATTTTATTTTGTTGTAATTGGTAAGTAAAAAAATAACACCCATACATTTTTACCCTTCCACCCCAAACTCCTATTTCGTAATAGTCATTTTAATGATCAAGAATTTTTTCATCCAAAGAATGTTCATCACCAAATTTCCATTCATACTATTTTGAACTTATAAAAAACTTTAAATGTTACTTGAATAATTATTTTTTGTCAAGGGTTGTCCAACCCTAACAGTTTTCTTTAAATTTTGGAAAAAAAAATGTTTATTTTAATTGTATTTAATGAGAAGTTGAAAAATGTATGCTACTCTAAATTTTGACCCTCGTGTCACAAATCCCTAATTGATAAAAGTCAAGCATGGAGTAGTGCATAGTTTTAATTGAATGAATAGTATCTTATATTCTAAAATTAAAAAGGACTAAGTAATAAGCATATGAGCGTAACAAATAATATTTCTTAAAAATACACTAGTCTTCAGTGTTTATACTGTAAGTTAACAGTGCCCAACATGTGTTAAATCCTTGTTTAACACGAAAACTTTGCTGTTTTATTACCATACTTAAACACCGTGTAACATAAAAACGCTGCTAAAATCCATAGCTATGCTACAACGCTACAAGAATATTGTATCGATAATTGATATTATCGTTGCAATATTCGTTACAATTATACTACATAGCAGCATCGACCCAAAAGAAATGCACCTTATATATGAATTCAAACTTAAAACCTTAAACAATTAATTTTTCAATTTTTCAATTTTTCTCGCAATGTTGTAGAATCGTAGTATTAGATTTCTTTATCCACGTGTTGTATTTTAAGTGGCTAGCAAATCGACTTCTGGTTTTTAATTGGGCTCCGCGAAGTACCTGCATGCGCACACAATCGTCTCAATTCAACTCAACTCGACTCAACGACGACCGCGGCACTTAAAGCAACCACTCGGGCTATCTAACAGGAACATACTGTTCCCGTGCAATTAACCGAATGCTATTATTACTTACATAACAGAGCTACACAACCTGAGTGGACTTAAAATTATCATTTGTGATATTTGCGGTTGACCCAACACCTGATGATTTAACTAGTTTGCCAAAGACAGAGGATGGGTAACTAATTGGTGATAAAATCTACGGTCAAAAATAAGTGGAACAAATTCATTTTTATTTTTAGCATTTTTTGAATAGTTATCAGAACTTAAGAGTTCTACAAGCTGATTTGACTTAATACTAGTCGGTTCTACAGACTATCCCAAACTAGTCTAATAATGAATTCATATAATTGCTGTGATTGGGTAAATATTTACTGTTGCAGCAATGCCAGATCAAGGCTAATTTCACTTGGAAACATATTGCTATCTATATTTACAAGTGAAAGCCCTTGTCATTACTGCTTGACATCAGGCTGCTCGAAGCGGAATAGAACACGGTAGTACGGTCCAGTAGTTCTAGCCACTTACAAGCAAGCCCGATTTTTATTTTAACATTATTTTATATAAAACATATATTTGATAGCAAGATTTGTGGATTCATTTAGTATATTAATTGTTAGTAATTCCTGATATTATATCGCATTGCTTCTATGAATAAAAAAAAGCAACTGTGCATTTTTTCATTATTTATATATTAATATCATTGTTATATGTAATCGCCAAATAAAATAACTAAATGTCCATATAAGGACTGTTGTAAATATTATATTGTCAAAGAAGTAGATTTTTGATAGAGAAACTCACATAATAATAAGCAATGCAATTTAAAATTAACCGTCATCGTAAACTTAAAAATAAAGTAAATCGCGACTATAACTTTATCACTTACATTTTTGATCAACTTTACTACATTATCACATGTAAGTGTTAATTGGATTAAGGTCCATGGTTTATTCTCATGACATGTTGTGAACGTTTGCTATTAAAATTCCTGAATTTTAGCATGTAAATATTCATTCTCACGAATACTTAAAAAGATATCAATCATGATAAAATATATCCGCATTACTGATCTTGTAAATGTCAGATGCTTTCCTAAATTTTCTCCTATCATAAGCAACAATTATAATCCTTGAAAAATGTTCTATCTGCTTGCAGTAAAACGGTTGGCAGCAACATTGCACGCATATACACTGTGCTTTATAATTCTACCTCGACCATAACACCACAGTCAAGTGCCATTTGCAAACCGAACTCTGTCATTAAGAATTACACAAGACGTCTTTACCTGTAGAAAATCTTCTTGAAGCAAAGGTTTTTACTCCTTTGGTATCGTTTGCGCGAAGTTTCCGCATTATCTTACCTCACCTTACTGTTTATTCGTGCACGAACGATTTGTACTTAAATGGATGATAAGAGTAAGCTGTTTTAAATTGGACTAAAGTCCAAAGCAGGATTAGTAATTATATATTTTTATGTTTGCGACACTAGATAAACAAGTCGATCTCAAGCCACAGTGCATCTACATCAATTAATTGAAATTAAATTAATTGAAGTTACATGATATTTGTAAATAGAATTCATAAGTTGCATTATGCCCATTGCGTCTCAAAACTCAAAGAACAAAACGGCATTGGAAAGAGAAATTGTTAATGAATACGTTAATATTGGCATGAAAAGCTATATTCTTTGGACAAGGTACAGGAATAGAAAACGAGCATGTTATGCAAATCAAATCATGTCCTTTTTGAACATACTTTGAAACCTCCATATCAATTTTCCACGGAACATAAAAGAACTGGAGAGATCATGCTTTGAGTGATATTGGTGCCCAAGCTTATAAACGAGTTTTAAAACTCTTGAAAAAATATTTTTTGAAAACAGGTGTTAAAGACTAAAAACGGTATATTGGCAGTTGCATCGTACTATGAATTAAATAAATACTAATATTAATTCTACGCTTATAAATGTTGGATAATTCTTAAAATTAATCACCTAGCTATGCCATTTTAACAACCATTGGCCCTGTTATCGGCTATCCGACGGAATGCACTAAAACCAGTTACACTACGCTTAATTGTTATATAGAAGCTAATGTTAAAGAACTTCATTAGTTGATCTTTTTATTTGTCAATGCCATAAACAGTTAAATAACCACAATAATGCACTGATCCAAAAAAAACATTTCTACTCCCGCCATTTGCAGTTTGATGACATTTAGTTTCTGACTGAGGGTCAGTGTTACGTGTTACCGCCGAACAATGCCGATCCCGAACTATCACCTGATTGGCTGCCGAACAATGCTCCCGAATGATCCCGAACTATCACGAATTATCCCGAACTATCACGAAATATGCCGAACTATCGCGAACTAGCCCTAATAGCTCACAAGCATTTTTATTGCTGTAACGACACACGTTTGAGAAACCAAAATATTTACACTTTTCTGGAACGACGTCGAATTATCAAACATTTGGACTGTGCCAGATATATATGTGGCTAATAGACTTCTATGGGTATTGAACTTCATGCAAACAGCAAGGCAATATAAAATAAATAACACATATTAAGAATATTTTGGAAATATAGTTTACAAATAAAGTAACAAAAATATTTTATAATATATAAATGACATATTTGTACGATTTAAATCCCAGCTCTGACACAATTATCCAAAAACGCTACAATAAAAAAAGGTATTCGAAACGATTTGCTACATCATAACTCCATACACGTATCTTGACATTAATCACGACCGTGTCTGCAATAACGTTTTGGGATTTGACAAGGACGAAATAAAAGACGAAACACACTTTACTGAATCGATGGTTCTTGTTCTTTTTGTGCACTTGCCGCCCAATTAAAACTTCGCTGGCCGATAGCCTTTCATCAGAAAAAATATCGATAAAAATATGAAGCGAAAGTAGCCACTACTTACAAAGTTATATCTGGATTAATTGATTATATGTGAATAGAAATACTTATAAAAAATAATATTTTAGGTTACATGAGACATAGATTAAAAACAGCATTTACTCTGGACTAGTTATTAACTGCTTATATTTGAATCAAGCATCCGATTTATAATCCACATAACACCTTTTATTTATTGTTTATTGGATAATTTAGAACTTTTATTACAAATTCCACATAATAGCATTTTATATCCAAGAAACAAGGCACGAAAAGCAAATTAATCTATATAAAACCACGAATCAATAAAATAGTTTGAGATGAACTGTGCAAATTCACAATAATAATAAAACTGATACAACTATTAAACTGTTACACAATTAAATTCACAAATGTATATTATATATTGTAGATTATGAATCGTAAATAGTTATAGTTATTGAGTGTATTGTAGTTTATAAATTGTGAATGCTTTTAAATTCAATTTTATTGAAATACTGGCTTTGTTATTTTATATGTTTCGTAATACTTATTCTAAAATAACATATGACTAAAACCACTGATTTTATTGTTTTGAATCATTTTATGTGCATAATATTTTAATACATAGAAAACTAAGTGATTGAATTAACAACATTAGATCAAAAATAATATTCATATTACATATGGTAGTATGCTTCTTTCTTCAGATTCAACAAACAACTGGAAAATGAAGGTGTATGATCCGGCAAAGCCTTGTTGACGCCTAATAAACCCTCAATGTCTGAGGTGCATAATTCACTCAATCAGAAGGTTACGCCCTTGAAACTAAATTTGCTTAAGAGCCCCAAAGTCCAAGCAACCAAAGTCACATAAATAGAAGTCGCTAAAGAAATCCTGTCACCAGTTTGCGATGAAGTTTACCATGAAGTGCCTTTCATAGATGATTACATTGACATGAGCACCTCGGTGGTGTCAAAAAGTGTACAGAAGACCTCATAGAACCAGAATGTACTAAGTCTTATGTACCAACCGCCTACACCAAAACCAGAATGTGGTGATAATTCAGGTTCCAATTTTGTTGATAGTTTGCCTGCGGATGATTTTGCTGATGCTTTAGATGATTTGTATGATATTGTAAATTCCTGCTTTCGAGACTAGTTATATTGGAGGGTTTAGTTATAAAGTGCTTCCATGAAAATGTTTAATAGTATTACTATTTTGATATTGTTGTGTACTGTTTGTGTGATAGGATTTTTTAATATACTGTGGAACTAAAATAAAATAAAATAAATTTGTACAACAAAATTCAAACTCATAGATAACTTTTGATAATTTATCACGTACCTATAGTTGGAACCAAATCCTATGTAATAGTTGTTTTATCCCAATGAACACCGAGCGGCGGTAGCAATCTGAAATCCACATTGATTGTATATGGGTGTCACAGCGCTGAAGGAACGCTTGTGGATTTCAGGTTGCTGCCGACGGCCGCATCACACAATGTTTACTGGGATGAAATCAGTGACACATTTTTAGAAAATAACAAAACACTCATACCACACACAAAATTGCGATGAACATTTTGAACAGGCTGAAGTGTGACTAACTGAAACAAACTAAAATTTAATTTTGCAAACAAACGAACCATTCAAAACTTTTCTAACACATACGCCATCTACCGTTATGACTCATGAGATATATAATAATTTCATCAATAACCACATCAGATATAATAAAAGAAATTATTTTTATTTGAAATATACGATTCTGATGATTATGATTCCACGTTGGAAGCCATGGTTTGCGATGATTGTCGCATGATGCCTCTTTGAAAATCGCACGTGACGCGTCATTAATTCGCTTCACACTAATTGGATCTCACGCTGCGACGTCACAGGCTATCAACGCGCGATTTGACGTCAGCTTGCTTGAAATTTGTGGATAAGTAGATGATAGTGGATTATGGATATGAAAAGAGAAATTATAAGTAGCTTCGGAAATAAAGCATTGAGGTAAATATAGATTTTGTCGTACGCGGAAGCGATATTTAGAAATGATTTGTTTGAGGAATTCCACAACAATTGGAACTACTAGAGCGGACAACCTTTTTTTCTCAATATCAACTATAGTGAAATTTTTTATCAGTATAGGAGAATAAATTGTAGCCATACATTAACGTTTTAGACTAAGAAATTATGGAAAAAGCAAATTATCACACAACAACAGATCTCTATTCACATACACGACGACTGATCACAATCGACCCGTATAGAAATGATATCATCGAGAGCGAATGACGAATCATTGGCACTCGACTCTTATCTGCCGTAACGCACTTCCGTTGCATTTGTACACCCTAGTCGCGCCTAAAGGAGTTTTACTTCAAAAACAGTCTTTTCGAGCATCACTATTAAATATCACGTAGATTTTTGCTTAAATATTAAAGTAATCAAAATAATTTTAAAACGATCTTGACAATATATGTTTTTTCGACACTATAACTCTTTTCCAAATATATTAAAAAATTGCCTAAAATTCTTACAAGCTACCAAGACTTTAAGATGAAACTGTAATTAATTTTTATAATCAAACTATTTCTTATAGGCCTATTATATTTTGAACTGTTCGATTTGACTACCATACCTCACCATGCAAAATTTTATCAAAATCCAAGAAAAGTAGACCTGAGGTTCTCCTTGTTTAGCTGTATCCAAATGATTATTATGGTACATACAAATATTAATACTACTATATTGCTGCTCATATTTATGATCATGAAGCTGCATGTTTCAATATTGTTATCATAATCAATACAATAAATCTAATACCAGTTGTCAAAAGTGTTCGAAATGACAATAATTTTATCAAAATGGTATGCCATGTTAATAAATTAAGATAAACGATATCAGACATTTAAATCACTATTCTATTCAGAAATAATATATTTAAAAATATCCATTACCAAGTAACTGTAATAACTTACGATAACGTTTTCCAGAATTTTAATCGACACAATATATTACATTCATCGGTATATCACACAGATAACTAATCCTCGTCCGGCTTCGATTTGAGATATAGATAAGTCGTGCATCTAGATTTATTTAATTCGACTTAACTTATAGACCAATTTAGCGGTTATCTTTGAGTGTTGAGAGTATAAAGATTTATTTATTAGTTTATTACTTTTATTTATCTGGCAAAGCGGGACTAATATATCACGCTCGTTGTGCCGTAATTCAAGAGCAGACATGGTGAAGAGACCAGTTGCTTATCATAGTTGCGATGGAAATACCATTGTATTTAATGGTTATACTTATTATAATTGATTTAGAAGTTTTATAATAATATTTTTATTTAAAATAAATAGTTATTTTTACTTATTACGCTTATCCAGGTAAAGCATCATATACTCGTACATGGCATAGTATATATATAGTACTATAGTATACTAGTGGGGTATGGCATCATTCCTTGAGGCAAATTGCTGGAACTTCCCGTAAAATTATTTTTTTGAAAAAGATTAATTTTTTTTATAACTTTGAAAAAAAAATAGATTTTTGAGAATTTTAACATTTTTGAAAGAAATTGACCTTTTTGAAGATTGTGAATTTTTTTATACTTTTTTTGCACTTTTTGCCCTGTATCTTCCGAACAGCTGGGCCTGCCTTTGCCAAAAACTAATCAGCACGTCTCCTTATCAATAGGAATCGAATGTTTCGTGAATCATTCAAATCGGTTGATTCTTGTTCTCGAAATCATCGACAAAAATTGTGTCTGGACATACATACACACATACATAAATTTCTTCTAAGGTATTCCAAAATATTAAGAAACCTCTAAAACGTAAAGATATATAAATATTTTCAATTTCGATTTTTTTGCGATTACTATAAACGGGAACTTAATAATTCACATAATATTATTATTGTATTATATAAAATAATCATTTAGTTTATAAACCAAATATTTTATTATATAACCTTATCGTCAAAAGGTTATAGTTTATTTTATGTCTTCGAATAATAAATTCGGATGATTAATCAAGGTAAATCGGGCAAATAATAAACGCTGAAATTAAAAGCCCAAAGAGTCAAAAACCAAGCTAAACACAAACAAACAATAATTGATGAGATTATTGCAAAATCAACAACTACAGGATTTAATGACAAATATATTATTTGATTTGACGACGATAGCAATGAATTATTGCTACTAAGAATAATTTTTTAACTGAAGTGAAGCAACAACTTTTTAACGATTTAGTTTATATATATATATTGACCAAAACAAAATTTAAAGAAATGACTAATACTTTAGGTATTATATATAACATAGTTAATCAACTTTTTGGTTCCATTTATTTTAAAAAGGCAATAATGTTCTGAAATAAGTATTTTCTTTATACAGATAAAATAATCATATATTTTAATATTCTTTTTATATCAGACGCCCCGATCCCTAATGTGTCTCCGACGTCGCAACTTATGAACATTAAGGTTGAATATAAAATATTTCGAATCGTGGATGTGTCTGATCGTATACTTATTATTAATGTTATTTGAACCAGACGTATTATCTTCGTGTTTAGAAAATCATGGTAAGTGCATGCATTAATCTAAAAGCAGATACAGTATACGCACAATAAATATATCATTCTATGTGTATAATATTAGTATTAAGCAAATCTGTATATAAAACTCTGACAGCAATAGAATGAGAATAAAAGTAACACAATTTATATTACCCTCGACCAAATATTTTTTTCATACATGCGCATAAATTTGTATGTCTCCATACCGCAAATAAATTACCATTGAAAGCTTTCGACCAAAAAACACATGAGAAATCATAATCAATAAATCGACAATTTCGGTCGGCGTAGCTGGTGTGTTGAGTTGCATCGACGTCAGTGCATTAAAATCAAATTGAAAAAAAGTACACACGAAAATTTGAATCAACAAAACATCCGCGTTCATTCGTCCGTTAAAATAAAGTGCGACATGTATATAAATAACAAAATAACCGCGAAGCGTCATAAATTGATGATATAAAGGAAAGATGAAATGGAAAAGCATCGATCATTTTTAAAGTTTGATTTTATTTAAATTTTATGCAAGAGTACACATATAATTTGGCGGTGTCATCTCCAAACATAATTCCTTAATAAGCTGTAAAATAAGATTGAAACTGAAGGTTTCTTTCTCAACCAGAATCAAATTTTAAATTTAACAAAAAAGTAACAAATTTAATACCTGGTAGCATTTTATTCAATAACAAAACTCGTTTTAAATATAAACTTTATTTGTAGGTACCCAGAATACACAATTTTTCAAACAAATTGTTTAATTTGTCTGTTCTACAATATGAGATACATGTTTTACAATATGAATGATAACGAAAGGTGTTAGCCGATTTTTCGTTTTTTTTTTAATAATTTTTTTTTATTCAAGTAATTTACCATTACTATCAAGTATTTTACCATTGTACAATTCAACCTACTTTTGAAAGAACTTGCCTACACACTTTAGTACATTTTTTTTAAATGAATGCCTTTCAAAGTCGACTGTTCAAATTTTAAAATAATAGTTCAACAAAAAGTCTTAATTTTAGAAAATCTGGACTTGATAATACACTTTAGTACATTATTTTAATGGAGGGCTTTCAAATAGACCAATTATTAAAATTTCAAATGGCTAGTTTAACAGTCTTGGAAGAAAACTTGGGGTAATTGTGTACCAATAGTTCCAATTTTTTTAAATCTAGAAATTTTACTATACTAATCGTATATGGTTACTGAGTTTAAATATACAAAATTAAAATAATTAACTACAATAGCCGATGGTTATAGTATGAAAGCTCTAGGTTGCACTTGAAAGCTCATTATTTTCAAACTTTAGTTCAAGAAACGAAACAATATTTTTTCTATTTTTTTCATGATAGTTACGATCAAGTATTCCAATAACAAAATAAATTCACGATGATGCATTGCATGCAATTTCCTCATTCCGTTGAACGTGTTCGCCACATGTGGTAAAATTGGATATAAAATTGCTCTTAATCAATGAAAACAGGAACAAATTTAATTTATACGTATACTGATTTTAAAAACATTTTATTTTTCTTATCGAACAATGAATACGAGTGCCACAAGCGAAATGCGTTTCGCGTAACAAAAGAAAAACAACATTTCATCATTTCCTAATTCCCGTGACGACCGCAGGGCATTAGCATTTCAGTCGAGATAATTGAAAATAAAATTCAGCGTTGGCGACTTGATAATCACATTATATATATTTTAGACGGAGTTCTGATGAGAATTTACTTAAAGCAAGATTTACTTGTTACTTTTATAAAACCGCCAAAACGAGGAAACCTGCTCACAACAGATTCTACAGCTCAACTTGTCTCGATGGTAATTGTAACTAACACATGTTAATAAAATATATAGTTGTATAGTCAAAATTTGGAATAGCACTGTTTATGCTATTAACCGACGCATAGAAAAACCATTTTAATTAATATAAAGCAAAGTCAATTATTATTTTAGTTTCTATTTCAAAGTCATTCCACCGAATAATTTCCTCGTCTTACTTTATTTATTAGATTTTTTTCTTACTTTCCCCATGCTCCCAAGTTTAATTTTTCCTCACAAAATTACAGGAAAAATAACTTTCCTTTCGAGTCCTAATATATCTGATCACGAATATGCATTAAAGGACTAATTACAACGAGGAAAAAGTTGGCAAAATTCTAATTTAGAAAAATCGACGATGACTTTTAGCCATTATCACCGCATGAATGGATACTGATTTTTTAAAATGTGTTATATATAGAAAGACTAAACTAGTATTGAACTTTGAGAAGCCACACTCAATTCTAAGTACCACAGATGAAGGACAAATTACCAACAATAATAAAATCGCAATATATAAAGCATTTAAATAGAAATTTATGCACTTATGATATATATTTTTTAAGCTATTCAATTAATCCTCATTTAATTATATTAACATAGAAACATTAAGTCTATGATTTTGTACAAATGAAAGATACACAGCAATTTGAGCATTTAAATATAGATAATACGCAAAATTTTGCAGCAAATGTAATTCTATTATATATACTTATATAATTTGTATATTTCTTTTCTACTTATTCTGAATAATTTGCAGTACTTTTTTCAACTTGAACAAAAGACTAATTAGGGTTCCAACAAAAAAATCTTCACAATGAAGAATCCATCGAGTAAGGCGAAGTGTATCTAATATAATTAGAGAATCTGAGTGATGAACCAAACTTTTGTTATTTTTAAATATCCAATGTGCTTGTCGTCGATTTCTTTGTTTTTAGAATTATCAATCTTAATTAGGCGATTGGATCTGATAATTGAATTTAATGAAAGATTCTGAAGATTTGATTATATTATAATTCCCTAAGATGAAGGAGTATGAGGTTTTATGACAAAAATTGGTTTTGGTGGTTAATAATTGTTTAGTACTAGTAATAAAGTAAATATTTGTATTATAAATCAAGATATAATTTATGACTTTTTGAAATTTAGTTTAATGTTTAATAAATATACTTTTTCTAGAAATCTAGGATTGATTAATCACAAATTCGTTCCGCTGTTTGACGCATGTCAAAACCAAAGACGCAATATATTCTCCCATGGACCAGTTGCTATATAGATTATATATAGAAGCACTGAGACTTCCCTCAGGGCATTGTTAGCGAGGAATTATACTCTAATGTGAAATCAATATACCCCTCATTTCGTCTTCAACCCTTCCAGAATCTTTCAACCCCGTCATGTGCACTTCTATAAGAAGGCACTTCATCATACATTAATAAAGACGGACGTAAATGGTAATATGGTAATAAATAAATGGATGATGCTGTGGAATATCTGAATAGAAAATTCATACAAATAAAATTACACAAACATTTCTAAATTTTCTTTTCTCCTGTTAGAAGCTTTATAGTTCGCATCGTTAGTAATCAATATGTGCATTTCCAACCCTTTTCTATATCATTCAACCCTTTCGTTGGAGATGACAGACGGTATCATCTATTAGTAACAACTCACTAAGAATTTTCCGGTATTAGAAATACCAGAACATAAATTACTCACGAAGAATCTCGTTTGTGCGGTTATGAAAGGAAGTCGGCCTTAGTTGAGAGAAGAATATATTTTATGAAGCAAAAATATATTGACTTATAGGACAGAACATCTAACTTTAATAATAGATCGACTTGTATGCATAAATTTTCATAATTCAATTATTAATCTGTATATGAATTGTCACCGGCATTACCAAAAATCACATATTTATAACTATGAGGGGACGGTGACATCACTGAGTGAACAAGCGTTGCCGACAGTCGTGGAACACTATCTTTTGACCCTTATTTTGCGCTCGATTAGCTGTCCATGTAGTATAAGATCTATGGAGTACACCTGTTTGATTAGAAATAATTAAGTGCAATACTATAAAAATCGATGGTTCATAACTATTAGTATAAATAAGATAAGTATCAATATCGTCCAATGCTCTATATTTTGTAAACGTATAAAATTTTAAACAACATTTTCATTATTAATACGTCCTAGACTGTCTTCGAATGATATTCTTGTATACTTGAAACTTTTGTGTGCAGTAAGTCTTCGATATTATATTTTAAAGCTCCGCGTCTCAAAACTTCATCGCGAGCAGCACAAAAGGCTTCTGTGTTCTCCCAGCGCGATTTGGACAGATATTAAGTATTGAACAGAAAAAAGGAAATATTTAATAGAACCGGATTCCGGGGTACCACACAATAGGAAGATATCCAAAGGAGCTTATTTGATATGACGGATTTTATTAATAAATTATCATATTACTCAGCGTTGCTCAGAGCAAGTAACAACAGCATATATTCAATGATACCGAGCATTATGGGGAGCAGTGCAGGCTAAAAGCGGATCATGGTAGGAAATAATATTGGATTAAGTTGCTTAAAAATATTATACAATAATAAATATTCAACAAGCAATATAATAAAAAAATGTAATTGATTATTAGGAAAATTTATATAGACTTACTATATTTTCAATAAATCTAGATAACTTTGAAGTATTTGTACATACTGTTTTTTTAGTAACGCTTGTTTATTAACGCTAAATTAATATATACATTAGACAAAAGATAACGCAAAACCTTTCTGGGAGCCATAGCAGACTGATATGATTCCAAGAATCAAAAGGCTTGCATCTATCTTTTATATTTGGCTATTTTTGTCATTTTTCATTTATACAGTAAAAACGGACCTTTTCTACTAGAAAACCGGTTTTCGAATTTCATAATTTTTGTCAAAAAACGGTTTTTGGAACCGACAAACCCTACTTACGTCTTATGAGCTGGGCTGAAACTGTTCATTACTTCGTAATTTTTTGCAGTAATAAAGAAAATAATTGAAACCTATTCGTTCTATTGGTGATTTATTTTAGCTATTTTTAAAGCGCAATTTTACTATTTATTGAATCGTATATGTTATTAAAATTAGTTCATTTCTCATATATATTTTGTTGTCTCAAAATTTTATCTTAACGTGGATTATGAATGGCCACCACTGATACACATAGTATTTACGGCAAAGTGCACCATCGTTCTTGGACTCTGAATAAAAGATGACGGATACTTTGTTAGATATTACCTACTGTTGAATGAAATGTTATTTTCAAGAAAACCTTTTAATATCTGCGTCTGTATTGGATGAGAATGCGAGTGGTTTGTGGAATGCCATATATTTTATAGAACACTTTAGTTCATAACCGAGAGATTTAAAAAATTAAATAGATAATTCACCTATACATATATATATATATATACATATATATATATATATATATATATATATATTTATTTATATCGTGAACATAATTATGTTGATCTCATATTTCCATACTATAAACTTCTTCACGAAAAATAATGTATTGGAGTCTGCACATTCTAAAACAGTATAAATATTTATATGATGCGTATTTTATGATTTACGGATGTAAATATTAAATAAAATAAAATGTGAAATTTAATAAGCAAAACATTCAATGTACTGAGTGTATTTAATATACAAACATATATAGCTAGTGGTTTAAATGCCATTTTCGCACCATAATATAATGTATAGAAAATTGATAAATTACGAAATAGCCTTTTCCGGCATATAAAAAAACGTGTCAATTCATCGTGTTTATTACAATTTTATTCAGCATATTCCATAAGAATGTCGAATTTCTGATCAATTTTAATGAATGGATGATCCAGTCCTATCAGCCAGAATAATTTCAAATAATCCGCATGGTATCGATGATGATTCGACTCCCTTGAAATGGTGATTCGGCGAAATATCATGGCAACACCTACCAATTAGATCGATGGTGGATGCATGTTGCGGTTATGTCTAATAATAACACCAGCACGCAATGTTACTACAATACAATTGTTACACCAGATATTAATATCGAAGGCTCAGACGTAGAGGAACGCAATTTCAATAATGCTACCTGCATAGTATTTACACTAACGAAAGGGCTAATGAAGTTTCTAATCATGATAATGATAAATATGAAATATAGTCTTAAAAGATTCCAGTTTTGAAATACATTTATAGATACTATTTGCACAGTGCGAGATGGAGCAAATGAAAACCGACGTGTCAGTGTCATCTTGTCTAGCCCGATATCCAAAAGCAAGAGTCTGTCATCAAAATTTTATATCATCTATCTGACATCATTTTGAATTTTTAGAATTTCGACTAGACCAATTTTATAAATAACGAATAAAAAACGTCTTAACCAACCTGTTCGGACGTATTTTCGTTTTATTATATTGGCCATGAAGGTGACAATCTTCATGGCATTGAGCTTTTACACGGAATGGTTGCTACCCCTGACAGCAGAGTTTTTAATGGACTAATTGTTCACATCTAAAAGTAAAGTCTAAATATATCTTCTTTCATTATAACTTAGTGGAAAATCAGTGATTGTAATTAGAACTGCAACAAATACATAATATACAAACGAATCAGTGTCACAGTCCACAGCTGTTAAATTATAACCGAACAACGTAAATGATCGAGGGAGAGTTTTAATGAAATTTCATAACTACGTGGCGGTATACACAACCTTTGACAAAAATTACCCCACATATCTTCCACACAAACTATCAAGAATTGTGATTTATATGAATTTTTTGTATCATTTTTGTAGAAAAAAAAATGCCTAAAACACTTAATTACAAAACAATCCCTGGCTGATCTTTAACAAAAATAATAATTTATTTCAAGTATAATGCAGTTTTCTTAAGCAAGTAACAAGCAATTTTAAAACTCAAAACTCAAAATTCAACTCTGAATTTGAAGTCAGGCTAGAATATTATGAGAAATGTTCTAGTCTGGAGATGGAAATACGTCTAAAGCAGTTAATATAATAAAACCCAACCAATATTTACTAAAACTTGATCAACATGATTCCCCAGAATTATTTTCAGAAATGTGGTTTAATATCGATTGGGACCTTATGAGGAAGTATGGTATTTATATCTTAGTAGTTTGAATAAAATAATGTAGTTTTTCTTAAGAAATTGTTATAATCACAATCCATTATGAATAAATTCATAATATGATAATTCTGTGCACAAAATGGTTGTTGCAAGAGTTTTTCGAATTCGATTGTTAATTGCAGATAATACGTGAATAATTTATACATTTAACTACGAAATTTGACACTTGCACTATAAACGCACCATCACGAAATGTTTGATTTGTATGATAATTTTCTGCATTAAATTGTTGCTGCTCAAATGGTTCATAAAATTTATTACTATTTACAGATTAAATCAGTCATCGACCGCTTATGATTATACATTAATATTTTATTGATTTCTGACATTTTGATTGGCCAGTGTCTTGTCTCGAGACCCAAAGCCCTTAACTCAATAGTGACTTCGTAGACGTTCCAATATCATTCATCAATATTATGTCTGCTTGTCGGATAACACGAGGATAATCACTCGTGCAATTAAAGCATTATTGAGAAATTTGCTAAAGTGGCGCAGCAGCAGCCAGTACAAATAATCCGGACCGTAGCTCGCGGCGGCGCATGTGAACTGCTCCTGTCCGCCTGCGTCTTTAATACTGTTTATATTAAGTTCCCATCGAGTGGAGCAGATGTTTTGATAAAACGAATAGCATAAGAGAGAGCTCGCACAAGTTTATTGGCGACGGATAAAGAGTTTACTTTATACTCCTGCGAAGATTTCAACGAATTATGTTCCTACGGTGTCGTAATTAAGTAAAAATATAGACTCCAGTTCTATTTGCTTCTCGAATGGTAAATAAAGCAAAAATACACGTTGCAATCAGTAAGTTTGCAGGGCTGACGACCTTAATCCTGAACAGTGATCGAAAAGAATTTTGAAGCCAACTTTGATAATAATAATTCGTTAATTTTAAATTTAAAGATACACTGATGGGCCTTTTTTATTTATGAATGATTTATGATTTTTAGCTTTTTTATTTATGAATTTGAACGAAAAACGTAGGAGCAAGCGCCTTAATATTGAGACGGAACCCTTATTAGTCAAAAATTGTAGTAGAATGCATAAAATAATCGTGAATCATTTTATAATGCTGATTTAGCTATCCATCGTTCAAAATTCGAATTCGAATTAGATTTTTTTTTGTAATAACCTTTTCGACCACAAAATTATCATGTTATAAATTGAATGATATTGAATGATAATTATTGAATTTTAAATAATAAGATTAAAAAAACTGCAAAATTTTGTTTATACTATTAGGATTTAATTTCTGTTCTCTCATAAGGTCTTAATTCTAATACTACTGTAGGTGTACATATTGCGCGCATTCTATTTTTCAAAACTTTAATAAATTTTTATAATTAAACCACTTCTCATAGGCTTATAATATTTTAAACTGTTCAATTTGTCTATCAACTCTATCACCATGCGAAGTTTCATCAAAATCTCAGGTTTTCCTGAGTCAAACCAATTATGTATGTTAAAAAAAGCCAAATTTTGAACCTAAACCTAATGGAATAGTTGTGAAATCTATAATTAGCTATATTTAATATAATAAGCAAAGTATTTCAGCAAAATAATTACTATGTGAAAGTATCACCAACTCAACTATTTGCAGTAATAGCAAACGTGGAATGTCATATTTTACATTATATTTTTATTTTTATGCAACAAGGGTTTATACACCATAAAATAGCAGAAAATCTCTAATTTATTATGTACAAGTTGCTTTGTATATTTACAAACTCGTAAAACGAATGCTAAGTGTATGAAAAAGCATATAAAAATTTATGGGCAATGGATAAAGAATTTATTTTATAAAACAAAGGAATGAATGTTTTATTTCTTCAACATTTCTCGTAAAACGGATTGCGCTTAAAATGGGCAATAAATCGATAATAATCAATACAATTGCACTATCGACATATATTCTATTGCGCAAAATAAACTGGGAAGGTTTATTCTTCGAAATACACGCGAACACACATACATACTCGTACATTATATATATATATATATATATATATATATATATATATAAATCCCTATATTTTAGAGTTTACTTACTAATTAAATATCTGTTTTTCTAACATTCGCGATTGTCTAGTAATCAAAATTTGCAGTACATACCTGAAACAAAGAAAAATTAATTAGATTATTGACCATTGAAAAATTATTAAACTAAAAAACTTGACTAAAAATACTGGATATATTATATGAAATATGACATTTATTTAATTATAATAAATGAACCATATAATTAAAGCAATAAATATATCTCACAGATCTTAGACACTTAATAATCGTTGTAAATCCTAACAAAGATTAAAATGTATGATGATCTATATAGACGTGACTGGGTATGCGTATACTTATTTACAGTTATTTAGGACAAGATGATTCAATGTAATTATAAATACCGTTTTAATATAAATAGTATAAAATACTAATATAAATTTTAATCTATCATATAAAATAAAAAGAAATTGTTATAATATCAGATTATACGAGTAATGGTGTTATAATAATCTCTTTTACTTGAAATTTTAACATAGTGAGTATCCATGAGGATTTAATTTTTTTTTCTAATTTGTATTGGTAATTAAATTAGATTTATGATGTAACATGGAAATAGTTTATTATTATGCACTTTCCAAAATTAGTGGCTAGTAGGTCAAATAAATTAAAAATATTTGTAAAAAGGACTACAACAAGGCAGTTATATGTTTTTTTGAACATCCAGCAGAGTATAAATATAAATCATTACAGAGATTGTTTAAAAATGTATAATTTTTATAGTTCTAACCTAAGTCTAATTAATTATATATATTCATTGGTTGGTTAAGATAGCTTTTGAAAATTTTGTCAATATAATCCAAACGTTTTCTTGCGAGAAACATTCGTCAACACAAGTCCTAAAAATAAATTATTTCTCCTCCAGGTATTCCGTCTATGATTTCCTTGAATGTGTTTACTCAGAAGAACCGATATAACTACGCCGGAAGCACAATGGAGCTAGTTAGAGCCTCGTATTGGAATATAGAAGTTTACTACAAATTACAGATTCATCCTTCGCTCATATTTTCCTTTATCGGAGGATAGCATCTGATAGGAACAGAAACTACCCAGTTTGATATTGTAACGCAATTTCAATTTTTTTCCTCTTGTCGGCAAATATTTGCTCGATGCTGCGAAGGCATTGGCGTTTGCCGTCAATAAAAATACGCTCTATGTAGATTCAATATGATTCTTTGCCCATAGACGGGATATCTTGTTGTGAGATAGATTGCAGAATTCAGCATTGGACGATATATAGATAATTTTTTCTTAGAAAATTATGTTATTGAAGGAGAGGCAAAAGATAAGTTTCACAATGAGCTGATTTCAAATAGTTTACTTGTAGAATTTGAGAATACTAAAAACTAAGCAATGAAGACAGAAGACAGTGTAATAGGTAAATGTCTAATTTACGTATTTATAACAATATTATGCACAAATCAATAAATGTATGTATGTCACATTATCGTTGCACTGTTAGTGACAGAATAATGTCTCAGTAATTAGATATTGTGCATTCAAATCTGAAAATGTTTGTTATATTTATTCCCTGTCTTCTATTATAATAAAACTTCGAAAGCAATTAAGTAAAATGCACGCATATTAGACAAAAATATAGGGTGCCCCGTGCCAAACCTATCTCCGAATCAATTTTGGTTTGTTGTTCTTGTACATTTGGGATTATCGAGCGTTCATCAGTCCCCATTGAACAAACAGACAATGTCTGATACAGACAGACAGACTCCGTTCCTATCTTCTTAAAGAAGTATGTCAACAGAAGTCGACGACGCAACGTTATGTCGCTTTGTTTGGCTTCGGAATTATTTCTTACAGAGAGATAACCGTAGAGCAGGTTGCCTCCTTCTATCATATCTTCTTATGGTACAATACGATGGATTTTCTTATAAGAAAAGGACTATGAGACAAATTCAGTTTCGACAATATAAAATTCGTAATAACTGAAAGCTCAGCAAATAGTTGTGAGAAATAGAATCATATGCAAGACGGACTTAAGAGGACCCTTTCTGTTGATACATTGTGAGCTTATGCATATACTTTATTATATGTTATTTATTTTTTTATATTTGTTTATTGCTTTTGCTTACTTAGAGCATTTAGCCACTTACAACATTTTTTTTTATATCTTATACTAATTTATTTATATATTCTATCCATTTTTTTCTTCACCTGAAATTATTCTGACCCCTACAACAATTTATTTATGAATTTCTTTATTCTACCTCTAAGTCTTAATCTAATTTTTGTCTGTTTATATTAAATTTATATTTTCTTCTTACTTCTAATTCCATTTAATTTCAACAACAATTTTAATTCTATGATAGTGCCAGAACTCGATCCAAGGACATCTGGCGTCTGAGTCGGGCATGCTACAAACTGAGCTATTCCTGCCACAATATCATATTTGCGGTATGCTCCGTTTCTTGTTTTAAATTGATCAATTATTTACGACGTTCCAAAAATTATGTATGCTCCATCTTGAGGTTAAAAAAAATTAATATTATATTAGGTTGTCAAATATCTCCCTTCCGCTTTTTTGCTTTTGGTTTATAATACAAAAAGGCGGAAGGGAGATATTTGACAACCTATTATTATTATTACCTATTATTATAATAATATAATTATATAATAATATAAGGTTATATAATTTTTTTTATATAATTTTTGCATTTATTTATTGCCAATCAAAATATACATTATTTTTTAAGATAATGTGCTGGGGTTTATGCCTTTAAGAAGTTTATCTCCAATAACATATCTTTTTTCTTAGTATTACAAATACAATATATTTAAAATAGCACATAAATCTCTTCCCAATTAGACATTTGACAAATTATTAAAAAAGTAAGTTATTTTTAGCAAAAAATCCAAATCTACACTCGTTTATAATCCGAATTTTACTTGTCTTCAACGTACGGACAACTTTATTATAAACGTACGGAAAACATATTAAAATTATTGTTTTTCAACTTGGCTTTCTCTTTTGACTTAATAATTGTGTTCGGACGTCTTTTCGTTTTATTATTTTGGCCATGAAGGTGACAATCTTCAGGGCATTAAGCTTTACACGGAATGGTTGCTACCCCTGGGAGAGGGGGTAGCGGAGAGTTTTAATTGAACTAGTTGTTCACTTCTAAAAGTAAAGTCCGCTGTATGTAAATGTAACATGTAAATAACCAATGACAATAAATATATCTTCTTTCATTATAACTTAGTAACAAATCAGTGATTGTAATTAGAACTGCAACAAATACATAATATACAAACAAATCAGTGTTTAATACAGTCCACAGCTACAAGGGTTAAATTATAACCCAACAACCTGAATTATCGAAGGAGAGTTTTAATAAATTTTATAACTACGTAACACATAAAGTACAAATTGAATAGATGCCTATAAAAAATCTTCCTTATTTAAAAATAATATGTAAAAGAGCAAATAAAAAGTCTGTAGCACAGAGTGATCTATAAATTAGATGCCCTCAAGTGTAAAAATTGTACCGGTTTAAATATTAACTGCACCGATATGACACATTTTAATGGTCTATCTTATTTGAAAGCGTATTTTAATCAACTAGTATTTTGCGTGATTTACTATTTTTACGAATGAAAATAATTACGTAAAACTACCATTCCTATTTGTTTTCCTAATATTTGCAACGATCATCATTCCGCGTTAATTTATTCGGTCCTGTGAATTAGAAGTGAAGTGTCGACGAGCAAATACAACTTAAAAGCATTGGCCATGGACATTTATTCACAAACACATATATGGACCAGCAAAGCAAACCATTCTACTGGGGGGTTGGGGGTAGGTTCTTTCATATGTCCAGTCTGGTATATAAAGCAAAAGTGTTTGCTACGCGGAGCGTATACAGCAACGGCGTCCGCTAATGCCTTCTCCCTATACTTTGATGATTAATTGACTGACCCGTGACGCTCTCTTTCCATAACATCATCTGTATATATAGGTACATTACTGTTGTAGAATATATTTTCGCTTTGGAAAATTTTCTGTCGCGTATGTATTCATTCGACGAGTAAGAGCCTAGATATTTTCTATTGACATGGAGAATGGATAAGCAGGACCGCCCTTTGTCATCATTTTAGAAAATTTATCGATCTGCATGATATGATCACTTGTGGTAATAAATGACAAAGAAGAACTGATATATTGCTCTAAATCGTCGTTTGCTTCTCTATAATCATTTCGTATTTTGCAATTTTTTTTTTTTTCATTTCCATCTAAACTACAACTGCCTGAGAAGGCATTCAGTAATTGTTGTGATTAGTTATTAAATAAGTTTTTAAAATACTACCTATTGCTAGTATTTCAAGTAAGTATAATAAATATAAATATGTGACAATAATTGCAAGCAGATAATAAATATGAATATGTAAGAGTAATTACAAGCACTATACTAAATATATAACTATACTAAATCTAATGGATCTAATCTTCGTAGTCTCTTGACAGTGTTCGCAGAAAGTAGGGTCTTTGCTAGTTCATTTGGATGGTTAATATTTTACAAAATAAGGTATTTTATAGATTGTTTTACTGCTGAAACTATAACAAATTAATCTGCTACAAATTATTTGCGTTCCTGTGAAACCAATTATCAGTTATCACGAGGTACAATATAAATCTATAATATTGAACTTTATAAGTAATAAAATCGTAGTTGATTAATGTATTTTATTATGTTTTCTCGCATTGTGTATTAATTAGACAATATATGCAAATCATAGAGTCAAATTGGCTAATTAGTTGCTCGATCAATATATCAAGTTAGCAAAGTGGCGCAGTTCCTGTTCCATTATATTATCAGTCCTTAAATTTATCGAGGCGTATGAAATTTCGTAGTGTTGAAATTCGGTCGGATTATGTGGTTCGGGTCACGGGATTTTATGTGCATAACGATATGCACATACTTAAATTATATATGTACATAAAATATATGAACGTTAGCGTATGGAATAGCAAGAGAGCAGGCAGAGTAGTTTGTTTGCCTTGCAAAGTGCAAGCCATTTGAATGTCTAGCTGGAAACTCTCCACTGGAGTACGAATAGTACGAATACAAATTAAGCTTTTACGTTCGGAATTTTATCTCTCGAACTTTGAAAACGTATTTCATCTAGCTGATATCTCAATATGGACTAAAGTGCACATGCAAATATCCAACGACACTATATATAGATGCGCCTGCACACAGTCGCACTTGATGGATGCGACTGCACAGAACTTGTTAGTGGTCTAGAATGAAAGTAATTGTGGCAATGTTTGTAGTTTTTTTATAGTTATTGCATTCCTTTGCATATGACAATTTATATAGATCATTCAAAACTTTGAGTTTTAAATCCTAACAAAGGAAAACTTTATCCAAATCGGCTCTTCATGGCTTAGACATCAAAACGCTACTGCCCTATTTTATTTAGCTGCCTGTTGTTATAATCAATTTTTATGTCAATATATTTTTTAAATTCCTTCATCTAAAATTCACAATTATACAAGATATTTATAAACCAAATTCGAGTTTGTATTGTAGAGTTTGCTCAAAAATAATGTTTTCCAGTTTATGCAAATATATTGATTGTAATTGGTTATCTTGCTATTGGCTCAACTAGTGAGAGGCTAGTTTCTAATTTGTTATTATTATTATAAGATAAAACTGAACATTTTTATATGCTCAGCATTGGAATAAATGTAGTCTAAAGTTACATACATGTTGACTTCTCATCAAGTATTCCATTCGAGTCCTAACGAATGATTCCGCTAATTTTATGCAAAATTAAATCATCACCTTGCTTTCCAAAGTTTTCAGCATTTTCCACAGAATAAACTTTTAAGTAATTTATTCGCGAGCCCAAACAAATAAAAGCCCAGCTCAATATTTCTGCATGTTCCTTAGCTGATACCAAAAACAAACGATTCTCAGTCAGCTAATAATAAGATGTTTATACTGTTTAAACTCGGCGACATGGATTTGCATCGGCATAATGTTCTTAAATCTTTCTGCTTTTGAGATTAATTTTGTAATCTGTTTGTCCATGAACCCTGGGGCGGCCGGCGAGCCGACAGGACGCAAGAGATGAATTAATATTTAAATTATTTTGAATGACAAGTTATAATTACATGGCGTAAAAACGCGTCGGGTTCCTACGATTTTTTTATGAGATGCTCACGTATCTTAAACACTCGTATAATTAATTTTGTTGACGAGGATAATAATTTTGTTGTATATTTGAGAAACAAGTAAATTTGAGGAAGCGTGAGAGATATGACAGATACAACATGTTAATTATAATCTATAGATGAATACAAGCAAAACTTGAGAAAACCTTTTATATAAATTTACCAAAATAATGCTTCGAATTTATGATCTTCAATAAAACAAGTTAAGCCTAAAACTGATATAGAATTAAGCGATTTGCATTGAATTTTTACAATTTAATTGTAGTATTGGTATACCAGAAAACTATGTCATTTTACATTGAAGTGTTCAGATATGCATACAAATTTAAAAATGACTTTAAAAAAATTTAAAAATAAAGCAAAATCATAACTAATTGCCAAAAATACGATCGAGGTCATGAAGGTAGCTTAAAATAAAAGTCTATCGAAAAACGTTGCCATTCCCAGATATAAAGTCAAAAACTTTACCAAAATTTTTAATAATTATAAATTATAAAAAAAAATCTAATTTCAGAATATTCACAATTTGAATCTTCAATTAATATAACAATCTCAAATATATTCTACACATAATTCTCCTTCATCCAAACCGAAACCAGAAATATGATCGCTTACCGTCTGGTGGTTAAAAGCAGATTTTAGAATTCTGCGGCGAGAGGTTAGGCAGCGGTAGAAAATGATTTTCCACCACGAAAAGGGTGGTTTTCCTTTATTCGTAAAAGCATATATGTATTCGTGTGTCGCACTAGGGTTAACGAATCACTTTACGATATTATAAATTCCGAATTTCATTAAAATCCGGCTCTCTGCCCTTACATAAAGATATCCTCTGTCGTATAGGAAATTATACCTGAGTGTAAAAGGAAAGTCAGCGACCGGTGGAAATTAGAGAATATTGTATACGTATTTCTAAAATAAATTGTTTAGATTTTTTTTTACTCGATATTCATTGTGCAAAGGAATAAGATAAAAAACAAACTAATAATTTTGTGAGTACTCAATGCTCGTTGTAAGTCTATTTATCAAATGCAAACCACATTTCTGAAGCACATGAAATAAACTCTTTGAAATATTAGCGAACGTATTAATGAAAGCTCCATATATGCGACCAAAGTATGATTAAGAAAAACCGCAGCACACAATTCCATGAAACGCGTATTATATGGTTTGGCAAAGAATGCATGGGATGTAAAATCAGTACTGTGTAAAACAATATACAAGCTTCGAAATAACTGATAAATGTTAAAATATTATTTCATATTTTATAATAGTGTAAGTTCAAAATTTCATCAAAAATCAATCAAAAAGCTTTCTTCGAGTGTACCGAATGTATGGATGTCCAGATGTAATAAATGACCAACTATGAAATGCATCAGCTCCAAATACAGAGATAAATGGAGTTTGAAGTGCAACGGTTTGAATATTTGTGTAAGTTTTGTAAAACGAGCTGTAGATTAGTTTAATCCAATTAAGACTTACTATTTATATTTATTTATCAAGACCTATTTAACCAAAGATAGGAAGCAAGTGAAGTAAATGACAAATTTACTTTTGCGTGAAATAAAATTAAAAACTTGTGACTTTTATATTCTTGTCTCAACAATATTTTAATAATGATTATGATCAATTAGGGCTTCATGATTTTCAAATATCATATTCGAATATCCAACAAAGGTAAGTCGCCTTAAAGTGCCCATATATCACATTCTATCCGTCACTTTCTACAACTCTAAAGCCAATCTGTCCTGCCAACGCTTTCTCGTTTCCGCCGCAGCTTTTTGATGGAACCCCGGTTCGGGCTTTGCATGTGCGGCACGATGTCACAAAGGTTTCCCCATTTCCTCCACGTACAATTAATTAGATTCAATTATATTTTATTAGACAATGATTGAGGATTGCGTTTGAATTTTGGGTCTATGTCTGATCTATCATGTATACATATACAGCAATATCAAAGTATGAAATGTGATGCTATATTAGTATCATGTCGAAGTTGTATTGTTCTATGCACCTATATTTGGTCATACGTTTTCATCTAATCAACCAGAGATTTGAATAGTTTTTTGCGACAAGATATGTCTTGAAATATCCTATTCTATGTTTGAAAATGAAAAAGCAAAAGCAACAAACCGCAGACATACTCTATACATCATTGGCACATCACATTCGCCGCCACATATCGTATTTCAAATCTACGGGCACATACAAATATATACGATATATCTGACAGGTTCAAACTGACAATAGATCAGTGAATTTCAAGGAATGTTGCGGCGAAGGAAACTATGTGTTACTATAGCTCAAAATATTGTCCTGTTTTTTTTTCTTCGGTGTAAGTTTATTCCTATAGTCAATCAGAATAAAAAAATTCAAACACATTTTATAACATATAATTATATTAATGATTTTACGTAATGAATGTAAAATATAAAAAATATATACTAAGATAAAATCCTATAAAATTAATAAAATTTATACCGTATTGAGATGACAACTGATTACTGTGAATGTTTAATAATAATAGTAACAAGTTTAAAATCATAAAATTGTGATATCTATTATAAATAGTATTCTATCAGAGTGAAATTAAAATACGTTTTTATAGAATTTAAATAAAAATTTTGGTATATAATTTTTTTTTTTGCTGTACAAATGTGAAAAAATTATGTAGCACAAAATGGGTTTTATATATAATATTAATTTAATTGGATGAGAACATTAAATGTCTTAAAAATAACATAACCAAATATGATTTTATATAGAAAGTGGCAGTGTAACCTCGAAAGCGCGTTTTTTCAACCATAGAAAAATGTATAATTCAGAGAAAAGCTATAAAACAATCGAGACAAATATTCACGGGCCCTTTATCTATAAAATCGGCTATGGGATTTTGATTATGCGTCGTCTGGCTGCCTGGCTGGTTGGACCGCTTGCCTGGAGCAGAGCGCGTCACGGGCTGATTTAGCACATTTTAATTCTCAGTCGTCCTATGTGTCATGTTGGATGGCGTTAGGAATGATGTATCGCCTCGTGCGGAAAATCTAAGCTTCATTATTGCTTTGCGCAAGCTCAGCACAATTTATTTCAATATGTGCTAATGTATTTATATAAATTTTTCGTGTTTTATTTTTATAAATCAGGCGCGGAAGATATTTTACAGAAATATTTGTATTTCATATACACACTCATAGAATAGAATAAAAAGAGCGAATGGAACTAATGAAAAAAGTATAATTAAGAGAATAATCATAGCATTCTAGATCCTCCCCCCATGAAGTAATGCCTAACGGTGTTTACCGAGGGGACAAAAGACAAGACATAAGTGAAGGTTTTAGTCGGTATTATACCCATGCGATATTGAGCCTAAATGAATTTCCTTCGCTATACAAAGAACACACACACATATATATATATATATATATATATATATATATATATGTTTAATATGAGTTTAATATTCGGGCGTAACATCAATAAAAATTTTTATTGATGTTACGCCCGAATATTAAACTCATATTAAACATATATATCAACATCAAATTCAAGACTATTCAAAAATATATATATATATATATATATATATATATATATGTGTGTGTATATATATATGTGTCTTACAAAAATAGTAAATTGATCATGGTAACTTAATTCGAACTCATTTTCATAAATAACTATTTTTAATAAGTTTCATTTCTTTCGAAAGAATTATATATTGGAAGCATGCAATTAGAATGTATAAAACTCAAAGAATGACAATGTTCATGAAAAAGCAAGAGAAGAAAAGGGAATCATTGATTGGGCTGCTCTCACACCATGGACCTATATTGGGGCAGACAACCAATTATTATTATTATCATATATATTTCTATAAAAATAGTGAATAAATAACTATTTATCATAAATCTTATTTATCTCTAGCAAATATTTCAAGAACGTTGGATATGCAATATGATATATTCTTACTTGGTTCTAATTTGATATAAATAAGTAATTACGATAAAATTAATTACTTTATCCTTTATTACCTTAATGAAGTTTTATCTAATTGCATCTAAGTAAATTTTCAACTATCCCAATTATTTCCTAACCAATAAGATTTATTATTCAGCATTTGCACATTCCGGCATTCCCACGAATAAAATCGCTTGATTATTCATGATGCAAACTTGATAATGACGAACATAAAATGTAGTTTCATGTAAAGACATGAATGCCGCATGTAAATAATAGAAAAAAACGAGGTTAGAACATGATAATCTTGTCAATCAATGAGCACGATAGATAGTTAAACCGAGCGAACAGTTTAATATTGGCAGCACGCGAGGTATATGTCTATCATAAAAAAGCACCTGTCATGAAGTCTATTTCAAGTAATGCGATGACTTAAATGCTAAAATTCTATTTACAGTAAAAGGATTTTTATTGGTCTAAATTAAAAATTAACCCAGTTAATTTGATTTATGTTGAGTCCGACATGCAACAATGATTTTGTTTGCATAAGCTTCATGTAGCGGTCAGAAATACATAGGACATTTATGAGTTAACTTGTCCTAATAAAAATTTAATTGTCAGTTTTGTGCAACGATCGGCCGAGGCGTTTCTTTAAAATTTGGGGAAAAATGTGTTAAACTTTTCGTTAACATTTAAGCTCATACTACCGAACCGATTTTAAAAAATCAAAAACTGTTCGAAAGATATCAGTTGGGAATGATACTGATTAGTTTTAGGTGAAAATCTACTGAGCCGTTTTCTTGTAATTAACTGTTGAAAAAAAAATTAAGCCGATGTTTATGGAACTTTTTTTGGCGATATATACCATGGTCTTATAGAACTTATTGAATTATTGCGGCCTTACGACAAGTAGTTTAATTTTAAAAATTCATCAAAGTTTGAAAAAATGAGTAGTTATTTTGACGTTTGTCAAAGAGTACTTGGTCTTAATAAACGTAATAAATCATTAAAGTCCTACGGAAACTGGTTCAACTAAAAAATTATTGATTTTTGAAAATTTGCTTTTAGAAAATACTCCGATTAACGTGTTCGTTCGTTTTCAATTATGTGTAATAAATCCACTCGGAATACTTTTAATCACTCATAAATTAGTTTATTTTTTAATGATTAAGTCGATTATTTACACATATCGAGAAGTTCATGTAACTTGCCTCAAGGCTAAATACCAAACCAACTAGTTGAAACGGCAATCAGAATGCAAGATCCTACAGCTCAATTCATTTACTCACATACAATACAATATACCCACACTTTTGATATTATTGTGCTAAATTTTAGTATGACAATTATTGTCACTCCAATGAGGAGTCATTCAACAATTCAGCTCATGTATTCTATGATATATTAAATATTACATGCCTTGAATATTGTTTTTAAACCTTTTTGAAACTAGTGTCTCAAAAAATTAAGCGACTAAAGAATTAGTATGATCTATCAGTTTTAGGACATGTTAAATACTGCTCAGGCCATCGTAACAACGTTGTCTACGAAGTCTATGCTTAGATCATTGATAAATAAGTATAAATGGTTTAGATCCTTATATAAGGTTTTATTATTGATAAACTTAATAATATGAGCATGAAACTACTTCATCTGATAATTCTAATATCAATACCCTATATATTCAATTATTTTTAGTCAATCCAATTAATATGTGACCAAAAAAAACATCAGGCAATTTACCAAAAATATGTCAAGTTTTTCTATGCAGAATATTTGATCCTGTTTGAAAAATTGATAGATAGATACAGAGATTAAACTACAAAATATTCGATAGCTTTAATCCCTTATGTTAACAAAGATTTTGCATATGACGTGACAGAGCCCCGATCCGCGGTTCGCGTTCCAGGCCGCCGATGCGCCCGCGTGCGTCGGGTTAAGACGCGGCCTGGTTATAGTATCGTAATGTAGGTAACGTAATGTAATCACATAATCCCGCATAGACTGCATCACAAGCCCTCTACCTCTGTGCTTCTCTTGGGTGTGTTATTATGCAGATCCCGTTGCGGTGAATCCATTTCCTGAAACGCGGCATGCACATCTCTCGAATTCACCGCTCGCGTTTACCGCAGAACTCAACGCATGCCGTTCGGGACTTTTGTATGAATAATTGGCGACTAAAAAGCAAAAGCAAATACGAGCAAGAAATGCAAAACTGCAATTACGTTAGCATGGGTAATCGATATGGAGATAAGGCGCATATTGTGAATGGCGAAAAAAACGTTTCGGTTTAGCAGAGGATGTAGATTTTGAGAAACAATTGATCACGCGAATATCAAATCTTTATGCATGTAATGATGGTCATTATTTGATACAATACAGAGTAAAATGAAAATAGATAATATTTTTTATGTAAGATACTTCGCACAATGTGAATATGTTTTGAGTTATCAATTTTGCATACGTAAAAATTTTAAATAATTATAACAGGCCCAGATGTCGGTCTCGTTTTTCATAAATACTTTTTAGAAAGGTCTTTAAAACGATTTAAATAAATTTTGATGCCGTATCATTAAACCATCTATAAATTTGCTTTACTTTGTTATCATTTATTTCCTTTGGAAAGTTTTCAGCACTAAATGTATACAAAACTATTATACTATTTATTATATTAATATATTATTATATTATTATATTATATTATATTACATATACTCTACAAGTTTCATGCAAAACGTGCATTTATTTCAGGATTTTTGTTGTTATGGTAAATTTTAAATTATTAAAAGAACTCTCGAAAGCACCAAAGTATGTCTCAAATTGGTTAATACACAAAGGTACAGGTACTAGCACAGTCAAGAATAAAATAGCACTCTTACACAAGAACAAAAACCTTCTCGCGGATCACCCAAACTGACTCAGAAAACTCTTCAACAACTCTACCAGGGTCAGATAAAAAAAATCTTCTACTTTAATCATCAAATTCAACAGATAAGACCTTCGACTAATCACTGACTATGGTCACTTGTTTTGTATAACGTCTTCAATTATTTTCCAAATGTTTTACTTGTTGTCCGTTTCGGAACAGTTATAAAAATTAGCATTTATTGAAAAACAAGTATCGGCAAATTTATCGAGAAGGTACGCTCCCAATTTTAAGTAGATAATCAGTGTTTTGATAGTTGGATTACCCTTCAAACTGCATGTCAAGCATAGTAGTAGTTGTCATTAGTTTTCATTTGAAATTATAGATAGCGAACTAAAAACATCACTATTACAGATTTTGTAATAATAAAAACTATCACATAGAGATCAATTTTGTTATAACAAAACTTAGACAAACTTAAAATTAGAGGGAGAACTGTTTAAGTTGCCATCTATAGAAAAACCTT
Organism: Ctenocephalides felis; assembly: GCF_003426905.1. Classification (NCBI taxonomy): domain Eukaryota; kingdom Metazoa; phylum Arthropoda; class Insecta; order Siphonaptera; family Pulicidae; genus Ctenocephalides; species Ctenocephalides felis. The sequence goes on along the minus strand of NW_020536999.1, from coordinate 38,832,353 downwards.
GTAGTTTGTAAGTTCATCACAACATCTCATAAAACTCTAAAGTTCTGATCAATGTTCTACTACAAAAACTGCATTTGATTGTGATGCAGATTTTACACCCCACATACACATATGCATACCCACACAAATATAATAGACCAAGAGCCCGTGGGCGGATGACAGTATGTATTTTACGACACCTGAGATTTTGTGCATCGATTCCTCTATAACTATCATACATGAGATGGGGACTGACTAAGCCCAAACTGGCGGACACAGCTACTGCGCAGCTGGTAAAGGTACCTTTTTTTCGACCATATCCGAACCATTTTACGACGGTTGCCGTTTCGAAAATTTGAAAATATAATATTATTACTATCGTAAAATAACAATGGCAGACGATTATCGCGCGGTCAACATGGTGGCAGACGATTTTGAAAATGCAGAAAAAAAATTTTTTTGAATGTATTTTATGATGTCTGCCATTTACATATTTTATTCCTTATAGTATCAAAACCTTATATTTATCACGGCAGACGTGTACCTGGCGTACTAACATCAGCAGAGTTAAAAAACTCAGCTACCATCTGGCCTGATAGTATGCATAAATCTCCACGTTTTAAACGGATAAAAGCAATTTTTTCATAATGATAATAGAAATTATTATTTTTTAGTCTATATGTGACATTCAATAATGTTGATGAGCGGAAAAAAACATTTTTTTACGCTAAATCCATAAAGATTGAAGTATACAAACGATAACAACAATTATTGTAATCATTATTCAATTTTTTTATTTATTTTAGTCTAATTTCAAAATGTTGTATAAAAATAAAGTTATACATTATTATATTATATATATATATATATATATATATATATATATACTTTATTTGTCATCATCTCGGAGCCATATCTCTCTTTTGATGATTCCTCATCATCCGCTGAATAAGATTCTATAAAATAATAAGTCAATTGTAAAATAAAAATTATTTCAAAATCCAACTAAAGATGTTTGATAAAGACGAGATTCTCCGACCATACTTTAATGCGCCCTACAATGTTGGTTGCTTATTATAGACATTATTCCTAATATAGTTATAGTGGCTCTTAATAATTGTTGATAAAGTACGGGATTGAACTTGCACCAAAATTTAGAATTTTTCTGCTGAATTCTTTATTGACGTTGTAAGCTTCATAGTTATTAATGAATAGTTTGTACCTTCCAACAACCACGTCATTAGGTCTTTTTGCATTATATATTTGACAAATAATTTAGGTGGTTTTCTATTAAATTTTCTTCTTTGCTAAACCGTGTGTAGCAAACCCTTGTTGAAGACCGATATTTTTTATTTAAATTTTGTTAATTTATTTGAATTTTTGAGACTGCAAATTGTACAAGGTTGCTAATCAAAAATGTCCAATCGCGTGTTGTTGAAGATTTTTGTTGTACTTCCCATGAAGAACCTGACACAAACGCGCGTAACATCGCTGAGTATATCGTTCCAATATTTTAGGACCTTCGATACTGCAAAATATCAGTATAATATTGGTAATATGATTTGGTAATATGAGATAACTAAGAAATATAGTAATTCAAATATTTGGATGCTAAATGGGGTTGAAAATAACCAGAGATATATTAACATTACGAAGTTGTTTGCCAAAAGTTCAATTTGTTGTTACGCTTTTACTGGTTGTGATTTCAATCCAGCCTTCTTTAACAAAGAAAAAAAAAGACCTTACAATTCTCTAAAAAAAAATCGATCTTCAACAAACGTTTGCTACACTTGGTGAAGAAAATTTAACAAAGAACCCCCATACAAGATCTTTTTAATACTTTTCAGCTTTTATATTATTATTATTTTTTAATTTTTTTAAGTATGGTCGAAGAATCTTGTCTTTATCAAACATCTTTAGTTGGATCTTGAAATAATTTTGATTTTACAATTGACTTATTATTTTATAGAATCTGATTCAGCGGATGATGAGGAATCATCAAAAGAGAGATATGGCTCCGAGATGATGACAAATAAAGTATATATATATATATATATATATATATATATATATATATATATAATATAATAATGTATAACTTTATTTTTATACAACATTTTGAAATTAGACTAAAATAAATAAAAAAATTGAATAATGATTACAATAATTGTTGTTATCGTTTGTATACTTCAATCTTTATGGATTTAGCGTAAAAAAATGTTTTTTTCCGCTCATCAACATTATTGAATGTCACATATAGACTAAAAAATAATAATTTCTATTATCATTATGAAAAAATTGCTTTTATCCGTTTAAAACGTGGAGATTTATGCATACTATCAGGCCAGATGGTAGCTGAGTTTTTTAACTCTGCTGATGTTAGTACGCCAGGTACACGTCTGCCGTGATAAATATAAGGTATTGATACTATAAGGAATAAAATATGTAAATGGCAGACATCATAAAATACATTCAAAAAAATTTTTTTTCTGCATTTTCAAAATCGTCTGCCACCATGTTGACCGCGCGATAATCGTCTGCCATTGTTATTTTACGATAGTAATAATATTATATTTTCAAATTTTCGAAACGGCAACCGTCGTAAAATGGTTCGGATATGGTCGAAAAAAAGGTACCTTTACCAGCTGCGCAGTAGCTGTGTCCGCCAGTTTGGGCTTAGTCAGTCCCCATCTCATGTATGATAGTTATAGAGGAATCGATGCACAAAATCTCAGGTGTCGTAAAATACATACTGTCATCCGCCCACGGGCTCTTGGTCTATAACCTACAACTTGCTATATATAATATTTTCGTAAAATACCATGGTGTATTCACCGTATAAACTTTTTTAAACAATTAATTAACTAGTGGTGTGTATGGCATTGTGCCTTAAGGCAACTTGCTGGAACTTCCCATACCGTAACGAAATGTTCGAGCAATATTAAATGTTTTCAAATAGATTATTATAAATATTGTAACATTGTCTAATATTTATAAGAATTATATAAACTGAATTGCATAGTTGAAATTATTTGTTTAAAGTATATTAGAACTTTAGTCAGAATTAAAAATAAAATCTGAATTATTTTTGATATATAAAAGAAAAAATCAGAAAGTTCTTTAAATCATTTAAATTTAAATCGGAGGCTTAGTTTCCTCAGAAACTGCCATTCTTTCACATTTAGCTCTGTATCTTCAAAATGACTGGGCCTACCTTTGCCAATAACCACTTCTCCCAATCTTTACTAATTGAATGTTTTTTAGATCATTCAAAACTGGATTTCTATTTTCTGCCCTCTTTGCTCTTTATTTCCGTAACTGCTGGAACTGCCTTTTCCAAAAACTAATTAGCACATCTCCCTATCAATAGGAATCGAATGTTTTTTCAACCATTAAAATCGATCCGTGAGCCCGTTAACGTGAACAAAAAAATGCGGACACACAAAACAAACACACACATCCATTTTTTCTGAGGTATGCCAAAATGTTCAGAAAACCTTCAAAACGTCGAGAAATGCAAAAATTTTCAATTTCGATTTTTGGACGATTACAATAACTTACCCTACGGGAAGTTAAAAATTAATCATCAAAAATATTAACCAGCTTCTTAAAACCGTTAACCTTTAAGGTGTGCTCGAACAATGTGGCTATTAGCAATATTAATTAATTTTAATGTCATATTATATGCATTAGGTAAAACCGAAGTTCAGCAACTAACTAAAGGCATCAAGGTGTATCACTATGCTTGGATTAGCGATATGGCTGTGGAGCATCCAGGGAACGAAGTGAAGCTAAGTGTAAGATCTAATGCCGTGCACAATGTTTAACTATTCATCAGCAAACACATCAGGCTCTACGAGGCGAGGGCGCGGTTTGTTATGCCAACATATTACACGGGATATGCAGTTATAAAACTATAGCTACGCAATATGACCGAAGGTCATTAAACTATACCAAAACACGATATAGATTGGAAAACTTTTCGGCAAAATAGTAATAATAAGCGTAAATGAACTCGCTTATGCGTTCGTGACACTGTCATATTGATTGCACTTTGTAAAAGTAATAATATAACAATAATATAAGAAGTAATAAATATTATAATAAAAACATAAATGTGACAACAAAATTCACTTTGGAAGGCAAATGTTGTGATCATTACGCCACCGACGCCCATTTGATTTCCAGAATTTAAGGGATCTATGAGCTGTTGTGATGAATTACTTACAAAGTACATGGTTTTCTTTTAGGTGGCAATCCAAACATTTGTCCCATCCATGTGATCAATTTTGTTATTACAATTATCAATTTCTGTAATAGTGATGTAATATTAATTCTGAAATAGGAGCTATTTTTACTTGGAGACTTATTGCTATCTACTTTTCCAAGTGAAAACCGATGTCACTACTGCTTATGGGCGTATGATACCACATGATCTCTAATTAAAATTGCCCATCGAGCATTGTTAAAATATAAATATGCTCATCTCTATTAAATTAATCTAACATAATACCAACGTTAGAATAAAATAGTTGACCGATGGTTGCCTTCTATAAAAATTGAAAGTTAAAGTATAATAAAAATATAACAAAACCCTCAAAAATTGTCAAAATTTTAATAAAAAGTGATGGTGTCAATCTTTTTATACATTATGCCATCGCTTTAGTACTTAAGGTCTATTTACGATAAATGTTTTTTATATAAAATTACACATCTAAATTAATTATATGGAATTACTAAAGTGGTTGCAGTTTGATAACTTCTCAAACAAGCTACACTGAAGTATCATAAAAAAATTCATATAATTTGTATAAGAATATTATCCAATTCAAATTTTGTTTCATTTTTGAGGAAAAAAACAATTGATTTTTTGTTATTACTCGATATACATTTTAAATTCATTACGTACAAACCAAGATAGAAATATTAATTTTATTCAATAATTGCTTTTCATTATTTTATAATAAGCAGGTACGATTACAAATATAAGTATAATTAATTTTTATTGCAAACTAAATAAAATCTATTAGTTTTACTAATAATACATTAACAGATAGTAAAAACATGAAATATATTTCGTCTCTTTTCTGTCTACCAGGTAATGTTGCGAATAAAAATTAATTACGTGAATGCAATTATAATAGATTGAATAAATTTTGTTAATAATTTGTTTAATTAAATATACTGAAGTACATAAAAAACAGTCAAAATTGTTTTTCACTATTTGATTAATAAATTTGAGGAAAAGTTAGAGTATCTGATCATTGGAAGCAATATACCCAACGCAGTAAATATATTTATTGGAGTCGAAATTTTATAAAATAGGTACTTTATTATTATTATTATTATAATATATTTAATAAAATATCACTTTCATTACCACAATTAATATAAATTCAAAATATTTAAACAAGAGTAATGAGTTAAATGCTGAATGTTTACTAAAGCATCTGTTAGTTTCTCTTCGATAAAACTCGTCACTTAAAATGTGTTATGGAATATGATATTATTAGAATGAGAGTATATGTATTTTCAAAAGCTCTCCACTAAAGTAAACGGCAATCAAATGGCGCTATGTTTGCCCATGGAAGCGCTTTAATTATTATTCTAACCCAGAATCAAGCACGCGCGAGCTTCTAGATATTATGTAAAATATGCGATAATAACTCTAATGGATAGACTTGGGTATATAACTTGCAACACGTAGAAATGCGCAAAAGCAAACTATTACCAAGAGAAAATTTAATTTAATGGGAAAATACACATCTTTTAATATACGTCTCTATTAGGAATCTATGGAAAATCATCAGGTAAAACCTACTCTTCGAACATACAATGCTAATTAGAACTATGAGATTGGTCACAGAAATTTATTTTCTAAATTATAAAAAATATATAAATTTTAAAAATACGTAGTAGAGGAAACTAGGTACAGTTATGACAGTTGTCATTATAGCTAAATTACACTGATTATGATATAGGGTCTAAAACTCTAAAAAATAAAGTATGCTTGCTCAAAAAAGTTTCCATTATTGCATTGAGTTAACGTCTTACATTACTCGATCTGAAATATAAAAACAAACTTATATGACGATATTAGATTCTTAAGTATTCTTAGTAGTCCTATATAAATCTATTAAAAATGTAAAGCTTTTGAAATTAACAATAAACAACTCTATTGCTGACGACAATTTAACGAATTTAATAATTGACTTAAATTTGTTCAAAAACGATTTCTATTGGTTTACATGAATAATTTTGATATGTATAGCTCACTTCATGCAAAACATAGTTTGTACATTATTTTACAAAAATGTATCTGAAAGATTATTCATTGCCCATCGATTTCCATTACGCAAATATGTTGATGGTTATCCTTTTATCATTAATGAATCTACGGTATGGTCGATAAAAATTACCAACTCGAAATTTATCGCAGCAAAACAATCCTATAGAACGAATAATAGAGCTTTAATCCAATTAAATTCCACCCTCAAAACCGTTGAATTTGTCACGCCAATAGTTATTTATATAACGGGCCAATAAATAGGCCGCCATAACTCAGTAAATTTATACAAAATCCCTGGCAATGTCATTACCATAATGGCTTTGGAATGCTCTCTATTGAAAATATGAAACTATGAATATATTTTCCTATATGGCAAAAGCTTTAGAGAATTGCAATATTAATATTAATAATTTATTGAAGAGTTGAGATAATAGTATCAATAAAATTTGTCAAAATACAGAAAAATGAAAAACATAAATATATTAATATACTAGCACGCAGTATATAAAAAAATAATTGAAAATGTTACTGAATCAGTTATGATATCAATCAAAATAAGGATTCATATTTCATTCCATCTGAGCATAATATCTGAAATTATTGCACAAAACTGTTCCCCTGCTCTGTATGTACAATCGACTGTTACAGATAGTTCGAAGCAATTCCATTGAATAGATACAATCATACATCTTTTCCTATTTGAATGTAAATGACACATCATCTTCTGTTCTACGATGAATTCATCCGATCCGAATTATTTGCGAATTCCTCCGTATTCTTTAGTATCTCATCGTATTCCGCCACTAGCGCGAAAACCATTTAATACTACTGTTTCCAATAGTCAAAGAAGACGAACTAGGGGTAAAATTAGAGAAAAATGATTGAAAAATATGAAAAAGAGGAAAACTCCTGGGTAAGCGTTTAGAGCGATTGGTCCGGTTCTGAGGTCCCGGATTCGATCTCGCTTCAAGCAGCCTGATGTCAAGCAAGATACTATATGTTTTCAAGTGAAAATAGCTCTGATACGAAATTGCTGCATCAATATACGGCTATTACACAAATTGTGATATTAGAATCTATTACACAGTTATGAGACAACTATTTTGGGTTACCATCTGTAAAATCGATGAAGTATTAAGTCAAATTAACCCAACTGCTTATAAGACTTTTAAGTTCAGATTGGTATTCAAAAAACAGACAACAATTAATTGATAAAATTATATAATGGATTATATTATTTAATCTCCAAAAGATGCAATCATGACTTTTTAAGACAAGTAGTGTTAGCGATAGATTATGAAGACAAATTATCCTACCATATTTTTATTCAATTTAGTTGTTACCAATTACGTCATTATACATTATTATCAACATCAAAATGATTATCATCTAATTGCAATCGCAATTCCGATTATAAAAGCACAATCGACGTCCATTCGAACGATATAGCCAACAAATTGAATTCTGAAAGCCAGCTCACCAGACTGAAGCGCATTGATCTCATTTAGATACTTTTATATTATTATTATTGCTATTGCATTTTTTTCGCTTTTATTTTATATTATACTCTTAGTAGAATCTCGACTAGGCGTATCTATTAATATAAATTAGACAATCAAAAAGTTACCTTACTTCTTATATTTCTGCCATTAACCATTTCTGGTCATTGTATTCATTTACAGGTCGTAAATTATATACGAGTAAATTAAAAAACTATATTAGGAGTATTTTTTACAAAATTTTATTCTTCGTCTATATCAGACCATTAAGTCCGGTCCTGTTCTAGAAGTCAGCCCGAAGGCAGTATCTGGAGAATTTACATTGCGAAATGACATTGATATCGCGCTCCGATGGTTCAGAACTAAAGGAGAAGACGTACGAATTTTCTACCGCTTTCCAAGCTCCTTTATGCGCCTATATTTTACACAGCTCGGTGTACCCTCTCGTACTGAAACCTATATATCGTATACTTCGGCATATTGTAGCTTATGAAAATGATATCGTTGCGCCCTACATTAAACATACGACGATCGTGGGGTAGGTACAACTTTTTGTCAATTCGAGTATGCCAATATCGATAAAATTATAATAAAATTAGAAAATAATTTTTAGGTTGTAAATATATATGTATTCGAGTCATAAAATAATATATGATGCGGAAGTTATTCTGAGAGTTATGTTTATGCGTAGAGCAATAAATGCAAATGTGCATATGGATTGAGATTTAATTGATTTTTGCTTTGTTTTTATAAACCCGTTTTGCATTTATATATGCGCTCATATATTAATCTTACTGATGCCTTATGAGAAACAATTTAATTAAAAAACTATGTAAATATTTTATTTTACATATACGTCCGCACATACATAGACACATAATTATTATAAACTAACAAGCAATTAACTTTTATACTCAGTTAAATATTATATATTAATATACAATTGCAGTGATTGTAATTGTTGTTATATTAGAAAAGACTATCAATATATTGGAACCATCAAAAGCTATATTTACGATGTGTGTATACAGGCAATTATTTTAATTTTAAACACACTCAATGGCTCAAAACTAACCTACAAATGGCACGCGGTAAAAACAAATATAAAAATAACATTAAAGTTGTATGTTCCCATAAGTGAGAACGTGATGTAAGATGTGTATCCTAGAATAGGCCCATAAGGATTATAATATAATAATACTGCATAAATTATGCTCAAAAGAACCTCGTCCACTGCCAGAATTGAATTAATTGCATTAACTAGTGGTGTATGGCATCGCGCCTTAAGGCAAATTGCTGGAACATCCCGTTTTGACAAAAATAAAAAAATATTTTTTTTAAAGATTAAATTTTTGAGACATTTTAAAATTTTGACAAAAATTGACTTTTTTCGTAAAAAAACTTTTGGAAAAAAATATTTTTTTTTAGTTTGAAATATTTTGAACATTTTGAACATTTTTTCAATCGGTTGATTTCTGTTTCCGAAATCGTCGACGAAAATTTGTATCCGCATACACACACATATATGAATTTCTTCTAAGGTATGCCAAAATGTTCAGAAACCTTTGAAACGTAAAGATATATAAAAAATTTCATTTTCGATTTTTTTGCGATTACTATAACTTGCCCTACGGGAAGTTAACAAGAAGTATTTTAATTTTTATTATCTTTTAGCAATTATTTATTAGCATTTTATCTGCTTTTAGTTAGGCGACAGTAACATAGTTCATTTTCATTCATTCAATTTGCTCTGATTCCGCTCATCCGTTTCCTCGAAAATGCTAAAACAGGAAATGCACCCGCGAACGTGACTGATTTGAGAATCTATTTGCGTTTGAACCAGAATGACGTTTTCACTTTACCCATATAAAAATCCAAGTATAAAAATACTATTTTAAGCTAATCTCCTTACAAAACTTTAGATATAAATTTAATATTGTGATACATTATTATTTATAAGAATCGGTAATAAGTGAGAAAAAAACTATATAATAGTACAAAGATAATTGAACAATATGGTAAAGGCCTAATTGAAGGATTGACTTTTCTGGTTAATGAACATTATATGCATAAGCTACAAATAGGCTATGTTCAAATTTATAAGGTCAATAAAAACTACAAATATATTTTTGTAGTACTACTGCTGCTAATATAACAGCCGATAAGTTGAACCATCAAAAGGTAATCTTGGAACCATCAAAAGGTAATCTTGGAACTTCCAAGATTCCTTCGTGAACACATTTGGAGCCAACATCAAGAAAATAGATAAAAATTCGAATATATTTTCATATTTAAGATTTGTGTTTTCACATATAAATCGATTACTACATTTCATAAAAATTTGTAAAACTAAACTTTTTTGATTCACCATATTGAAATAACATTTTTCCAAAATTTAATAAAGGAATAAAACAATATTTAAAACAGCCAATTTTCAACATAAACATTTTTGTTACATGTTATCAAAGAAAACTTGTAAAATAATATAGGTAAGTTATATATAATAGGTAGTATCCTAGATTTGGTCCAATAATCATCATCCTATTCCATATCACGAAATAGTTCTTTCTTAGTGTATAGAACAAATATGTTTGAAAAAAAAAAATAATTATGGTCTATGGTTTACTGTCCACTGAAATTATTACTAATATTTCTATATAAAGTAGATTTTTTAATGTGTTTTTACTAAATAAAGTATTATATATGTATATGTCTAATATATATTCATATTTTGCTATATTACGTGTTAGATGGTTTTTATTAGACATTTAATTAGCCACGGTTTGTAATTAATTTTAATTTAAAAAAATTGCTTATATCTAAAAGCTTAATGGATAAAATATTTTGAAATTTAAAATGTGCTTTTTATATATAAATCGATTACTACATTTCATAAAAAAATTGTAACACTGAAAGAATTTTATTCGCTCTATTGGAATAACATTTATCCGACATTTGACAAAAGAATAAAGCAATACGAGTACGGCATAAAATTTCCCACATAATTTTACATTCGGACCCAATTTCTATCTGCAAAACTGAACAAAATCAGAGGTATTTTTGTAAAGGTATTTGTTAAATCGATATCAAAAGCTTTTGCTATTGAATTAATAGCATTTTCGATATAATTCGTGTGTGGTTATCAAGTCGTTCATTTAAAATTCGCTATAGTATAACCCATTTCAGTGGCAATGTAGATTAAAAGCTTTCATTCAGCATTTTATACAACATACATACAGATTCAGAGTAACAGCCATCGCCTCAAACATCTATGTGGAGATTTAAATTGAAAAAATATAAATAGAGAAAAGATTATGAGAGCTGCTACAGGGAATATAAAACAGAAAAAAGTATATTTGCTTACCGCTGTGTATACATTTACATAGAAGGATTATTTTAATTTTATTTAAATTGAAATAGAAAACAAATTTAAAAGAACATTTTTCTTGTAGATTTTATTACTCGGTTATACATCCATTGCAATGTATTTTAGATTTGATTTGCGTATTAAAAGCGCATTGGGAAAAATTACTAGGAATCGATTTAACAGCATAATAAAATATGCATCAGCTAATTAAATTAATAGAATACACATTATATTATGCATTGATATTTACATGGCTATAAATGAGTTACGATGCAAGTTTTATTGACGCTGGATCTGATTTTGCAAAATGTAATCAATTATATATTAATTGTGCTTTTTTACTAACAAGTGAGTAACTATCTAACTTGCCAGTATTTGAAAAATCTAAATTTGACTAAATCCAATTCTAACGATTCAGATTCTGGAGGATCGAGCTTAACGATGAAACCATTCAAAACTTGTACAGAATTTCATGGAATTTTTATCCTGGTACAGAGCACATACCAGTATATCCCATATATGTGGCCTTACATCTGGAAAGTTCGTTATCGTTGTATAATTGTAGTTCCATACGCTTGTGATTATATCGTGTACTCGGAATCTCATCAAGGCTGTTAACGTTGCCTTTGAGAAATGAAATTGTAATAAGCCAGCAAACACACGGCGAATATTCGCACAGTCGAACCGCACCGGGTTATATCTATGGCGGGATCTGGCAGACAAAAAATTCAACTATGCCAACATTGTTTGCATAGAATTCCACTTAAGATGCCAAGAGATAACACAGCAGATTAAATTGTCAAATATTAAAAATTATAATTCGCCGAATTAATTAAAAAAAAGATATTAGTTATACATACCATAACTAATAATCATAAATGTGTGAACAAGATGATTAAATAATTAGTACATTAGCATATTAATGTAAAACAGTTATCATATAAATGTAAAACAGAAGATACTGTATATTTTATAATCATTAACTTCCCGAAGGAGAAGTTTATGTTTTCATCAAAAAATTCGATTCGCTAATTTTATGTTTTCTCGACGTTTCAAGCCATTCTGAAACCAAATTTAGAAAAAGTATGTGTGTGTGTGTATGTAAACAGTTTTTTTGCTGTGAATCGACGTTTTCTCAAAAACGGTTGGATTGATTTCAAAAATTCAAAAGCCAATCGATGTATCTCGATGAGGACTAGCGTTTATCATTTTACACGACGATCAGCCAAGCCGTTTCTTTGTTGTCATGGCAACGCTATCTTATCCTTCTTTCTTAGTACTAAAAAATTTGAAAATGCTATTTATTTGCTGTAAGATCAAAAGTATTTTACATATAGACAAACCGAGAAATAATGTTATCATCTTTGTGATGCGCATTATTAAGTTGTAATAACATTATTAACGGTTTTATGTGTGAAACGCCTAATCGTATCGCAAATAGATAGTAGTTTCAAAAAAGCAATTAGTACCCTGAAAGGAGGATAGATAAGATAGCGTTGCCATAACAATGCTATCTTATCGGCTATATTACCGCAGAATTGGGCCATAAATTTAATTTAACAATAAGTCATCTCACTTACTAAATCCATGCAAAATTATATTTTAGACAATTATTATGTAGTTATTATATAGCTGTAAATCTAATTCTTTATCAACCATCCATTCAATTTACCAAGTCCGGGGAAATACAGTGCGGGTTCATAACCGAGGATTTTCAATTTACAAATTTTTGGGCACTGCTCTATTAATATTCATTATTGGATTACTTATAAACCTAAAGCGTGATATTCTGATACCGCGCAACGCGTCGTCATCAACGCTGCCGCTAATTGATATGCATGATATGGTAATGACATGTAGATCTCCGACGAAATATTGAGAAAGCATTAGATGGCGAGAATTCCCTAAAACCGACGAATTCTCGTTAAGGTAATATTTTTAGTCACCTTCATAAACGAGGGCTCTTTCTGATCGAATTTTACTTTAGGTGAGTAATAAAAATTACCTTCGCTTGCACGGGGGAAATGGTAGAAAATCGTGTTTATGATCAGTTTTGAATCGGTTTAATTAAATTTAATGAAGGAAACAATGTAACACGCATTATCTCAAAATACATTGATAAATTGATACACTCATAAAATTACAAATTAATCATATCATACAATGTCATATTCTTATAAAAAGGGCTTTCATGAAGATCATCCAAACATTTTGAAAAAGCATTTAGTACAAAACGTCCAATACTTGCTAACATTATTTTTTTTATTATATATTATAATAAAAATGATCTTATTAACTTAACCTAATACATGTGATTTGATCTATATTGATCGGATATTTTAACTGGTTGGCATTGGTATTTTGCCTTGAGACAAGTTACATGAACTTCCCGATATATGTAAATAATCAATTTAATCAATTTATAAATCTTTGCATTTTTTATGAATTGGCCTAAAATATCAAAATTAACTACTCTATCATTTATTTGAGTAATGTTAATTGAATGAAGATTACAAAAAAGCTGTAATATTTATAATTATCTGTTTAATTTATATTTATCTGTTTAAGATTTTGTTAAATGCTTATTATGCATGAATGTAATATGTTTTACGCTTACCTAAGAACTTTATAAATAAAAACTACTCAATAATATGGAAATTTAAAAAACTATATAAAGCTCAAGCTTATCTTTTACAAAGTAATGTGTTTATGAAAGGTTATCACCCAAAAGGTTAAATTTTCAATAACACTTTTTCTGTGAAATGTAAAATTCATAATAAAAATTAATTAAATAAATTATCAAGATAAGTATTTCCAAGAACGATAAAAATTTTATCAGAATATTAGTTATTCCAAAAAGCCATTAAACCTTACAATGTCCAAAATTACAAAGAAGAACTATTCGAATAAAAAATTTTAAAATTCAATAAAAACAAGTATGTATATCAAAAGGTTCGTTATTCTGCGGACAATTTTTTTTATGTAAAACATCATTTTTATTCTCTTAATAATTCAAATTTCCAACAAATATCCACTTTTATCCTTCGCATTTATGCTTTATCACTTCAATCTACGTATCTATTATTGGAATAAAACGATTTGCCGATAGTATTTGCAAAGTTATTACATTCGAAATGCATAAAAGAACAATATAAAGACAAATTGTATCTGTACTTTGCGATCTCATTTTGGCACGTTCGATCACGATTGCACGGAATAACATCCATGTACAACGCCTTTAATAAATCGGATATGGATATTTGAAAGTTATTACAATATACTGTTGTGTAATGCTTGTTTATTTAAGTTGGGTAATTGGAAAATATAAAAAATGAAATATGAGAAATACGTCTTCGATACTGAGTTACATATAGTCTAATACAAAGAAAAACCATGTCAGGTGGTGATTTCGATTTGCTTTGAATTTCAGTTAATAATGTTAATTGATAAGATTGTATGAAAAAATAGGCTTAATAGTGACTGTATAATAAATCATATCTAAAGTTATTATTAGGCTTGCAACAAATAGCATATTCGGCAAAATGCCGAATACCGAATATTCGGCATGCTCCAGAGACCGAATGCCGAATATTTGGCAGGATTTTGGCGCCTAAGCTCGTTGTATTAATGTAATTACTATTAAAATTATTTATATTACAATTACTCTTTATTGAATAAAAGATAAAACACCAAAAATGCTATCGCTGAGCGGCGGCGGCGCCTTTTATTTTAATTATTTGGTATTCGGCCAAATATTGAAAAAAGTGCCGAATGTGCCGAATGTGCCAAATACCAAATAGTAATCGAATATTCGGTGCAAGCCTAGTTATACATCTATCTACTAACTCTATGCAAAATGGTGTATTTGAAGTACTTTTTATCTAAATATAGTAGACTTAATTATATAATCGTCTCCACTAGGCCCAATAATATTGTAGTTGCTATGCATAACAACACAACGGTCTCTACATAATAAATCTAATGTTAAATAGTTCAGCTTGGTTCTGAGCAGATATACATACAAACATATGAGAGGGGTATTACATTGATGTCTAGAGCACGTTCTGGCGTTGACATCACTATGATGGATTGCCCATATAAACAACGACATACATCATATGAATTAGATAGAGAGCCAAAGTATATAATAATGATATATTTTAATAGAAAAACTCGCAACCGATTGGAGTTATATCACCCTAAATTGTAAAAGTACATTGTATAGATTTGGATCAAACCTCAACTCCAATCCAGAAGTTAATCAAAATCTCCCTCGTATCCTAATATTGATTTGCACAAATTTTGTACTATATATTAGTCGCATGTTTATAAAATTATATTTTTGCATTGATGTTAAAATATGTATACGTTTAAGGTTGTACAAATAATACTCCAAAATTGTGTTACTATTACTTAATTCATACAAAGAATTGGGTAATTTAATATAATTGGACGAGAGCCTTGCTTTAAATACCATGAGCTTAAGATTATTTTAATATCGATAATTCGATATAGAAATGTAACAGATTTTGGAAAAAATACTATAGATCAATTACTACTCAATCACCCGGATCATTAAATCCATTTACATTCAGAGTTTTCAACTATCATATAAAAACGTTCCCAGCTCTCTTCTTACCGTGCATTATGTATATAACACAATACACGCAGATACAAACTCAATCTTCTTATTGTATTTCTAAATTCTTCAACATGTCGAAAATTCAATGAAAGGAACAAGACAGCTCGATATGTACGTACATTAAAATTCTGTCATGTACCAACATCGACCACAGGAGTCTTTTTGATCAGAGAAATCTGACGCGGATACGTTTTAGCAGCTGTCAAATTAAAAATAATATGTGATTGTTATATGATAGAATAATTGGTCAATGATTAATAGAACATTTAGTAATATTTTTTTTAAATTTTGTTAGGTAGAAATACAACAAGTTGACGTGGTTCGAGAAAATCTGGATACTTAATGTTGTAGGTATATTAATATTGATCAAAACGAAAATAGAGAAAGTCTTTTATTATTCTAATGTTTTCACCATAGCCTTCACAAAATATATAATCTGATTTTCATTTTACAAATGCCAGAATATTATTTTCCATTTTTGAATATTTAATAGCAATAATGTAATAATCGAATTATGAAATTTCAAGATTTTTGTTTGAAGAGTTCTGAATTTTCAAAGTGTGAATGTTATTGTTGTAAAGAAGTAAATAAAATATTTAGTAATCAAATAAGAATCAATCAATATTACATCTCACGGTTGGATCATATCTGAATACAGTTTCAAAAAAAAAAACAACTAGTGGGGTGGGTGGCATCGTGCCTTAAGGCAAATTGCTGGAACTTCCCGTACCGTAACGAAATGTTCGAGGAATACTGAATGTTTTCAAATAGATTATTTATATTGTAACATTGTCTAAATCTAATATTTATAAGAATTATATAAACTGAATTGCAAAGTTGAAATTATTTGTTTAAAGTGTATCAGAACTATAGTCAGAATTAAAAATAAAATCTGAATTATTTTCGGTATACAAAAAATTAAAAAAAAAAAAAAAAAAAAGGGGGACAAATCTTTTTTTTCCAGAATCAATTATTTTGTTAAGACAAGCAGAAAGTTCTTTGAATCATTCAAATCGGACGCTTAGTTCTCTCAAAAACTGCCATTTTTAACATATTTAGCTCCGTATCTTCGAAATGGCTGGGCCTGCCTTTGCCAAAAACTAATAAACACTTCTCCCAATCATTACTAATTGAATGTTTTTTAGATCATTCAAATCGGATACTCCGTTCTCTCAAAAATTCGATTTCTATTTTCTGCACTCTTTGCTCCGTATCTCCGAAACGGCTGGACCTGCCTTTGCCAAAAACTAATCAGCTCTTTTCCCTATCAATAGAAATCGAATGTTTTTTGAACCATTCAAATCGGTTGATCCGTGCGCCCTAAAACGTGACTGGAAATTTGTATCCATACATACATACACACACACACACACATACACACACACACACACACACACACATCCATTTTTTCTGAGGTATGCCAAAACGTTCAGAAACCTTCAAAACGTCGAGAAATGTTAAAATTTTCAATTCCGATTTTCGGCCCATTACAATAACTTACCCTACGGGAAGTTAATATAAAGGTGTTGATGCTGCTTTCAAGGTAGATATTACTATAAAACAAAAGGTTCATGATCATGAAACTACTAATGAATATCTATATATTCATTAACCATAAACCCTAGCAAAAACAATGAATAATGCTGTTTTATTAACTCAATCAACCTTTTCATTCTAAACGAAGCAATAACAAATATTATCCAGTATCATCGAATAAAATTATAGAAGAATAAAGCACAGCACGAGAAATCACGTTCGCTCGTGTATTTTTCAAATGCAAAAGGTGGAAAAACAAGTTCATTATCCGTTGCGTTTCATTATGCAGTTTTCTTTTGTAAGAAAAATGAATACATCGCGCACATCGAAGAAAAACAGAAAAAAAGAATATTCCAACAAAAGTCTGACAGTCAATAAAAGTTGTTGAGGGAAACTCTGTCGTTTGTAGTGATTATTGCAAGATTTCGTTATTGTATAAATAATAACCGAGCGATTAACAAGTTTAAAAGTACTTTTTTATAACTGGCTGAGATTGTGAAAAATCACGATTTATACGGCACAACTTTATTTTATTTCCCAATGAAAAGTGATAATTCAATGCCGTTAAGCGGAATGAGTTAAAGCTGCGCTCGAAAGGCGAATCGCAAGTTTCGAACAAAATTAACTGAAAGTAGTTCTCAAAACCAAGTTATATTTACCAGAAATTCAATTAAGGTGCAGCGACATAGTAAATAACTAATTTTGCTAGTTCGGTGTTACAGAATTAAAAACAAATCACACTACATTTAAACAACGAGTAAATTAATTGTACTAAATGTATAACAGTAAGATGATGTTATATAAAATAAACTTTCCTTTCAAATCTGAAATTTTTTTCAACATTATCTATTTGATATTTTTCCCCAATCTGTGTCAGGAATTATAATATTTCATTAGAAAAAGTCAAAGGGCGCTTATTAAATTTTCTGGAAAATGGAAATGCTGTATATTAACCGAATTAACCATTTAGTAGATTAGAATCAAATTCTATAAATACCGACATTTCACAACGGACAAAGAGTATTAGGTCGAATATGCTTATACGTATTCGTAAATACGTAATATCCAACACCGCAGGCAGCGGGAATGTTTTTGTCCCGCGACTTATAAAAAAAGAGCTAGAGGATATTTTTTTAACTTTTCTAATTATTTTACTTCTAATAATATTTATTCTAAAAGAAATGGATACGTAGGAACATTACTCAAAAGAATTCAAATAGGGTAAAAAATTATACTTAAATAGTTTGTGTACAAGGTTTGACTCTGGATACAAGGTGTCGTCCACGATTTAGGGAGCTCGAATGAACCGATTTGAATGATTGAAAAAACATTCGATTCGTATTGAAAGGGAGATGTGTTGATCAGTTTTAAATGCAGAGAAGTTTTAAGTGCAAAAAGTGCAAAGACAAAGTTTTTAGACAACACATCATCTGATTGTTTTTATTAAAATTTTCAAAAATATACAATGCTTTTCAAAAATTTCAAAAATTCAAAACTCTAATATTAACTTAAAGCGCAATGCCATGCACAACTAATTAACTTCCTAAAGGAGAATTCGCTAATTTTATGTTTTCTCGACGTTTCATTCAAGCCATTCTGAATCGAATGAGACCAAATTTGGAAAAAGTATGTGTGTGTTTGTGTGTGAACATATTTTTTTATATTACAATTATCAGGTGATTGAAATAATCAAATATAATATTTAAATGAATTATCTTCAGACAAATTGCCATGCCGGAGGGCAATAATAGGACTTGGAAGACTAGCAACGAACGATACCATGAACTTCCTGAAAATGAAGTACTGAAATGAGTTCATCATACACTTGCATTTTTGTCTAATTTGTTTAAAAAATTAGTACCAGCTCTCCATTTCCATGTGCTTTTATCTGGCGGTAGAATCGCGAGACCCGTAAACCGCACAGTCACGCACGCTTGACCTGATTCTCGCCTGATTCCAACCCGCGTTGCGCGTCAGACGGGGCGGTCGCGGTTACGTCACGATTTTAATGGGTTTCTTTCTTGTTGCCAAAGAACATCGCTTCTATATGAATAGACGAATCGTTAAAAGCTGCCTATTGCTTTAGGACTCACCCTGAATATGATTTTTACTAATCCATTATAAATGTGGATTTGTTGAAATACGATTGCCCTAATAATTGATCCGTTGTGGTTTGATGTATAAACATTCTGATCAAGATGAAGTAAGAATTTGATGAAGAGCGATTGAATTAATGTGTTAATAATTGTCGTAATTAATGCAGCATAACAGATAGTAAAATATTTGCATAGATAACAATATCAGTAATGGGGTGCTATGCCCTAAAGGCAAGTCGATGAATTGAGATAATTAGATAGATCACAGATGTATTAGCATTGTATTTAATCATATAAATGTATATCCGAGGTGAACTCATGAGAGAGAATGAGTTTGATCGCTGCTCTGGACAACCTGATATCATGCAGTAGTGATATAAATTTTAACTCGAAAATAAGGTATTAAAATACGTTTATTGAAAATAGCCCATTTCGAGCACTGCGACCGGAAAGGCAAAGGTAAATCTCTCACACTACTCTTCCTTGTTTCGAGTGGATATTTATTATACATATCCAAGCAATAAAAATATTCGTTTAATTTTTCTTATTCCATGAAATATGGTTCAAATTTGAAAAGCAATTCATTTTTAATTTATATAGATTACAAATAAAAATAGAATATATAAATACAAGTGGAAATGACAATTTCTACGCTATGTTAAAGTTCTGTTACTTCTGAAGATGAATAAATTAAGCAGACGTAGACATATTCGTCATTGCACTTTTAAAATTCAGCACGGCATACGAACGCAAAGAAGTGAAAGGGAATCGAAGCCGAGACCTCGGAGACAAGCTCGAAAATGGGAAAGATTAAACGTCAAAAGAAAACGAAAAATGACCATGGTCATCCCTCCCGGCATCTAGAACAGGGATGGTAAACCCAAGAGAAAAAAGTGAAAATGCTTGTCTAAGGTGTATTCATATATTATCAAAAATAAATTGAAAATCGCATATTGATATGCATAATAACAAAGGAATTTTAAGATTCACAAACGAGTAATTAGTACCCCTAAATATTTTGGCAAAAATCGGTACACTAAAACCACAACTCATGTGACGATTTTCTCCATGATTTGTATCCAATAGGGGTGAGAATAATAAAATAAAAAAGTTTAATATCCCTGTTTTAGAATAGATAGTGTCTGGCAAGTCGTGCGTGGATTTCCATACGTACGTGACGGAGTTTTGCGATGCGACGAAACTACTAGAGCGCCATCATAAATAACGGGATAAATAAATCTCAAGGTGCATTCGCATAAAGAATTATTATAGGATGCGACATTGTGAAAATAAAAAGAATTGTCTGAGAAAAGGGTGCAAGATAGCATAATATTTTAAATTTCTACCAAAGAGAAATAAGAAAAATCCTAAACATTTGGGTAACAGTTTGTTGCAGTAAATTTTATAATCACTATTATTAAATTATTATCACTATGTTTCTTCTTATGTATATTTTGCAATTTACTTCCAATAAATTATAACTTCAATCGTGTGTCCATTTCATATTATTAATTATGATTTTATGTTCATTTTCATTCAAGATAACTCGTTAATGAAAATGACTTTCTAGATAAGTATGTAGAAGCAAGAAATATTCAGAAACTAAATTAATTATAATTTCAATTACTCACTAACATGTCGAGTCAATCATATAATCATCAAAGCAAACGTGTCTGTTGAACATACCTGAAACAAAAAAGATATTATTAATATCTGAGAATTACATTTGAAAATAAGTTAAGAAAGTTTATATTTCTCATGCATTAATTAACCATAAGTAATATAATAACTGAATTTATCTGTATTTTATAAGATTTTTTTTTAAATCGAAGCTTTGTAATGTTGATGAAACTAACTGGAAATTTGTCATAATTTTTCCATTCTTATAGATTTTCGACAGGTGGGTTTATTATTTATAGTACTTAATTTTAATTCAAATATTTTTTCCTCAAATAGAAAAATTGATATGTTTGACTATAAGTATATATTTTATAGTTATATTGAAAGGGGTGATTCATGGTGTAATTCAAACCCAAAGAAGAACACCATTTTCAATATAACTATAAAAGACAATACTAATAGTCATGTATTTAAATTTTTCTACTTTAAGAAGATAATATTTGAATTATAATCGTTAAGCTAATGGAATCATTCGACGGGGTCGTAAGTTCGAACCCCGCTCTGCTCAACCTGACATCGTGCAGTAGCGATGTTCATGTTCACTTAAAAATATAAGAACAAAAATATGTCTCCAATCGAAAATAGCACACTTCGGACATTGCTGTCTAAAATGGCAATGGGAAATATTTTATACTATTCTTCCCTGAATCGAGTTGGAGGTTAAATCAGCTCATGGACATGATGCTGATGCACTAGAGCAATACTACCCCATTATTATTAGTTTTGAAATAATCAAGGTAAAAAATGTATTTATAGTCTACTAAATATAATGGCAATTGGAAAAACAATTTGATCCATATTCTATGAGTATGATTTTCAATCCCGGAAATGTTTTTATATAACAATATATGTATTCTTCCCACACTAACGCGAAATAAGCTCGCATTGCATGCGAGGCATTTTTGGTGAATACGAATAAAAACTTTCTATCTACTATAATAAACGCTAATAAATAACACATGCCGCACATTGCGGCTTACTTGTAAAGACTTCCGGTACATTTTATATTTATACACATATGGTATCGACTTACTGAAAATAAGGAGAGATACACAACTTCTTACATAATATTTGTACGACCTAAGAAATAGCATGAAGAAATTATGCAGATTTATGTTATGACTAAAATAATAGAAGCTTTTTTGTTTATATATATATATATTTATATATATATATATATATATATATATATATATATATATAATTTGGGTTCCTTTGTTGCAGTCGACACAATAGCCTCCGAATATTATAAACGTCAACAAGTCAGCCTGTTAATAAGAATAGCGTTATACCCGAGGAGTGGTTTTAATGACTAAAATAATTGTATAATTATCTTTGTATGCACATGTTTTAACGTGGGTTTCGGCGCAAGAAAGTTATAAAGCCAAAGATAATTTTCAAATTAGTTTCTCAACACTCCCTAAAATTTTTAATTCTAACCATTATCATGAAATAATAGTGGGAAGGCGCAAATTGGATAGCTATCAAAATTATTGATAGCTTGAAATAAAGTATACAGAACCGTTATAAAATAACGATTTATAATAAATAAATAGAATTTGAAATTAATGAGCACTCTGATAAATGAGCACTTATAATACTTTACTTTCTATTTTACTAGTAACGACCACAATATGCAAGCTAAAAGCATTTTCTTTAAATAAACAACATCAATTGCTTAATTTACCCATTTCTATTTCTGGTTGACTTAATTCGATTCATATTACAACCGTAAACTGTTCACAAGCAGACACACAACTATGTCTAATTGACGTTTTAGAAAATTGAAAATAACATCCATGTGTTACATTTTAGACGACAAATCAACCAAAAAGTCCATAACTCACATGATCTTCGTGTTGAGATCTACTATCGTGAAATACAAAGAAAAACATGAAAACAAACTAATTATATAGTCAGTTGTTACATGTATGGCATTTCCTATTTGTTAAATAAATATTGTACTGCTACTAGTTTTAGATTTAACAGATCATCAATTTCTTATATTTATTTTATTACTGAAATTCATAAAATACATTTGATATAAATTAGACATAACGTAATATATTTTAAGCGTTGGGATACGCCAAAAATATTTAATTTTTTATTTAGGCTCATTAATAGATGTTGCCGCTTGTAATTCCACTTGTACGCACAAACCCTAATCCTCGGGTAGATTTTTTTTTGCAACTGCCCCGACACCAGGCAATCAGTGTTGGCCCGGTTTTTAGAACAATCTTTCTCCGTTTACTAATACACTCACATTTAGATAGCCCTCAAAGTTTAAGTGAAATTCTATAGGTAAAATGTTACAGTTGGAATATTTTAGTGCAAACCTCTTTTGATATTCTACTAGAATTTGTTCGAAACCGAATTGATAAATTACTGTTAATACTTATAAGTATATACTAAGGACAAGCTTGTACTTTTGGATATTAAGCTACAATACCGACGAAAAAATAGTAAAACGATATAACAAACTTTTAGTTAATTTTTCATATAATTGAATCTAAAATATAGTCAAAGCTTTATAATTCACATTCCTTATCAATACCTCATTTTTCTAAAAATTCTTTCCTTAAATCTTTTTGAGAATCGTTTTATTCCGATACGAACTCTGTAGGCTTATCAGTTGCCGGAGTTAGCCGGAGGCCTCGTGCGGATAACACTTGGGGGTCGCAAGGTTTGCAGGGAACCGGGTTACCGGATTCTCCGCGCCGGAAGTGAGACGAAGGGCTTTTTTTTGCTGTACGCTCTTCTGATTGCGAGTTCTACTCGTTGCCCTTTTTCCCTTTGGATCAGGGATGGAATAATGGGCTTATATAATATTTGATCATAGGTCTAATTTAGGTGCATTTTTATAAAGATACTTAGGAATCGATTTTGCTGTAAAATATACCAATGTTAGTAGGAGCTATGTTACGCAGCGTTCCTCATACAAAATGGTACTAAATACTGCCAGAATGACATGTATTTGCTGTACGAAAGGGCGTTTTACACATAAAATGCAACTTCACTCATATGTTTTAAATACCACTTCATACAGATGCAGTTATGATAAGATTGTTTTTTGACTTTAGTGCGTCTTCTAGGTAAGTTTTCTAACAAAAAAAGTAGTACTTGACAGCAACCACGCGGCACTTTTATATGCTTAGTACATTTTGTATGATAAGCGTGGCGTAAGATAGCCTTTACTAACATTGATCTATTTTACGGCAGAATCAGCTCCTTAGTCTAGTCTCGTAATGACAAACTACGAATTGTAACTGACCACCGCTTGAATTTAATTTAACATGAATGTTTTAAAGTAATATTATTAATTAAATTAACCCTTTTTGCTTCACTAATTTAGATACAATCCTACCAGAAACTCAGCGCCGCATTCTAACGAAAACGTACCTGCTGTAACATATCGAATCTTTGCAAATAAAAATCACATCATTAATTAAGTTCGCCTTGAATAAGAATGAGATACGCACAGTCCTTGCTAATATCATAATATATCATATATCTTAACGTTGGCCGATTCGATCCTGGTTTCCTTTTTCCGGACCACTTTCCCATCCGCAACCCCTAATTTTTTTCTCTCGCGAATATACAAAAACGAAGTTTAGTTCGGCCTCCCTCTTTCCTAGTGACGCGGCCGCGTGAAAAATGATGCGGGCCGCTCGCAGAGAAACAGGACATGTCGCCGTGAGCCCCGGAGACTTTCCCGAAGAAGACGAAAACGTCAACGCGAAGTAAGAAAAACTGAATGCGAAGAAGAAAAACTTAATGTCGTTACTGGCGGAAACATGCCAACATAATGCTAAATTATAATAAATGTGTAGTATTTTAATTCTGCTTCCACGGTTTTAGAATAGAGTATTGTACTTTTTAGGTTGGTGATCAAAATGATAATAATAAAATTGAATACTATTGAATTATATGTACTAATCAAACGATCTTATATGTAATGAATGTGTTACATATTTTTGAATTAATAATTTCATATGCCTTTATTTATTATAGTAAAATCCCACAACCCAGGAGTGCACATATGAAACACCGAATAACAAAATAAAAACATTTCTAAATATGGACTACTCTTCGAATTGATTGCATTTGTATTATCTGAATTGATTTGTTTTTTTACTTTTAGCCAAAGAGCTGAACATAATTGTCGCCAGGCATCAATTAGCCGTCGCCGGTTCGAGGCCTAACCCACGGATTCATTCAGGCAGACATGTATTTACAAACGTTGGGGCCTCTTTGCACCTCGTCTCGTATTATTTATAAATAACATCACAAGCATTAACACGACGCTTTCGATCATTCGGTAGCGAAGCCAATTAGTAACAGAATGCGTCATCAAAAATCATCGGAAGGCGCTGTCACAATTACGGGTGGATGAGCGTGTTACCAAAAGCCAAGTAAATGTCAAATGCATCGTCAAATTGAAATAAAAAATAGAAAATTACAAAGAGGGGAATGTACTAAATGACTGTGCTTCAAATGTGAGGGTATTTAAATTTGAAAACCATTTACTTTTACATACATAAAGATAATATTAAACATATACATAACTTTCTGCTTGTGTTGACAAAACAATTGCTTTCGAAGAAAAAAACTTTTTTTTTCGAACATTTTT
Organism: Ctenocephalides felis; assembly: GCF_003426905.1. Lineage (NCBI taxonomy): Eukaryota > Metazoa > Arthropoda > Insecta > Siphonaptera > Pulicidae > Ctenocephalides > Ctenocephalides felis. Next base: position 38,806,635 of record NW_020536999.1, on the reverse strand, counting down.
TTTTGTATAGAAAAAATAATTCAGATTTTAATTTTGCAACTAGCCCCAGGTTCGCTGGTTCGATTTCCGCTACCGCCGTAGCCCGACATCAGGCAGCTTTGATGTCAAATTTCCACTTGGGGTTATAGATCACAATATAATTCCAAGTGGAAATCGTCCTTCGTGGACATAGCTGCAACATCCAATCGCATGTTAACTATTAGACGTAAGAGCTAATATCAAAAATATCCCACACATAAGAGAATGGTAAATCGATGGATTGCCTCTCATTAAATAAGTAGTCATAAATCTTAACCAACAGCTTATAGAACATATAAGAGTTCTGATTGCTGTTCAAACAATTACAAAATAATAATAATAATAATAATTCTGGCTAATGTTTTAAAGCTTATTTATATACTTTAAATAAATAATTTTAACTTGGTAATTCTGTTTATATAATTCTTATAAATATTAGACATTGTTACAGTATTGAAGCAAAATACTCGTATGATCAGGATGTTGCGGACCCGATTCGAATGATTTTAATCACTTGATTCGAGTTGGCACATCACTACAAGAAATCAGTGGCAAAACTCTTCTAGATCAGTGACAAAACTCTTCTAGATCTTTTTCATAATATACAAAATCTAAATCTCGTTGTACCCCAGCTAATCCAAAACAAGATTTAGAATCCCTATTCTTATCACATATCACAGTGCGAACGTACTCGAAGTGTGCACCGGGAAGTAGTGGCTCTCAAAAGGGGTGAACACCCTTCAGAAAGGGGTTTTCCTCCTTCCTTCCATCAACCACTCTTGATGGATCTATTTTCTTCACGAACGGCTAACCTCGCCCGCAGAGTCGAGATGAATCGAGACACGAGAAAACAGAGTACAATGAAGGAAGGAAGCAGCAAAAAATACGTAGCAAGTTGGAAAAAATCTTGCGAAAAATGTCACCCGCTAATATAAATTTTCCGTTGCCGGCGGTAATGGTGTTGTTTTCAAAGAATTCACTCCAGTTTAATGACCCTGAGTGATACTTTTTTATCGGGGAATTGAAATAATAAAATTGGATTGATGAATTATTTATATGAATGAAATGAATGTAAAACATACAAATATTGATCATGAAAATTTGAATATATTGAAACATGTCCTGCTTAAATGATGTTCAGTAAAAGTGGAAGTCCATATAAATATGCAATTCAAATTAGTCAAAAAATTATATATTATAATGGGAAGACTGAATAAATAAATAAACTATTACATTTTTTATGAAAATGATTATATATCTGGCAATCTTTTTTATGATTAGATAATAACATTTACACCCGTCCTAAATAAAAGAAGCAAACAGTAAAATAGTAACATTACAAATTAACTTAAAAAAATCAAAATCTTCTGAGTACTGTCAGAAATTTTGAGATTGAAACATATTAATGCATCCTAATATTTTATCATTTTGCCTTGGTAGTTTTGGGACGAAGTTCCTGGCTGAGTGTGAGTGATCTTCGAGACGACTTTTGTAATTGTGTGAATGTGTTCGTATTTTATGTCTAGTGATATTGGTGTTAAATGCTAGTCGTCTTTAGGATTTTACCAATTTGGTACAAGAGTCAGGGCATTCAAAATTTATTTTGACATCTTTGAAAATTCTACACATTTGATTAGGAAGCTGATCGCCATGAAAAAAACAAATTGATTTTTATATTGCAAAGAAACAACACTGTGTTGCAATTAAACATTGTGGAGAACGATTGTATAAGACATTAATAAGACTTATAAAATAATTAATTGCTAAAATAAATCTCTGCTGATTTATGGTTCAATTTTGAACTAGAATCCTTTTAATCTAATTTTAAACATTAAAAGTTATCTATCTATCTATAAAGCGAAGCTTTTATGCAAAATTTAAGCCATACGTTACTATAGACGTAAAAATTGCTACTAAAAGAGCCACTTAGGTAGTTTTTATGCATCGATAGACTACAACAGAAATATACGAAAAACAAACCAAAACCCAACAATTTCTTTCAAGGAAGTCTAGATATATTTCTCTTACGCTCCAAGTGTGTAAAATCGTTCGCTCGTATCTTTCGATTATCATTTGATGCGTGTGCACCTCCTATATGTATGTTTACTTAAGAAGAGGAAGTTCAGTGTTTTCAAGTCGCATTAACGTATGAAGCATAGAAGGAACAAGGAAAACCTTTTTGCAAAAGGCCGCTTTTCTTTTTAGCCCGATGATATTCGGTTGCAAAACTATAAAGAATTTTTCTTACAAGAAAGCAGACATCAAAATATTTTGATAGGACTCTTCTGGTAATGCATATATTCTTAACCAAGCTGCGATGTGATTTTTGGGAATTGAGAAAATAAGAATGATATTGGGTGCTTGGAAGAGACGTCTATAGTTACAATGAAGGTTTAGAAAAATATAAATTTTTGACTACAAATTATCTGACCGAAAAGAAGAATCATTAACCTCGCCAGTAAAATCACCAACTGCACTAGACCATGTATATTAAGTCATAAAACTAAAATTTTCAATGAATGAAAAGTAGCTACTTTATGTACTTATTAGGTACTACTAGGCACCCTTCATTTGGGCATAGGTCCTTGCTAATTACAAACGTATGGGTACTTTCATTAATTTATTGCTCAGTATAAAAAGAAATTTTGGTAAAGCTGCTGTTAAAGTAAATTTGTACGTATTACTCCTTTATCAAACTGGCATAACGATCTTTTTCTAATTTGTTCGTCAACTAATCAACTCAATTGGCCACAAGTTTTGACTTCTATCAATTTTTCCATTCCGCCGAATCGATAATGCAAACTCTTACTTTCGCATCGAGGATTTCGTTTCTGATATATTGCAGGGTTTAAGGATTTAATTCAAAGGGTGATTTAAAATTTATTCACACGTTATTTATGGAGCACTCAGGAAACTTTGCTCGTAAAAACATTTTCGAAGTTAAAACATTCCTCAGCCGAAGCTGAATACTGACAATAAGACTATTTGTTCGACGGAACGAGCAACTTCCTTCGGCAGTAAAGTATTCTAAAACATTAAACAGAAATGTGTAGTCTAATTCGTTAATGATGGAAAGCTGGAATGATCTATTTTGATAGTTAAAGTCATATTCTCTAACAGGGTGGTATAGTATATTAATTTTATGATACCTAAGTCTTAATGGAAACGTTTTTGTGAGAAATAAACACTTGGTAAATGACCTGATAAATACCGATGAGCAGGGTGTAGATTAATTTTATTTAATGCACGAAAGATGTTGATGTTTCTTTGTTTCAAAAATAAAATATAAAATAAATAAAAATAAAATGAATACCAGTTTAATCAATCATATAAGTATTGATGTTTTAACACAAATTGGATTTTTTGTCTTTTTTAAATAAAGAATTGCACTTATTCCTTATGAAGTATCAACCAATTTTTGGTAGTATTTAAGATATTTAAATTAAATGCCAATACAATAATTGGCAATTGCACCTATTCCTTATGGAACATCAGCAGATTTTTTGTAGTACTGAAGATGACTAAATCGAGTGCCAATCCAATAATTGGACATTAAAATTCTACTTTTAACAAAGAAAACAATTTCAACTTTCGCTTATTGCTTTGTCGCATAATGAAACAAATAGTTACTATTTATATTATATTGTTCTTTTGTTTTTATTTTGTCGATCCCCTTCGATCAGCTAAGAGTGTGTAAAGTAATAAAAGACAAATTGATTCTTGAATTCTATCTATTCTATAACATATATCAAACCAATCCATTAAATTGTCAAAACAAGTTTCAATTCCCATTGACGACTTCATTAAATAATTACTCATCAGTAGTAGCTTGTGCATATCGTAACAATAAAACTAAAATTATTCCAAATCCTCGTCGCGTCGTTCGTCTGTTGGTTTTTTTCTTACACTATTTTTCATGTCTACCATTCTAGATATTGTTTTTATGGCATCATTAATTTTACTGCACTCTCGGCACTAACACTATTTGTCGTTTACTAATGAGAATTTCTATTTTAATGTCAGTTTTATGATTTCGAATATGTTCTGCCTATAAATTTTAAGGCACAAGTAATAATAGAATAGTTTAAATTATCTGATATTTATAATTTTATGTGAATCACGGGTTTGTTATTGCCATTGATATTATATGACTTATTCCTTTCCTAGAGTCTCTTAACAACTAATTGACCAAAAATCGCCAACATTTTTGGTTCAAAATTTTTCTTCCCAAACCTAAATATTACATTCGTAAAACCGCAAAACACGTTGTCAACCCCACACTGAGTCACCTCTATCGTGCTTATCGACATTTCAGCGACATATGTCGCCGGCGAGCCCTCTTGGGAAATATTGGTCGAAAAAAAAAGATTTGCATAATTTCCATATGCGACGGGCGGGATGGCGGGAACCTATGTAACGTGTGTAACGCCGCGTGGAAAATCTTTAACGTTTTCTATGGAAGGTAGATTTTTCCTTTTGTCTTTTGTTTTTCGCATATGCGGCTACGCCATGCATAAATGTCACAAACTTGCGATTTTGATGCGGATAAAATTGATCAGTGGGAAAGTTAGGGTTTGCTGTGATACAGGGGAATAGAAAATATGCAATATAATTCAATTACTTCAAAACTATTATTTTAAAAACAAAATAGAATTATAGGCAATATGGGTGAGCTCTATTGTAATTAAATCATCACCGTTTTGTGATTAAAATTGATAAAGAAGTTGTCTATATACAATTTAGGCAACCAAGAATCTATTCTCTTAGGGGGCGTTCATTAATCACGTGAGGTTTTTAGGGGGAGGGGGGATTTGACAAAAAATAACAAAAAATCACGTGGGTGAGGAGGATTATAGTAAGATATCACGTGTATCTATTTTTTACCAGAATTAAAAAAATCCAAACATTTAAAAAAAGATCCAATATTTCACAATTTTTCCTCGCAAAAATACATGTGATGTGTGATGAGGGAAAGAAGGGTAATTTTAAATATCACCACGTATCACCAAGGGTAAGGAGTGGTCAAAAAATCCTTCAAAAATCAATCCCGTGATCCCTTATCTCAAAGCAATGAAACTTAACAGTCCAATAAGATGTTGTATATCAACATCTCCTTATTTAGATGGAAATCCTAAATTTTCACCCTCCTAACACAAACCCCTATTTCGTAAAAATCCTTATAGTAATTATAAAATTTTTCACTGCAGTTTTCAGTCAGTGAACGCCTTTGACTGTATCTCGATTAAGTTTATAGTCAGACGCATGTACTTTATCCAAAATTCCAAATTATGCATTTATCAGAAAATAAATTAAAATAAATTAGATTTTAAGTATAAATCAGAATAAATTGAACTTTCCCCACATAATATGTTAAATATGCATTTACAAAATATCAGGCTCCTTAAAATAGTGCTATTAGAAAAAATAAAGACTGAGCGAATCCTAATAAGGCAAAAAGCCTCATTATTATTTTATAGAAGTAATCATTTATGTAGAAAATTATGAGTACGATTTTCATATAATATTATGTTATTAATATATCATATATTATATTTATCAAGTCATATTAATATATCTATATAAATATTACATTTATCACATTAATCAACTTTTAGGTGAAACAAATTAATAATTAAATCATACTGACTAAATTCTTTCTACTTTACCTTGGTATGAATTTTATTTATGGGTTAATTATATTATATATAAAAAATGTATAAAAATATATTCCTATTTAATTATATTTTCCTCTGGATACCTTCCATGGGTCTTAAAATTAGATTGGATCAAAGTGAAAAAAATCAGCCTTTCGACATGAATTGACGTGACATCAAAGTGATATGACGTCTGATATGAACGCATCGTTACGCGTAACCTTTTTCTCGAATATTCCCATCATGTTTTATGCGAAACGAATCTAGGCATGATAACATGAAGGGCGCCTGAATTTCATATGCAAATCTTTGAAGCTCGTTTATAGACCATTTCATACTAGATTTTCTTCTTTATCAATTTCACTCTCACAATGGTGACACAGAATTGGTCACCGGAAACTAGTCCCAGGTTAAGTTAATTATTTACTATTGAAATTTACACGTTCAAATGATTGTTATATTATATGATCACATACAACTACCTGTGATTTTGCATAAGCCACAATTTACATAAAATTTAGATCATGTATTTCCTATTATAATGAACGGATAATCTTATGACCACATTCACATAGCAGTTGTCAATTATTTGTATTCATAATTTAAGCTATCAGATTTTATTCCATAATCATAATATTCATCAAATATACACAAAACATTTGAATGATAATTCCTATAGTTAATATGAAATCATCTCCTATTATTTTGGCAATTATCAATGAATGCTTTTAGTACAATTATATATGTGAATTTAATTGCTGTTAAATTATTAGAATTATTGAAACCATCGAATTATGTGAAATAATCTACAATTAATCATGGTTTGATATTTGTGGAAATTGAAATAAAATTGAAATCAATTGATAATTACTGTTTATTAGTATTAAAAACTTAGTTTATATTCATTGTCATATTTACAAAGCTTGACTGATTATTTCAGTACGAGTGTTGGAATATCAATTTACACTTCTCTATTCTGAACCTTTTAGTACGGAACTCAACTGAAACATGTATAATACATTTGTATATAAGATTTCAGGCATATGTATATTTGCTTACTGGCTATATTTCTGAATAATCTATTATGTGGACTTACTGAATCGAAAGCACATTCGATTCCCGTTAAGACGTTAGGATTTTGCCAAGATCTTCCGAGAGCGAAAAAACTCTATAGACAGTGAGTTGGGAAGTTGAAATACATTTTGAAACATTGATTTTTAATGAATATTTTTATATAACTTGTCATATATTAAACAAACTAGTGGGGTGGGTGGCATCGTGCCTTAAGGCAAATTGCTGGAACTTCCCGTACCGTAACGGAATGTTCGAGGATTACTGAATGTTTTCAAATAGATTATTATAAATATTGTAACATTGTCTAATATTTATAAATATTATATAAACTGAATTGCAGAGTTGAAATTATTTGTAAAGTATATTAGAACTATAGTCAGAATTAAAAATAAATATTTTCGATAAACAAAAAACTAAAAAAAAAAAAAAAAAATGGAACAAAAATTTTTTTTTTCCAAAATCAATTATTTTGTTAAGACAAGCAGAAAGTTTTTTGAATCATTCAAATCGGACGCTTACTTCTATCAAAAACTGCCATTTTTTACATATTTAGCTCCGTATCTTCGAAATGGCTGGGCCTGCCTTTTCCAAAAACTATTAAACACTTCTCCCAATCATTACTAATTGAATGTTTTTTAGATCATTCAAATCGGATACTCCGTTCTCTCAAAAATTCGATTTCTATTTTCCGCACTCTTTGCTCCGTATCTCCGAAACGGCTGGACCTGCCTTTGCCAAAAACTAATCAGCTCTTTTCCCTATCAATAGAAATCGAATGTTTTTTGAACCATTCAAATCCGTTGATCCGTGCGCCCTAAAACGTGACTGGAAATTTGTATCCACACATACATACACACACACACACACACACACACACACACACACATCCATTTTTTCTGAGGTATGCCAAAACGTTCAGAAACCTTCAAAACGTCGAGAAATGTAAAAATTTTCAATTCCGATTTTCGGCCCATTACAATAACTTACCCTACGGGAAGTTAATAAATAACTAGCTGTAAGTGGAATTCTGTCTTGAGGCTATTATGGCACCGTGCCTTAAGGCAAATTGCTGGAACTTCCCGTTGAATACTGAATGTTTTCTAATAGATTATTATAAATATTGTATCATTGTCTAATATAAAATAATAAAATAAAATCTGAAATATTTTCGATATACAAAAAACTAAAAAAAAAAAAAAAACTAAAAAAAAAAAAAAAATGGAACAAATTTTTTTTCCAAAATCAATTATTTTGTTAAGACAAGCAGAAAGTTCTTTGAATCATTTAAATCGGACGCTTAGTTCTCTCAAAAACTGCTATTTTTTACATATTTAGCTCCGTATCTTCAAAATGGCTGGGCCTGCCTTTGCCAAAAACTAATAAACACTTCTCCCAATTATTACTAATTGAATGTTTTTTAGATCATTCAAATCGGATACTCCATTCTCTCAAAAATTCGATTTCTATTTTCTGCACTCGTTGCTCCGTATCTTCGAAACGGCTGGACCTGCCTTTGCCAAAAACTAATCAGCTCTTTTCCCTATCAATAGAAATCGAATGTTTTTTGAACCATTCAAATCCGTTGATCCGTGCGCCCTAAAACGTGACTGGAAATTTGTATCCACACATACATACACACACACACACATACACACACACACACACACATCCATTTCTTCTGAGGTATGCCAAAACGTTCAGAAACCTTCAAAACGTCGAGAAATGTAAAAATTTTCAATTCCGATTTTCGGCCCATTACAATAACTTACCCTACGGGAAGTTAAATATATGTATACATTGTATACATATTTTTCTTCGAAGATCAACAACAATTCATCAAAAAATATAAGTAAGCATAAATATTTTTCTTTTGAATTATAGTTTAGAACGTATTTCATTAGGTAACTTGATCATTTTCTATTATAATACTTTTTAAATTAATTTTATTTATTGTTTTGTATTTATATTTTGATACATTTTAAATAAAAAAATATAGCTTCAAAATGTTCTAAGAAAAATATAATAATAGAATAATAATAGTAAAAATAACTTTAGAAAATGCAATGAGTAGATTACACAAAAACCGATATTTAAGAAAACCGGTTTTCGAATAGAATTTATTCCCAAAAACCGGTCTCCAGGTTTTATAAAAAACTACCTTCTCCAACAATTCAAACAAATTCAAACAAAAATAACAGTAAATTTAGAATCATAGCAAAAGCAGTTTTAGAGTGAATATATTTACTGATCAATTTTATTGATGATTTTTTTTATAAAATTTTGTAGAATAAGAAAATAATAAATAACCAAGAATAAAAAACATTGAAAATAATTGATTAACTATTGGTTATGTATAATTTTTAAAAATAGGGTGTAAATATTTTTATAACAGTGAAACGAGGTACAGCTATCAACTTGCAAAAGTGTTTTCATCAATCTCGTAAATTTGGCTACATTCATATTGAATTCTACATGTCATTTTAATTCATATATTGAAAACCAGTATTTTCTATTAAAAACTAATTTTTTAAAACCGAGTCAACCTACTTTTGAGTCATTTTTATATACACAGTTAGATACTAATAAAAATTAATAAAATGTTTAAAATTCAATTTTGAAAGAAGGGATATCAAATTATTCTTGAACATAAAGGATGATTAATTGTTTAATTTGAAAACTTCCCTAAATTATAGCTCTGTCAAATGAAGAATACGTACAAAACAAATTTTAAAATTTAATTTGCATAGACTCATGAAAGTTACGTTCCAAAGATATCCAAGGAAGCTTGAATGGCTCGATTTCCAAGCAAAAGTCAAATGCATAAATTGAATACCGGTGTTAATTCAAGTATCGAAATTAATTTACTGTACATAATTTGATTTATGAATTTTTCAAAACTTCCATGAAACCAACCCTATTCCAAACATTCCTAGATCTGTTCCCAAAAATGTTTAAAACTAGTGAACATTATTCATCATCTCCCCGTCTAGACGACAGAAATATGCGAAAGGGAAATATGAAGACTTTTCATGGATGACTTTATCTTTCATGAACGAAAATTCTTGCTAGGGCGTAAGAGCTGCTCCTTTTTTCAGCTTCCTCTCGGCCGACTATAAGATAATGCTGAAAGGGTAACGGCGTAAGTAAATTGAAATCTGATGATGTATATAGGTATCTAAGTAGTTGTATTGTGAAGGAAGATGTCAGATCAGAAAAAAGATCGAGGAGAAATGGATTATTAAAATAATCGATGGGGATTATTCATACTTTACTAGGAAAACAGAAAGCGCTGAAAATACACAGCAAGCTCTGTGCATTTTTGTGGTAGAAAATAAAATTTCGAAAGGTGTTGAAGTGTGGCACTTAAGCCATCTCAAGCTTTCTTCCACATTGTATACTAATATAAGATGAATATTTTTCAATTTTACCATTGCAGAGTTTTCTACAAATTACTTAAATACCTGCATCATATTAATCGAATACTGCAAAATCATATAAAATATAGAAATATGACACAATTTAGAATGTGTTCAAATAATTTAATATTCAGAATCAATTAATATTCAGAGCCTGTGTGCTTCAGGGCACTATGTTTTCAGGTAACTTTGCGGATTATTCAATTTCGAACGAATTGTCTAGTACTAATCAAATTGTTTCAGATCCATAAATTATACAGAAACTGGGTAGACTTTTAGCACAACTTGTAAATAAATTAAAAAAAATAGTTTGCAAATTTGAAAAATTTACCAATTGATGGATTTAAATTTAAAAAATTTACTAATTGATGAATAAATGAGTTGATAACGGACAAATATGCAAATATAGCAATAATTGAATACAAATAGGCTTAATTTTATTTTAATAAATTATTATTAAAAATTAGTTCTAGAGATGCCCTTGCGCTCTCGAGCATTTTATTTTCAGGAAATTTTGTAAATAATTCAATAATGAGCAAAATGTCTATTGTTTTAGATTCATAAATTATATAAACATTAGATAACAGTTTTAGAGCAACAAATTCAAAATACATATTTAACTCACATCAAAAGGATTAAAAATTTACACGAGAAAAAATAGGTAGTTATCGATTGACATATATTTTCAAATAAATATATAGAAATAATTAAACATAGGAGGTGTTAAATAATTTAAACTAAAAATCGATTTTAGAAATGATGGTGTACTCTAGGGCATTTTGCTTTTTAGAAACTTAGTAGACTACTTTATAAAACTGAATGAATTGCAGTTTTAGGCCCATGAATTATAAAAAAAGTAAATTGACTTTTAGAGCAAGGAAAAAATACTTAACTCATATCCAAGCGATTTACAATTTGATGGTAATCACTTTGATTAATTAATTATTCAGCGAACTGTAATTTAGAATCATCCTCTTATTCTTTTTGCTAGGTTTTCAAAACATATAATAAAACACAGGTATTTATATGCACAAACATAGGAAAGGAATACGATAGGAAAAGCCCTAGTAAAATCTTGACCATAATTTATAGGTGATTTTGATTTTTTTGAAAGATGCTCTACCTACTAAATAAATAAAAATAAAATTTAAATCATCGAGGAACAATAACTTCATTATTGTTTCACCAAAAAAAGAAATGATTCTCTTGATCTTGATCTCGAATTTGTGTCCCTGGCTTTTTTATCAGCGATCACTATTATGGTTAAATCCCAAATTGCTGTATTCAAAAAATCTCCTGATGGAAATTGACAGGCCTGCATGAATTATGCAAATGTTATCGTAATCATGCCGCCATACATATTGTAAAGAGCTCATTCTCTCACTCCGCATGCATTCTTGACAATTCGCCATCCATTTGTGTTTCGTATTTATATTGCATTCATCATATCATTGTCAGGCGGCGATTCAATTCATTAGAAAAATAATATGTAACAGGGTTTGCCAACATATACAACACTCAGGAACAATAGACCAATTTCGTGTACTGCATGATGCATTTTCTTGTTTGGTAAAAATGTTACTTTCTTTATAACTAGTTAATCAAAATGTTACAATTTCACCGATACAAAAAAGGTTCGTAATAATATTTATTTTAGAATTCCAATAAAATATATGATTTAGTAATAAAAAAATTGCTATTAATAATATTTGCAGTAATTTTTTGATAAAAATATGAACCTTATTCAATCTAAATAATTAGTTAATTAATGATTTATTATCCAAGGTTGACTGCCACTTTAATAAATGATCACACACATCTCTGATTTCATGATTGATACGTCAATCTGTATGTGCCCGCATCCATAATGCATTGTTATTAACCATATCGACCTACGGTTGTCAGTGATAATGCACACTGGACATAAATGATCATCGAATTTGTATTTTTATTTCTTAATTCATTGATCAAAATGTCCGATTGCTTGTCAAATTGATCGGTCCTTTGGAAAGAACCAACCGCCTGAATAAAAGTTGAAATAAAAATGCTTTTATTGGGACAATAATGAATTTGGGATCTTTGACTACAGAAAATGGTATTACACTTATAATTAGGCTTAATAATGAAATTATATTTTAATAAATAATAAATATTTGTGTGTAATCGATGCAAATTAATATACAGTAGGTTTTGGAGACTCTTTCATATTGCGAACTTTATTTTCCAATTTTATATGAAAGTAATTCCTTAAAACCTAGTACGCAAAATAGTGGTAGTTTACTCTCATTGTAGTGAGATTGCTATTAGATCTTCTTAATAATAAAGAGATATAACATTTTTAGTAAAGAGATAGAACCTTTAAATTTAAATTGTATATGAAAGTAATTCCTTAAAAACTGGTGCTATCAGAAGGCCAAATGCCAGTGGTAGTCCATGGTCTTTTTGATTATATTATTCAGATTTCTATTAGATCTTCTTATGAGTAAAGAGATGAAATAATATATACTATTTCAATGCCCAGAAAAGCTATTTTCGCTTGAGATCAATAATTTATAGACTAGATATTATAGATCTATATTTTTCAGTGCAAACTAATATCACTGATTGATTCTGAGATGTCCAAGACGGATATTAAACCAGAAATCTGGTGGTTGCAAGGCCAAAGCTCTTACCACTTGGGCTACGAAGAAGCCTATATTGTGAACATATAACAAGCTGATACTATGGAGAAAAACAGTATTATCTTGATATTTTTGGGCCAATTTTTATCTATGTTACAGGTCTCATAAGGGGAGTAGTCACACGAGTTGGTAATCAAGAAACTTTCAAGAATCATTTATCTATTTACCTTAAACAAGCTCAAAATGCTGTTAAGAAAGAAAATAACCAAATCATGTAGAAACATATTCTTATAGAATACCAGTTTCAGAACTTGCTAGAATTCGGAAATGTTAGTCCAGATGATGTCGATAAAGTTGAAAAAGATTTACAAGATTTACGACTCTTTCTGAAGTCTTATAATGTTTTAACATTTTGCAATAACAAAATCAGTTTGATCTATCCTCTTACAATTTTACAAAATTAATTAGACATCCTATACATCCAGCAACATAAATACAAAATCCAATTAATATAAATGCAAAACGCAGTGATGTATTCTGTGTCGACAAATCTTAGATCTGATTTGAAGATGTCTTCGCGAAATTGTGCAGACACACACATGTATATACACACGTCGATGTATCTTTAGATCTCTTATATCATCTCGATGTAAAGTTGTTGTGTATACGTGACATTGTAGCGATTATTACAATTGTCTCGAAGCGCAATTACACTTTGAAGCGCAGCAGTGCACATTGTTAGCGAAGGAAATTTAAGATGGAGAAATGTGCAGGGAAAATGACATAGTGTAGATGGAATAATAGATGAATGAAGCGGAAAAGGTCACAAGATGATAGATGTTATACAAAAAAATAAAGAAACAGGGCAATAGTTTATGAAAATATGAAAATAATATTTTACTGGAAATGTAAAAATACGAAAATATCAATAAATGCCTAATGAAACACTTTTTACTGAAAATATATAAATAGCAAAAATATTAGGAAACACATGATGCATTAGTACTTCATACAATTTCTATGTGTTATATAATAATTTTGGCAATGAAATATGTGCACCAAAATCTTTACAGCACAAATATCTTAAATAAATACATTAGAACCTCGAACCTCCGGATAATCGAAAATCCGGATAATCCAATGTCTGAAGAATAATGATGTGTATTTATCAAAAATAACAAATACACACATAGATATCAATGAAAATCAATGTTTAATAAGAAATTAACTTTTCCTTATGTTACATATATATTTTCTTAGATTATATTACATACATATACTAAACTGCAGCATAAATCGTGCAAAAATTCGAATTGTACATATAATTCAGTCGCGGTTGGTAGTCCGAATAATCGCAAATCTGTATAACTGAGGTCCGGATAATCGAGGTTTTACTGTAAACATATAACTAATAATTGTTATTCATTAGTATTCATATTTTGCTCAAATCCTGTATTAATTTCAGTAGTAATTTAATCTGAAGTATCTATTTAATATCTGCGATTTATGTCCTCTGCAACAGTTTGCCTTGAACACCATTTGAAAACGTTTTATTTTCTACCATACATTCAATATTTAACTATGAATTTCTCAATTCCAACTTTTGTTAGGACTGTTAATTAATCATCAGATTACATTAGACAAAAATAATTATTCATCTTCTTTTCGAGTGTAGCGAAATATGGAAAAAAATGACTGTGTAGAAAGAGAACAATTAAATAAACAAAAGAAGGTAAAAACTGGTTGATCCTATACATAAACGCAATTGATCTTAAACATAAAAACCATTTCGTACCAAAAATACAAAAACCATTTCGTATTTGATACATAAGAAATATCCAAAATTTACAGCCATATGTTAGCTAATTTTAAATTAATTGAAGCATTCGCACATAATCTATTAGAAATGGCATTATATAGGGAAAAACACTTAAATGATAGTAAAAAGTTCGACTCTATAAATCGCCTTATAAATGCTACACATCAATAAAAGTAAGTAATGCATATAATTTTAAATAATACTGTGTCCAACAAAAATAAAGCAGTGAACACGACATCTTTGATAAATAACCCAGAAAATATTGGATAATATATAAAAATATATAAATAATGTATAAAGCATAATGAAATACCTAGTTAAATATTAATATGATTTTCTACACAAGTATATAAAACTCAGAATTTTTATGATAATTGTCATGTAGTGCATTAAAGCTTCAAGGCAGCATGGGTTTTCTAGTTATAAAACCATGTTCCAAAATAAGACAACTTTAGTATTTTTCTGGAATTTAGTATAATATTTATTTAAATATGTATATTTAAAAATATACATAATTTCATATTTATTATATTAGAATTGCAATAAATTAGATAATTGATTCAATTTTTTATGGAAAAATCCTTCATTCATATCCCACCAACCTCAATTTAACATAGAATATTTGCCTATTCCTCACGCTACAGAACATCTACCAATATAGACAACTAAAAATATCCTTATGCAAATGAGAACTTTATTCCAAAAAAAAACTGGAAACGTCTTCTAGCATCTTTAGAACCTTCCCTCTATATTTAGAATTCGCAAACAAATCACAAAATATTCCGTGACACAGCGTCGATATCAATACTCCTTATTCTTGTGATAATAATATAATCCCGACACAGAAAATATACATCCATTCCGATATCAATTAAATTGCATTTGACAGGCAGGGAATTTAAATCTTGGATCTCGAATGATCGTCTTCATATACTTTTAAAGTGAAATGTCTTAGAGCACTTCGCCTTTTGTTTCATCGCAAAATTAAGAAGTGGCATGGGTAACACAAGAAACCCTTTTGCAGTACGTCTGCCTTAACTCGATATTTCTTTCATCAATATGAGATGGTAGAAGAAGAGCTGAGGGATGATAGATGAATTCATTATTTTAATAAATATGTAGGTCATTAGTTGAAAAATATCGCTTGATATGGTAATTTTGATTCTACTAAATTTAATAAATTTCGATAACTTAATATTTTTAATTATTACTTGCATATCTTTCACGTCACAAATTACATCATCACAACCGATATGCATAGTGGCAAAGCGAATGTTTTGTCCGTTTTGAGCAAATTTTATTCTGATAGTTTTGTTTAATGTTTCTCACTTTTGTTATTATTTATTAAAATTACACAATTATCCCAATTAACCAATTTGTTTCAGTTCTTAAAGATTTATGAATAAACTGCTTTTACCAAACTTCCATGCAAAGTTAGCTAATGCTTTCTATTCGTGTTATTTCTACTTGAATAGAAGACAATTCATATGACACATTAATATCATTGGTAAAGGTAAGGTTGAAGTAAAATTATAAAAATATGTAGATTTTTGATATTCATTCTTTTAGCAATAATGATATTGATTAGACAATTCTAATGAAGTACCATGCCTAATCAAATCTTTCATTAATTTATCTCTCTATCAATTATTTCCTCGGCTCTCTTACTAAGAAAGCATCATCCATCTGCCACTAGAACACGTTCACAATCGCTTCTTTTACAATTTTATTATAAATCACGATGCCTTATTTTCGCTCTCTCATCCCATCTCTCAGAGTAAGAAAAGCTCCGAGCTTGGAGCTTCGAACTTGGAGCCCGTTCGAGTGCGCGATAAAAGAATTATTGATCTTTTCACACAAATAATTGAATAATATTGCTTTCTTCGCATCTCGAATATTCTCAAATCAGGGATGAGGTTCTCTATCCGAAGGGTCTAAGCCTCGGTTTTGTACACATCGTAATTTATCGTCGTATCGTCTCACCAAATCGCAATGTTTTTCACATCAGCAAGGGGCCCTGATGTTGACGTTCTTGTGAATTATGATATGATATTTGAATGCGTAGAATAATAAGTTTGAGATAATACAGAAAATGCTATATTGCTCGTGTAGTATATAATAACACAAAAAAGCCACAAACCAAAAAATAAAAACAAGATATAAACTTTGTAGTACGAACTATAAACTATAAACCCAAAAAAAAAATCAGATATCTAAATTAGAAATGGTGTGTTTTAAGAAGTTGTAACTTTAAGAACTAACATTCTAAAATTAGAATAAAAGATACAATTTGAATATATATCTATTTATAGAGATATACATTTGCAAAGATATTTTAACTATGATGATGGAACGCACCTAGTTCTAAAACGTAAATACTATCTCCATAAAAATCTTTTATTTAGATACTATGAACAGAAAACAAATACAAAGTAATGAAAGTAACATCAATTTTGATTTTAGATCGAATATAACTGACGATTAGAAACTGGGTACGGAGCTCTACCCAAAAGCAATGATTACAACATAAATTTAACAATATGGTAATATAATAACGCTGGTAAATACTCAACTGTAATCGTAGTAATAATATTGAAACAAGACGATCGCAAAACATTTTCGCTTGA
Source organism: Ctenocephalides felis (assembly GCF_003426905.1). Classification (NCBI taxonomy): domain Eukaryota; kingdom Metazoa; phylum Arthropoda; class Insecta; order Siphonaptera; family Pulicidae; genus Ctenocephalides; species Ctenocephalides felis. The sequence continues at coordinate 38,789,406 of NW_020536999.1, read as the reverse complement.
CAAACGCAAGTACTTATGTATTAAAATTGCGACAAAGAACAGAGAGTATCATCTATAAAGGTAGGTTGAGGTACTTTCCTATATTGCAGTAGAGAGAACCAAGCACTCGAATCTAATTGGTTTAAGCGCCAAAGCAAAAGCATCATCTTTTCACACAAAGAGCTTTCGCGTTTGATTTATATCTTGCACATTATTATTATTACTATAACCCGGCACCGGGCGCACTTTTAAGCCGACGAGCTGAGCGAGCGAGCAGAGCAACCTTTTGCCATGGACAGGGCTGGTTTTAATTAAAAATTGCTAAATTAAAAGGTTCTGCACGCCAAAAATACTTTACTACCAAATATGCTTTTAGTTGCGTTGTATTTTGCTTGCTTTTTGTGATTTGAGTTGCTAAATTATTTAAATTAGATTAAGCTTTATAACTCTCAATGCTTGTGCAATGATGCGAATGTCGGAATATAACATTGGTTTGAGTTCAAGCCTGAGTTATCAAAAATTTCAAAAAATTGTTGCACTTATGATAACACTGCTATTTGACATTGGTGCCATTTGGAGGTTACGTTTAAAATGTTGATATTGTGTAAAAAGCTCGATTAAACAGAAAACTTATAGCGTTTTTGCAATGTCGTGACTTAACAACTCATGCAATTAATTAACCAAAGGGACCTACTATATATAACATAACAATTTTATTTCGAGAATTAGCTCCTGCATGTTAAATAATTTCATGCCTCTAAAAATTACCGACATCAAAATCGAGAAAAGTCCCTATTTCGGTATGCATATTCTATCAATTGCATGATCATCGCTTCAGATTTATATTATTTAAAAGTAAATAATTTATTTATGATGTAAAGTTCATATATTTGGTAATGAGTTATTTTTTATAATGTTACCATTTAACATAGTTCAATATATTTGGTAATGAGTTATTTTTTATAATGTTACCATTTAACATCTTAATCGTATTTGCAATAACTAATCAAAGATACAAAAATTATCAGTATGACAAAACAAGCTTAAAAAATCCCATTTTAAAAAAACTACAGGAAAACTAGGGTAGTTTTAAAACAATTAAAATATTTATAAATTTTAAATATACATAATTGCAATAACGGCATTTATATGCACGACAGAAGCCTGAAATAATATTTATTATTATTGAACAAGGTTTACTTATGAAAAATTAGATAAATAAATATCATCAACAAATGGGGTAGAGCGAGAGCTTAAATGACTGCGCGCAAAAAAGTCCCAGATTTTTCTAAAAGCAATATTTGACCCAGTTTTAGCTGTTTTGTTCCGGATTGTCCCGGATTTTTAAAAATATTTTGATTACCAATACATTTTTAAATATATTTCAACTAGAAAATTTGTACCCAAAAAATATGATATATGTTATTTGGTGAGATATAATAGGTTTAGTTTTCACAATATAATTGCTCAAAGTCAAATTCGAACTTTGTGCCCCGCCCTACTCTATATAGAATTGGCAATTAGCAATAGAATTTTTAGTTTTAAGATAAAGTTTCTTATAATCATTTCCTCCAATTTAATATTATCATTTAAATTTATGTCTATTCCGTCACTGTCTTTTTTGTAATATCATCAGTAAGGATAGCGCCTCCAATGCAGAAGAGCAAAGCATTAGACGTTCTTTCCGAACAATTAAATCGCGCAAAATATATTTCTTTATCCCTTATTTCTCGTTACTCGTTTGTTCAAGAAATGAGAGTAATATTCTCGAAATAAATGAAAAGATCATAATTTTCTGATATCAAATGATTAAGTAAATCGAAATTGCCGAATCCTATTAAAATTTTCAATTAAAGTGCTTCATCAAATACTACTGGCCTAGAGAATTAGATTGGATAACAGATCAAATGGAATGGATGTAGAATGTTCTATATCTATATGGGAAAAGTTTATTTTAAATTATATAATTAAATGAAAGATGTGTATATAATCATGAAAAACACAGCAAATCAATATTTTTTAACTATTTTCCTAAAATTTTCCTCATGGGTGAGATAAGAAAGAACTGCCACGGGAAAACCAGATCCAATGATATTTTTTAATTTCAAAAGGAATTTTACGAAATAATAGCTAAAACATTTTGACTGATGTAAAATCCAAATTCTATGGTAACATTTTTTACAAAAATTTCACTGTATATAACCTTGATATAGTAATTCGAAAAAAGTATTCACCAGCAGAGGTCGAATATTTGCTTTAAAACTTAATTTAATAATTAATATATTATTTATTGACTATTAGTTTTTATTATTTACACCGCTCCCAATGTAAAGGTTTAATTGAACTATTTTACCTCACTCACAAATAAGTTTTTATAAAGGTTATATAAAAAAAACTGTAGAATCTAATTTAAAAATAACAATACACATTACAAAATATTAAATAATGTATACCTAAAGAATATATTCAGGTATCATTAGCTCAAACTCATGCAAGAGCTTAAAAGCTCAAAAGCTCAAAAGCACAACTAACAAAATAAAAATACATTTGGTATGAAAATTTATACATATCTGGTTATCTCTTGAGAACGACATCATAAGAATTTTCTTTTTCCTTCAACTTTGAAATAGTATTAAAAATTCTAAACTTTGCTTGCTTTTTGAGATAATTATGGTGGTCCTTTTTATCCGCGCACCTTTAAGTTCTGCTCTACCCTATATGTAGACTAAAGCATATTTTTTTATAAATAAGTTAGTATAATTCGTAAATATAAGATCCCATGTAAGTTAATTGTATCACAGCCAATTGTGTATAATGCAATCACTATTGAAACACAAATAATCAACGCAAACACGAGTACAATTTCGTAATGTGTTATGCAGTAGAATGAAGCAAAATATTGATACTATTAATACTACAACAAAAGTTTATTTATACTGCCTTCAAAGCGAATTAATCAGTGTTTATTTCCAGACATAATAATCCTTACTTTCTTGCATGTTTACCGAGGCGATTAAGAGAGCGAGCCATCGGCCAAGGAGTTCCTTTCATTCATTTGGATTGATTGAGCGAAGCAATAAGAATTAAAAGGCGTGTGTGAGTACCCGTGGCGATGTATAAATAAACAAGCTTCGATCACTATTAATAGATTCACTCCGTTTCGTAGTAAAGTGGCTCTGGCTGAGTTTCAAAGCACATGGAAAGTAATGGCTAGGTACAGCTTTACTCAAATTGAACTTAATGAAAAAATCTTTATGTTTTTTTTAATTTTCACAACAAAACTATTTAGTTTTACAGCAAATTTTTACAACTAAAATATGGATAAGGAAATCCTTGTTATCTTTTGCACAATCTTCAGCTTATGGTCTGAATATGTGTAGGACGCGTGCGACATCAACGTCGGGTCATGTGAATTCTAGTCATTTTGAAGATAGTAATATTAAGAAATAGGTATCTTTAAATAATATTTTTTGATAAGAATATAAGGGTATGATGAGGAACTTTGTGAGTTTTTATAGAAAGATTGGAAAATTGGGATTTATTTTTAATATTATTAATTATTAATAATATTAATTAGAAGAATAATATTTTTAATATGAATAAAGGTATATATATATATATATATATATATATATATATTACAAACCCAATTATCCAAATTATTATTATTTGTCTATCTATCTATCATGATTAGCTCTTAACCTATGAAGTGGCTCTGGCAATGTTTCAAAGTGCATATACGTTGGCTATTTTATTCGCTCAAAGGAAATGGTGTTGTGTTCTCAATCGTGTACAAAGGAAAACAGACTAGTATAAAAAGTTAAAAAAACGAAAGCTTTGCCAAATTTCACTTCTGAAGTCTGATGGCCGTTGACACAATCCTTTAGATGTAATGCACGTCAGTTGCCAAAGTCAACCGGTGAATGAATCTGATGCAACATTGAAAATAGATTGATAAAATTTTTAGGCGATACAGATGGTTACACTTGTAGGATTAAATTAAATGTTTTTTGTATTTAAATTTATTAATTTTTATATGTATTACCTTATCACCATTTAAAAAGAACCTCAGTAGTTACTACAAGTTGACTCACCTAAAACAAAGGAAAAAAGTATGTTAGTACAATCATTTATTATAAAAATATGTATTCATATTTATATTTAAATAGATTACAAATTTGTAAGATGTAAAATAAGATATTAAAAATTAAATAAGAAAAAACATGGATAGCATTTTATATTTTACATTCTTCGTTACTTCCATTACTTCTCTAAACATAAGTATTTTCATTCGCAAATAAATTCTATATCAATACCAATTAAATACTATTTATTCAATACCTTTTAAACAATACAAGAAATGGTATAAGTTGTTATGAAATATTAAATTAAAAATTCATAGTTATATGATTTAATTTTAGAATTAAACTTTAGCAAAAACAAGTAATATTTAAAATTGAAAATTATATATCACACCTAGCAAATAAAACTTGTGCAATTTGCAATAAACCAAGTTATCATTATAATCGTACATTATAAAATAGTCATAACATAAATATTACTTAATTACCTAATATAAACAGCTATGTACAATCAGAAATAAGTTATTGGTCTTAAAAAATTCTAATATAATATACTATAATTGATATGATTTTTTCGATTTTAAAATGAAAATACAATAAATTAAAAGTATCTATTTTACTGTGAGTATGATATTATTAAAAATTGTTATGAACAATAATTTGATTATATTTGCAACTGCGTTTAGGATATTGATATGTCAATCGGCATATTAGTCATATGTGTCTGACGCTAAAAAGATCTGCGTGAGCCATGTCAGACCAATATGTATGACATACACGATCGGCTAGAAGGAAGAACAAAGTTTTAATGTAGGGTCATGTCAGTCATATATATGTGAAATAAAAAATAGTGTTTTTCCAGGGATTTTGGCTAACCATTTTTTGCTCTATGATACATTTTTAACTAAATTATCTAATAAAAAGTTACCATGGCCCAAGTGAAAATTTTCTTGATATTTTAAATTCGGCAATTTCTCATTTGTTTGATATAAGCGTACTTGTTTATATATCACTTTCAGATATTTCATGGGCTGTTATAATTCCATTATCAAGTAATTGCGAAGATTCAAATTAACTATACTTTTCAAAAATCCTAGACAAATATTGCTTTTTAGCAAAATCCAAGGCACAAGGTGGAAATTCGAGACTGGCCCAGCCAAAACAAAACGTATAATCACATTAGGTATAACCAAATTAAATATTGTTACAAATGATATGAATAACTTTTTATAACAATAATTCTATCGCGCCTTCTCCATATTTAACATTTAACATTACCATGTAAAATTTTAACTTTTAACATGTGTGAACGTACAGAAATGTCAGACAAGCCCGTGCGGGAGTGTGGAAGCGTCATCGATTTTCTGCCAGAACGGAAACGCCCGAAAGCACGTGGCCACCGACGCGATTTCCGGTTTCGCATACGGAGCAACCAACTTGCGATCTCTAGTCGACGTTCTGGATAAACATTGACATCGCATGTGATGTGCCAAATGCAGAAACTACATTTGCATGAATCATATTGAATTAAAAAAGATTCTGGTGAAAGATATTGGATGAAAAGTCGTTGAAACGTGGAAAATTTTGGTGCAAATATTACAGACTAGTAAATAGTAGTTACACATTTTTCATTTGTACCCCCATCCGCAATACTTTCTAATCTATGGTTAGTTCAGACAAGTTATCTACTAATCATAATATTTCCCATTATCATGATAACAGAATAAAGGGTTTTTTTAGGTTCAGAAAATTTGGAGTTACATATTACCATTTGAAAATAAACTCCTAATATACAAGACAATTATTAAACCAGTATGGTCCTACGGTCTACAACTATGGGGTGCGGCTAGTAATTCAAACATAGCAATTCTACTAAGGTTCTAAAACAAAATTTTGAAACATATCGTGAACGCACCAAAATGTGTACCAAACTGGCTAATACATTAAGACCTAAGCTTTCTAACTGTGGAAGAATAATTAACCATTTCTCGAACATGTCAAATTCTGATGAACATTATCGGAATTTGCCCAAAAATTAGGTACCTAATTTACTTTTTATACTGTTCTGCAGTTGTAATGCTTTTCAATAAGATCGAGCTTTTTTATATTTCGAATAAATTTTTTTATCCTAAATCTATAAATATGTCCCTGTATATTCGATACCCCGAAACCGATAATTTCGGTCTCGGAGTGATTTCGTTAAAGGCGCATCCGCGCGTACTTGCGTACCGAATTACATATAAATCATTCCTTTTGCTTTCATAAATATCCTAAAAGAAATCATAAAACTTTTCCGGGTTATTTATTATACATGGATTTCAGTTCCCGCGTCCATCCGTTCGCGTAATACACACTCTCACCCGGAGAAAAATATAATAAAGTTGATAAAGTTGAAAACTTTCCACGTGCCAGCAGAATGTATAAGAAAAAAATAATTGCGCGCAAAATTGAAACTCATGAATCGACACGGATTTTGATGTTTTTGTGAAACGTAATGCAATAAGAGGAAATCAGTTGAAAATGCTGAAGATGGGAAAATTTTTATATTGTTTCGGTTGGGAAGTACGACGAGTGAGAGTCGAACAACTTTCCTGTTTGCTCTTTAGGAACAAACTTAATTTCTTCTTTTCATTATTGTTGATTGAAATATATTATGTAGGTCAATGGAGCATAGAAATAGAAATTGAAATGATGCACAAAATTAAAGTATTGCATCTAACTAATCATAACTAGCTGGAACCGTATTCTAATTCTATATAATTTATATTATCTATCTTTTAAGAGCAATCAGAACTTCATTATTATATAATCTAATATGCAAGAACTTTTCCTTTACTCTGCATCTTAGAAATTAAATTTTTGGTTTACAAAAAAGTATACAATAAATTAGTCAAACATGAAAATTTAGAAATATTAACATAAAATTGACCTTGGACTTAAAAATAGGTAATTATGCATAACATACCGGACTATACATGCACAAAACTGTATCATGGCACTTTCACATGGTAGTCCTTTCTTTGTATTTTTTAACAAGATCATTATGTTTCATAAGATTTTATTTATTTACAAAAGTCAAATATGGAAAGCAAAAATGATTTAGATGAATTCTAGTGATAAAAGTTGATTTTATGAATATTGTAAAAGTTTATCATTGCTCGAATATATAGACCATAAAATCATTTGATCATTACCCATTAATGATTTCACGATTGAGCAAAAATCACATATATACCCTCGAGTACCTTAATATTTCGAGTATTTTTATCCGGAATGTACGGCGTCGCCCTTTTCCCTACCAGTGGTATAGGTATAGTCGATGCACTTGGGAATTCCAATTTAATTTGATATAGACGAAACCTTATCCTATTACGCCCACATACATCGATGTATATAAATTTTAATCAAGTACCTATAACTCAAGATTTACTTTACTAAACGTGTCTTTATGATATATATATATATATATATATATATATATATATATTTATATATATATATATATATATATATATATACATTAGACGTCAGAAAAGTATTAGAGGTAATGATGATCGATATTAGAGATAGGCATCATTTTGGTAATGTCGAAATTAAAATTTCAAAGCTATCAAATTATAGTAATTTATAGAGATTTTTATAATATATATTTTAGTCATATTTATGCATAAGAATTCTATTTGATTTAAAAAAATTAAATTATATTAACAGTAATTAATCATGTGACAAACTGCTTGAAACAGACCATATTTTAGTATGAGTTTTTTACAAGATTTGTTTCACACATCTCAACATGGTATTTGGTTATATTTATTATTAGTTTAAATTTTCGAATAAAATATTAAAATATTTTTTTCACAAATACGATACTTAATAAAGTTTCTAGTTCTTTTTTAATTTTTAAATAATTTGTTGTATCCACTGAAGATGAGTCAAACTGGAATTCTAAACGCTTGAACGACTTAAAACATTTTTTAAACATACTTTAGTAATAAAAACTTGTTGTAGTTATTGTTTTTTTTTTCTTATATTAAATCATCATACCGGACGCCCATTCAAATTTGCCCATGGGTAATATATTTTATTAACATCACAAACGACAAACAACAGAAGCGAATATGAATAAAAATAATCAAAATAAGTAACTAGGATATAATTTTTCTAAGATTTAAAAAAAAATTCAATATATGAGAAAATTATCATTTCTTATATACTGATCTTCAAAAATCTAATAATATTATCTATATTATTACATTATACATCTATATAATGAAATTAGTGTGTGTATTTTCGGTTTCGTATGTGAATATTATATCATTCGTATCCATTTTGAAGAGAGATGTCTTCAAGACATTAATTGCGGTAATGGGCTAAAACACAAACTCCCCCTTTTTCATTAGATATTTTAGAGCACTCTTATCCACCCTTGTAAGTACTTATATTATATGAAATTACTTTACGTAATAACCGTAACCTTTCGAGCACATATATCCTTGCCGACATTTCCTTGTCGGAAGACGAATTTCTTGAACTTTGTTGATAAATTACGAAGATTCAGAAAATATTATGACAAGATAGAAAAATTATGTACAGCGGCAATTTATACTAATTTAATTCATTTGTTCAGTTTATTGTTCTAATACTTACAATTAGTATTATTTTTTTGAATAAAATATAATTATATATAATTTTATTTTTGTACATGCGATACATTGATAGATAGCTAGATAGATAGATTAGTTGTTTAGTAATTATTTGTGATTTGTGAACAACCAAGTAAAGAATTATTTAAATTGCTAAAATTAAAGAAAGCACAATTTCTTAAACAAGTGTTCTCAGATAAGTAGGTCGTATAAATAAATGCATCCTCATATCATCTCATCGGCACGTGTTGGAGTCTGTTTATTTTTACCCCGATCCATCACCGCTGCAATCATTTTCTGTTTACTTAACGATTTTTATTTTTTTTCTCTATATTTATGTCCACGTTATTTTATTTACCGAAAGCGAACACGTCCTAAAAAATCAATGGTGTTTGTGAAAAATATTAATATAATTTGGTTTTCGTTTCCAATTTCGGATTTGACCCAAATAACCAAGCATGCATGCAATTGATGAAAATAACTTTACAGGTATATTGAGTGTTGAAAACATTATATTAACAAAGCATGAGGAAGTGTAATTTAAAAATATACAAATATCGTAGTTCATTATTTATAGAAATGACGAAAGAGTAATAGTGATTAATATTTAAGAAAATCAAACAATGAAAATGAATCATTGTCATCATGATTACAATGAAATGTAATCAATTTTGCAAAATAAAGATTAGCACTATTTTAACTTATTATTGTAGTAGATAATTTATAAAATCTTTGAACTGGATTACTCTCATCAGTTAAAACTGGAGACCAATCAATTAAACAATTGAATCAATACAAGAAAAAACCAAAAATTTGTTAAAACAAAATGATAAAAATTAAAATCTCACAAATACAGAAAACTAGAAAAACAATAGAATTATTCAATTGTAAACTGAAACTTGATATTCAAAAATAAAACATAAAACATATTTTTCAAACTGTTTACAACATGGCTTGAAGGTGGAACAAAATCATGCAGTAAAATTAATATTTGATCATGTATTTTCATAAAGTTTTTTATTGCTGTTACTTGTTGTTAGGCACAGCTGTTAGAAAATGTAAGCGCCTCTAAATCAGGCACTTGTTGGCGCAGAGATTTACTACATCAAACAAGCACATATTATCACAGTATAATTTCTCCCACATTTTTATAACATAACATATAATTGTGGCTAGAAATTTAAAGTTGAAAAACTCGAACAAATATTTACAATGCGTAGGAATTCCACACGCAACAGGGACATAAGCTACATGGCTTATGAAAACATTGTTTTTAAAATACACATGGGATACGTAGTGAAATGTGCATGTGATGTGTACAGACCGTAAAAGTTGTCAAATGGATAAACACGCATCCAAAGCTCATGTTACGAACAGTTGTTACGTCCCTTTCCTCCTCCTGGATCAAATTTTACATGCTCGAATTTGGAAATTAGATAGTTCAACAAATTATTTCGTTTGTTTTGTAAATTAGGAAGGTATTCAGTGGTTAGGTCAGTAAATACAATGGAATAGATGAAGTGTGAAAGTGACACCTTATTATTTCATAATACCACACCGATTTATGTTGAGTTCTAATTAGAGCATTCATGTATTATTGCATATGTAAACAAACCAATTTAATAAATTAGTCAAATGTATTATGTCAAACAATCACAAGAAAAGTATTTGTTAAGATTTGGACGAATGCCATACCACAATATTTTGGGAAAATCATGCGCTCTTATCCTACTAATTGTGCTACAAGTTAACTAATTCGAAAATAATATCTTTGAAAGTCACAGACTTCCGAAGTATTACAGACAATTTACAGCTTTTTTTAAAAAAAATAATGTTTAAAATAAAAATTGGAACAAACTAGTTATGATACAATTTTTATATACAATCTTTGATTTCTAAAATGTATTTAAAATTATACACAAAATTCATAAGTATTAATCGTTTCTTCATAATTATAATATCCCAAATATGTGTTTAGTAATATAATTGAATTTCATTGAATGTTTTATTGGTCAGAAACTCTTCTAATTACAAACCTAGTATCCTACTGTATTCTTTTTACAATCCCAGTAATTATTTACATACATCAGTTATTTCATTTATAAAGTTCTCAACTATTTGTATACTCGTTTTTAACAACAGAGCTTTGTGACCTTGTGGTAAGAGCTTTGGCTTTGCAACTTAAGGTTCTAGGTTTGATCCCCATCTTGGAAAGCCTTATATTAAGCAGCAGTGAATTCGGTTTTCACTTGAAGAAATAGACAAATATTCTGTTTATAGGTGAAAATAGCCATTGTATCAAATTAATAATATATCAGTATTAAAAAAAAAATTAAAATAAAAATCAATTAAACAAATATAGTTCAACCATTGTGTTGCCTTCTAACGAAGTACTATAACAAAAGCTCAAAGAACTCTGTTGAAGAGAATTATAATGTATAAGTTCTATTAAAAATATCATCATGTATCTGTGTATTTATCTATTTAAAAAATTGGATGAAATTCATAGCTACAATCAAGGTTGTCTTATCAAGTCATTAAAGAAGTCAAGTCAAGGAAACATTTATCATGTTACATTGTAAATTATCGCAAGAAACTGACTAAAACTTACTACATTAACCCACTATCCCTAATCTAACTCCAACGTTCTTATTAAAACACCCTGAACACATAATATAAAACATTTGGAACACTCTTAATGTTTACATTAACGAAGAGACTCCAACTGCCGTCTGGTCTAGTATCGTTAATGCTTTGAGACAACATGCGCCCACACGGATCTCAAGCATAAACTCCAGATTAAACAACACTTAATAAAGAAACTGACTTTGGGGCATAAAATTTATAAATATACAATGTACACTTGACAAAATATTGGATAGAATAATTTCTATGCAGCAGCTGCAGTTGCAAAATTAGCTCCGGAGAGATAGATAATGGCTACTTTGAAAATCAGGCATCAAAATATCATGAAGTGTTATTTATTAACTTCCTGTAGAATAAGTTATTGCAATCGTCCAAAAATCGAAATTATTTTTTTTAATTTTCTCTTGGTTTTGAAGGTTTCTGAACATTTTGGCATACCTCAGAAAAAAGGATGTGTGTGTATATGTACGTCCACGTTTTCACTCGCACGAATGAACCGATTTGAATGGTTCAAAAAACATTCGATTCCTATTGATAGGGAGATGTGCTGATTAGTTTTTGGCAAGGGCAGGTTCAGCAGTATCGGAGATACGGAGCAAAAAGTGCAAAAATAGAAATCGAGTTTTTGAGAGAACGGAGTATCCAATTTGAATGATCTAAAAAACATTCAATTTATAATGATAGGTAGAAAGGGTGATTAGTTTTTGGCAAAGGCAGTACCACCCATTTCAAAGGCACGATGCCATACACGAAATTTGCTATTTTGCGACATATTTCCATATATGTATATATGTATTGTGTTTATACATGTATGTATTGTATATGATTATGTATAAGCATTGTTCAAATCATTATTATCAATACTAGAAACATCAGAAATAAAAAAGCATAACATCAAGCAAATCCGATTCAACAAAGTAAAAATACATCCAGTAATTGGTAACATGAATACACGTGATCATAAAAATTTTACAAGCATTACATGTACATAGGAATATTTAGCCTTTGCTTAGAAGATTGATACGGTTTCCATCGGATCAGAGGAAATTCTGGGGGATATTTTTATTATCCAACCAAATACTGTATCCGTGCGATACAGAAACGTATTATTTTTTTTCGGGAATTAATTCCCCCTGTATTGACATCATTAGAGCCGTTTCGGAGTCACATTCATACATTCGAGCACGTGCGAAACTTGTAACAATGTGTAGCTCGCTCTGGGATATGTCACAAACAAAAAGAAGTACCAGAGGAAACACGGCCGAGTTTTGTATGGGGAGATCTGTCCGAAACTCGTGAATGATTGTAATTCGATCGTTTGGTACATACAAAGCCATAGAAAACTATACTCATTTGTTAATGACCAAATAACCAAAAAATATTCATTAATTTACTATGGTGGTACTCGAACCCGGCAGTCAGTCATGAAGAATCCTCCTTTGCAACCGACGCAATAATAATACCAATTTTTATTTTAAACATAAATCAATTTTTAAAAATAGCTAATTTTCACCCTCTCCCTTATCTTTCTTGAATCTAGTTGTATCTATTGAACTCTTGCTTCTGATTTAAAAAAAAAACTCCTATTAATAAGGGTTCAAGTATGGAAATTTTTGTCTCTGCAGATTCGCGAACGTAACTTTTTTCCATCTAAAATCACATAATACAAATGCCATTATTTTGCTTCACTCAATCGTTTGGAAATGAACGCCCACCCATTGTGCCATTTTATGGGAAAATAATTCCGAAAGAATATAATAACACGATACATTTGCCCTGTGACCAATTCATAACGAATAACTCTCACTACGCATTATGTATGAAAATTGCAACTTTCGAAAATAGAATACATAACTTTTTAAATGGCTTTGAGCTAAAATACGCACTAAACTTTTATAAAAATTATAAAATATAATAATCTATGTGATAAACACTTATAATGTGTTTGTTCTCCATAAGTTAGTGATCTAATATAAGTATTAAGTTTTCAGTAATTTTATTTGGAATTTGCAAAGTATAAACAGTTCTATAAAGTGACTGATGATCTTCCAAAACTCTTCGATAGTATTACTGTGAAATTTACCTGAAGTTACTGAACATTTGTAATAACATTGTCAAAAGAAAATATTTTTATAATATAAGAACAATAAATTTAAAAATATCTACAGAAATATTTACAGAAATTTAAAATATTTTACAGAAATTATTACAAAATATTGAATTAATCCTTTCTTATTTGTGTCAAGTATCTAATCCAATAAGCAAACACGAAATAAAACAACACAATTGTTTTCTTTTCATCGTCTATCTAATCTAAATTTATCTTTGTTTTTGTAATCGTTAAATCCGAAATTAGTAATTTCAACTTGACTGAAAAGCGATGTAAAAAAAGGGTATCGTTAATCCTTTAATAATTAATTTGTCAAGTGTCTACAAAAACACTTCAAGCTGACGTAGAGAATACAAAGTAAACAGCTTCTTTATGAAACAAGATAATCTTGGAAACAAGTATTTTCGTAATATCGTTTGTTTTCTTCTCATATTGAAGCCTCTCAAATATAAGAGTTAAAAATAAAATATAATTGAGGGAAAAATTATAGATTTCAATGTGCAAGCGTTTGCAAACTATTACTTGAATTTGGAAGATATATTATTTCTTTAGCTTCGCATTTCAGTACATTTGATATATGAGATATCATCCAAAAAAATTGTAACAAGATCCCATGAGGGAAAAAGTCAAATTAGGTGTTCGTTATTAACAGATCAGGGGATTGAGCTTTTTAACTACCCCAGGGAGCAGTAGGGAAAAAAACTGCAAGGATCTACTCGGCACGTAGGAATTTTATGTATAAATGATTAATTTTGAAATTATAATTTTCCAGAAAAAAGCTATAAAAGCTACAAAACTAAAAATGATATTTAGTTCAATTCACTCCCTCATACACATATCCACACTTTTATGAACACACACATAAAATTGAACTAAATTTTTAGAAATCAATGGTTTTCATTTCAATTAGTTATTCACCAAATCAGCTCAGATCTCCAATGATATTGTGAAGTTGAATTCCTTGAATATTGTGAATTCAACTAAATAAGTCATAAAATGTTGTTTATTCTGATCGCCGTTAAAAAAATCGAAATTAATGAGAAATATATAATTTATATGGAGCAGATGAATTGAAAAATTATAGCAGCCTTTTGCCCATAAAAGACAAATGTTTTATCAATATAATTTGATCACCAATCAAATGAAGTCAAATCAAAATTGCAAATCAAATGATCGAATACGACAGTATTAAAGCAAATTATTTTGAATAATGTAATATAATTATATTTTTGAATACAAAAACAGTATCACAACTTGTTTAGACAGGAAACGCATGGTGTCTAATTGTGAGATTAGATTTGAATTCATACCATGGCCAAATGCCAAGTATTGCGAAACCCAGTTAATAATTTCTGCAAAGTACAAATCTTGTATGTTATCGATCAAAACGTTATATGGCAAAAATAAAACGGTAAACAGCTTTAGATTGTATTCCGCGTATGATATATAAATGCGTACGCCATAACTCGTACAATATTTAAGCCCCTCACTCGGGCGAAAGCGCGAAATCGTCACGCGTCGACAGACGCTTTTAATATTTAAAATACCTCATAGTACTTAAAATGGGACCTGTATGTATTGTCTCTTGAAAAGGGAGCCCTTAGTTGGCAAAATATGAAGCACAATTGAGGAAGTTTATTTTTCCAACATATAAAGTCATTGGTTTACAAATAACTTGAAAAATCAATTAAAACTCTTATTTTACTAACCAGGGGAACCACCAATTTATTTTCCTGGGATTTTATCGAAACTTCGCACGGTGATAGAGTTGATAGTCAAATCAAACAGTTTAAATTTAGAAGTGGTTTAATTATAAAAATTAATCAAAGATTTAGCAAGCGCAATACACACGTCTACAGTGTTCTGTATAAAGTGTCTTGATACCAGTGTCAGTTAAGGCGCTTGCTCCTACTTTTAATAGGTAAATAAAATATGTATTAGATTTTATTATGTATTAGAATATTTCATTTATACCACCAGCGATCATTTAAATATAATCCTTTATTATATTACATCCCTGAAAAATCTAAATTCTCTCTGAACACTGAAAGCAGTCATTCATTTACCGTTCTCGTACCTAAAAATTCTCTCCAGATAAAAATAAAAATGAAAGACAGAAGTCCTTTAGAAGTTTTTTCATGGCACGGCGAATTCGAGCGCAGAACGTACGTGCGTTCCTTTACCGCCAGCTGTGCTTCCTTTGAACGGTTCGTTAGTGAAAAGGACAAAAGCGGCTTGATAATTCGATGTATGGCGTCATTGATGTTAGAAACACAAGTATTTGAGTGTAATTTGATAGATATTTCTACAAACGAAAGTTTTATTATACGTAGGAATGAACATCATGCACGATGGATGCACTGCATTAAAGGTGAAAACATTACATTGAAAAACTAGTGGGGCGCATGGCATCGTGCCTTAAGGCAAATTGCTGGAACTTCCCGTACCAAAAATTATTCTTTTTAAAAAATTCAAAAAATCAGATTTTTCAGAAACTATAAATTTATTTTTTATGACAAGAATTTACTTTTTTTAGATAAAAAAAGAATTTTTAAAGAAAAATTTATTTTGAAATATTTAAGAAATTCTGAACTTGTTTTCAAAGCAATCTTACTACTTTAACTACATAGAGACGAAATATCAAAGCGCGTAAGCGCCGCGTCGCCGTCTAACGGATAAACATTGGTACGGAACCCATAAGAATGTAAACAAAATGTATAATTATTGTTAAAATCTCTATAAAATATGTTATAATTTGATGTTCATATGTCAAATGATCATTTTTGACCGCCAAATGGTATTTTTTTTTACTTTTTATACTAGATCTCCGGAATCGCTGGAATTGCCTTCATGAAAATATGACCAGTTCTTCATCTTGTTAATACAAGTAAAATGTTATTTGATTTATTAAAATATGACGCTCCGTTCTCTTAAAAACTGAGTTATTATTTTTGGCACTTTTTGCCCCGTATCTTTAGAACGGCTAGACCTGCCTTTACCAAAAACTAATCAGCACGTCTCCTTATCAATACAAATCGAATGTTTTTTGAATTATTCAAATCGGTTGATCGGTGTTCCCGAAATCGTCGACGAAAATTTGTATCCGCACACACACACATACACGCACATACACACACACATACATCCATTTTTTCTAAGGTATGCTAAAATATTCAGAAGGTTTTGAAACGTAAAGATATATAAAAATTTTCATTTTCGATTTTTTTGCGATTACTATAACTTGCCCTATGGGAAGTTAATTGAAATCCCAGAAGAGTAAACCTGAGGTTCTCCTTGTCAGGGTAAAATATAGAAAACGTTATGCTTGATTAATAACTATTAATAAAGCACCTATGTAGGTAATTTGTAATAGTCCAATTTTTTTTAAAATATTGTAAATTTAAACAATACATATTAAAAAATCGTTTAAATTCAAGTTTAACATAAAAATGTTTAATAGTAGATACTAATTAATTTTTATAATTAAACCACTTCTCCAAGGTCTATAACATTTTAAGGTATTTATTTTTACTATCAACCGTATAACCTTGCAAAGTTTAATTAAAATCTTAGAAAAGCAAACCTGATTTGTTTTTGTTAGGGTAAAATAGAGAAAATGCTATACTTGATTAATAACGATAAATGTAGGTAAAATTCATAGATAAACAAGTATAAATGGTAAAATGTAATCGTACTCAATACCCCAATTTATGAAAATAGTCAGTATTTTTTTTTTTTGTAAATTTAAATAACACATATTGAAAAAATTGTTTAAATTCAAGTTTAACATTAAAATGATCAATAGAATATGATTTTTTACAAACGCATGAAGACTTATAAAATAAGAAAAAGCAAATAACAATTTTAAATTTCCGTACGTACAATATTCCCAGAACTAGTTCGCAATACAAATCTCGAGTTCTCTTTAACATCTCATTGAAATACCGTAAAATCTCCAATCTCGTTGACCCGTGTCCGGCCATCGCCTATGTGATTTTCTCTCTATAATAGTTAGGTACATAGATACAATAGACCGTCTTTACATCAGGTAAATATATACACCTGCAGGAGGTAATACAGTATATAACATGGAGTCAGTCGGTACTGTGCAAGTAGAATGAAACTCAACTGTCAACTGCACGGACGTGATCTCAATGTTAACTTCTTTTGACGTTGCCACATACCTATATGAGGGCTGATGCTTCCGCACCGCCGTGCACTCGACTCCTACATACGTGCAATTTCTAAGGGGGCTCTGGCAGACGTCGGGTGGATGGAAAATGTGATTTCTCATAAGTTTTATGGCATATAAATGGGTTTACTAGAAGCTGATGAATAGATATTACTAATAATAAAAATGTTGGAATAAACAGCCGATAAGTAGTTATGTGATTATTATTGATATCCAGTTATTATTGCCTAATTCTAATATAAGGTTATATATCATGATGCCATGCCATGGGAAAAATGACAGAATTTTTAATAAAAAAAATAAATACCTGCGACTTCTAAAATATACTATTAAATGAGAATGTTGATCAAACGAAGTAAGTAAGAGAATATTTCATATAAGTTTTGTGGTAGGTATATAAATGGGCTTACTAGCTAGAAACCGATGAATAATTTTTTAATTTGAAAATTTGCTTTATTTGACTTAAATACATACATTGATTTTTACATGAAGATACAAATTGTATACACCTATTCTGGGAATATCATTATACTATCATAATATAATATTGTTTGCATATATATATATATATATTTGTTTCAATTAACTTGTATAAGTATGAAAAGAGCTATTAAAAACATACTGCCAAGTAAAACCGATAAATAGATATCGTAAAATACTTTGAATAATACATCAGTAAGCACTTTTTCGCAATAATGCTTTTAATTTTGGAAAAAAACGGCGGAAGCAAAGTTGTACACTTAATATTATAAACGTGAAAAATATTTATTTTAATTGGTAAAGTATTTCTATTGTATGAGAATGCTGATAAAATGAAATAATTTATCTAACAATAAGGTAAACGATATTTGTCATGATATACAAATTTACTGAATGCTGATGAATTGATATTAATTATTGATATTTTATTGATGTCAGGTTATTCAAAATTATAATTATAAACAAAACAAAGGTTCTTCAGAAATGTAAAATATCAATATTATTTCTTAAAATCCTACTTTCCTCAAACAACTCCAGAAGACTAGATTTAGTTTTATTACTTTTTATTTTTTTAGCTCATCCATTCTGAAAAATGAATAAAACTGAATGGAATTTTAAAATCATGTCTTTAAACAATAGTCATCAAAATTACTGATCGATGTGATTGTAATTATATAGAAATACAAAATCTTAAAATAAGAATGCTGATTAATTTAGAATAATTAAGTAATTTAAGTAAGAGAAACTTAATTGCTTATATGGTTTAATAAAGTTTAATAGAAGCATATTTTGACTGAATTAAAAGAATTGTTACTAAAATCATGAAAGATATTTTAATGTTATCAATAGTACTGAAATGTCAATGATATGATGCCAATTTATTTCATTAATGTATACAAAATTAATTTGAAACATTGAATTGATAAAAAAAATCTAATTAAATTTAATTAATTTAATTAATAAGCATTAAATTGATGAAAATACTGGATGTTCACTTTCCATAATAAAACTTACAATGATGTAAGTTTCGTTTTATTACAAATGATGCCCTAAGTTTTTCATCTTGAGACAACTGCTCGAGTTTATTGTTTAGTACACTAATGAAATCAACTAGTAATTTAAATAATTTATTAGGTATTAAAAAACTATCATTTCTGAACTACATGTAAATATTTTCTTAACACTGGATAAACTTTATTATCATGATACTCTTCTGAAACAGGTTTCAATTTGAACGAGTTAGATAAATCTTTTTAATTAATCTTCTAACAAATTTATTATGGTGAACTGTTAAAGAACAAACAGGCAATAAAATATACGTGTTAATTAAAAGTTTTTTGACAGCATGTACATGATTCGAAAATAAATTGTTATGGAAATAGTGTGGGCATCTGAATAAAAAGATAAATTATTGTAATTAGTAGGCATGGTGCCAAGAGCACAGTGGGCAACGCGCCCATTTTTACAGATACTCTAAACAAGAGTGTGCAGACATCCAGTAAATATTTTTGAGATTGAACACAACTATGAATGTGGTAATCTATAAGGTTTTATCTATAATTTATAAAACCTCAAGTCTATTACCCATCATTATTTGCCAAAAAGCCACGATAAAATTTCTCCTTCATCACTAATTCAAGATTCATCATTTGATACACCTACTCAGCAGAGGCATAGTACAGGCAGTTTGCGCGCGATAAGAAAAAGCTCGTTATTCCAGGATTATCTAATTCTCATGAATGTGTACGCTTCGTCGTTCAGTCGATAAAAAACGCAAGAAAAAATAACAAAAGAAAAATGGAAAACAACCGACAGATCTTTGCAACACACCTGTGAGTAAAACAGGCATGCACGGGAATTTTTAACAAAATATTTTGCAAAGTAACAGGAAATGGAGAAATTAAATAAAAAAATAAATAAAATTCGCATGTTTATATGATATGTGCTATTTGTAATTATCATAGAATTTTTAACCCTTGCGACTCGGATGCCGCCGCTTCGGCGGCAAATTGCATGTAAATTCCGGAAATTGCGAGTGGAAAGGGTATGAATTCCAATTGTTTTGAATACAATGACAAGTATAAAACTTCAGCTCATTTACTACCTACTTTTTATTGTAGGTACTCTAATTATCAACACTATCTTAAAACAATAAATAGTAAAATTTCAGGAATAAAAATCTAGTCTGTAAAAATACAAAATCATTTAATCATTGGCAGTAAATTTTGTGATTGACACACATTAATGTAGAATAAACTTACTTTTTAATCTGGTCCTGGTAAGTTAAATATTCAAATTTAAACAAAAATTGTGTTTCTTTTGACTGGATAATAAAAACTACTTAATTTAAATAATTATTTGTTTCATTAGCTAAAGTAGGGAGTTCTGCGCAATTTTCTTGCTTAATTATAACTTACTATCAGTGTAATTTAATTTTTTTTTTTTGGTAATTATTTATTTATTTATTTATATATTATTTTCATATCTCAGTCAGGCAGGGGTATCTGGTATGAGAGATTATGAAACAATTTTCTTATTTTATATATACATATCATTTGTCTATTTTATTATACTACAATATAATATTTATTATAATTATAATATCTATTCAATCTTCAATTTCTTTATAATATTTCTTTATTTTTCTTTTAAATTTGTCGTCATCATTGGTCATCTTAATATCGTTTGGCAATTCATTATATATTTAATTTTTTCTGCGCTTTTTTTACTATTACCATGCCTAATCATAAGTGGATGTAATCCTGAAATAATATTGGCAAAATTTGTTTTACTTGTATTTCATTATGAAGTTGATAATTGTTTCAATGTTTAACAAGTCAATTTTTTTGTCAAACTTTATTTAAGGACAAGTCGATTGACGCCAGCAAGATATTTACATGCTAGTCAATAAATTGCCAGAAATTGTTAGGAAAGTCGATAAATTAAAAATATCCAAACATCACAGGTAACTTTAACATTACGGTAAAATCTTCTACAACTATAAATCTTTTTTAGAACAGTAATCAGAACTTAAAAATCCTATAAGCTATGGGGCTGATTTGACGTGACACTACTCGGTACAACAGATGGCAACCCAAATATTTTTCCATCTCTGTGTGATAAAATTTTATTACAATTTCAGCATCAGGGCAAATTTTTATTGATGCATCAATACCAAATTTGGGGGTATTTTCACTTGAAAACATATCGCTATCAATATTTCCAAGTGAAAACCGTTGCCAATACTGCTTGACAATACGCTGCTTAAAGCGGAATTGATCAGTGAACCTCACATTCAGATAGTTCTAGCACCCAAAACTATAAATCTATATATTTTTTCATACCTTCTGCCATCTGACCGCAAACCGCACGTTTCCTAAGCACAGTTTAAAATTACAAAAGATTCTTTTCGATATCCTCATGAATAATATTAGCCTTAGTAGGCCCGGAACAATACAAAGAAAATTCACCGGGCCCTGGACGCCGGTATAGGTACACTACGGCAATTAGTGTATGCAAATGAATCGCGGAGACGAGAGAAAAACGTCGAAAACGGGGTCAATAAAAATAATCAGACGGGTTCATACTCATTTATTCGGCCGTAGATCTCCTGGTTAGAAGCGGCGCAGGTTAATGAGCGTACAGATTGAATGGATCTCATTACATGTTCCTCCGCGGCTTTGCAGTTGATGCGGCCGCGGCCGTATCGTTTATTATGTTTAATCTAGGAACTGTACAGAAAAAATGTAATTGAAATTAATGAAAATATATGGAATTTAATTTATTCTGTATAAGAAAGGCGCTTGATGGACGAGCGTGAATGTTCAAAATGTAAACCGCATGTTAATTAAATTAAATATTGTATGTAGGTTTGTTTAATTAAAATGATATATAGTTGAAGGTAATGATGTAGTATTTAATCATATTCCTATAATTGTTTTAACGGAACAACATTATACAAAATATTCACACTTAGGTTTAACAAAATCAAATTATATATAGGTGCTATCATTATTCAAAATCTACTTTTTCAAATATAAAATTATTTTTTTAATCATTTTAATATAGATTTATTAAAATATCTATATGAAACTATAAAAACGTATTGAAAATTTATATAATCATTTAAAATGATTTAATTAGAATTTTAATCTACGCCCAAATCAGCACAGTCACACACACCAGTTTTTATAAGTATTGATCCAATAGTTGTTTAGAGAAATTTTAGGACTGCCACTCACGAGGAATTATATATATATATATATATATATATATATATATATATATATATATATATGAATATATTATCTTATGTTGTTCTCACAGAAAGCGAGCAATCTTGCAAGTTTCTAACAAATCTTAGCAGGTAATCAGAGCCCGCATATAACATTATAAGAGGGTAGGAAATACAAATTTGAAACTTCCTAATGTATCTAATGCATGTATATAGAAAACATTGAGAAAAGTAATTTTGCAATAGTATACATTAATAACATGTGATATTGTATACCAAGGAAACTTTAACAAACATTATAAAAATAATCATTAAAATTATACAAACTTGGTTATTTTGATACATTTCGATTAAACATGAAGATATTAAAATCAATATAAAATTGTTTACCTTTAGTATTTTGTGTGAATAATGGGTCTTAATAGTATCGGAACAATACAAAGAAAATTCTCTGCGCCCTGGACGCTAGTGAATAGTGAGTTGAAGTAAAATTATTAAATATTCCATAAAATACTTCGACATGCTCAGATTTCTGTCCCCCCCACAGCAATCAAATCGGTAATTATTTAGACAACAAAAATAATTTACAAATGTCCACTGCTAAACAAACAATCCTCTAATCACAAAGGGTCAAATTTTACCGGACACATATCGCAATATTCCAATGTGTATATATATACACACCAATTTGTCCCTATACACTAATACTAGTATTTACAAACGCACACTCATTGCAAGCGGGCCTTTGACAGGCACGATAATGGAATAACACAGTTTGCTAATTGGTTATTGCGTAATTTAGTCGTACGCATGCACACGCTGCTCCTCCCCTGGCCCGGCGGCGGTAGACTGCGGCGCGGTCGAGTTAGCCCGACCCGCGTATTGCGTTTGTATTGATCTCATGACTGACAACAATGGCACGCTGACTGCGTGTTGTAAACGCCTGTTTGAGCTGATGAAAGTCAGGTGAAGATGATGATGATAATGAAGCACATTTTGTGTTTAAAAGTGATAATTCAAATCAGTAGTTTAAATGATGCATGATTTACTAATAGAAAACAGTCGTACAGTTAATTTGCTTAATAGAAGAGCTAATGAAGGTATTAGAGATACTAATCAATTGCAGATGCAATAATAATTAGTGACCGCATAACAAGAGATTGAAAGCGAGCTGATCAATGCAATAAGCTTCCATGATTGTACATGTTCGTCCAACCACGCTGTTCAGTCGCATTAAATTGCTATGTTCAATCGCATTCGATTGGATAATAATGCTTCACCAACTTTTTTCCGGATATCATTCATAACATTTAAGATATTTTTGTGTGAATAATATTTTGTAATTTATTGTTATAGTGGAGAAGAACATTTTATGAATTAAACACATTTCCAAATTGGTGAGAACCGACAATAAATCGAAGATTGCAAATAAGCGCGGATCAAAAATTACAAAACATGAACAGTGGTGCAACGGTTAGATTCTTAACGCTAACCAAATTTCAAATAGATAGGTTATTACTTCTCCGGAAAATTTATGGTATTTACCAGCAAATTTTATTAGCATAACCACTGTATTACCAAGTACACTCAATCCTAGGGTCACTGTGGGCTATCACATTTTTTTGTCATAGCGAGCTAGTCAAGAGTAGTAGTGTACCAATTGCATAAAACTAATATGATAACACCGTATCTACAACTCTCCTACATACGGTCTTCATACAATTAAATACAACGTGTTTCCGATCACCTTCGAACAGAGTGATATGGCGATCATGTCAGCTTTGACATCCGGGGTTAACAAAACATGTTGTCATGACATTTTTTAATACTATTTAAATGTTTTTGTATCAGTTGGAAAGAATCTTTCATAAATCAAACACATTTCCACACTTCAAGTCGTTATTTGTGATCTATTTTTGTTAAATATATACATAAATTAATTCGAAACATGACAACATACTCATTAATTCTTAGGAGACCTCTTAAGCGCAATCTGTTGATCATATCAAAATTGCTGCGAACATTCAGGAAGTAATGGACCGTATAAAACGTTCAGCCTGCGAGCGATTTTCGTTCGCAGGCGTCGTGTTACGCGTGCTTCGGCATACGGTAGCCAGTGATGACGCCGGTTCAAGTAAACTACTTCGAGTTCTGCGGCACTCGCATATGTTGCGGGCAAAAGCCCTCTCGCAATCGCTAATAACGCGGCACCGCGATTTGCATAATACGGCACAGTAACGCGCGACTCTGTGAACGCTTCGGGCCATTTTCAAGCGGTCGCGGATTGTATCGCCACCTGTGCGATGCACTTGTACTTGTACTACCCTAGGGAAAAGGGAGATGATAATTTGTACCATAGGTAGTAAACCGATTAACGATAATTATCCAACCGCTATTGCTGAAACGCCGATTGGAGTGATATACATCATCTATAACAATTAATTCTATACCCCTCAGCGTGGCGGTAAAACTATTGCTTAACAAGTAATGCATAAAAATTTCGAAACAAAGAAACTCGATTATCAGAAAACTATTCGGAAAGAGATATACTACTATCATTTTATCCCAACTATATCCATTTTAAAAAGTTAAATAGCACAATAGATTTTTCCCGAAAAGATAAAACCACCCCCCGGCTAGCAAAAAACGCTTTAGTGCTTCACTTTAAACTTTGTTTCTTCCGAACTTAGAGTAATCTTGGCTCGGTACTCCATCTTACTCGTGTCCTGCTTTCCATCAGAGAGCAGTCAACCAGATAACAGATGGTCCGATTGCAGGAGGAGTTAATGAGATCTATAATCGATCAATTCCCACGAGTACAAGTGGCCAACGGAACTGCCAAAGTTACACTCGCCGTACGGTCTTCGTGCGCATTCGGCGAAACAGATTCCCAATATATATTGCGAGCGTATTGCAATCCAAGATTTAATGTCTATCTTGATAGGTACATGGTAAGACTTTTATTACCGTGCTTGTTAAAAGTTAAACGATTCGGACGATGGTCTATTATGGTCGAGATATAAAGCACAGAACAGATTAGAAGCAGAAATTGGATATCATATGATCTAATTTCAAGCATTTTCATGTAAAGCATTCATTAACAATCAGTATTAATGTTGTATATTTTAAAACCATTATCTCTAACGCATAATAATATACATACTAATGTAAAAAAGTCGCAGAGTTGCAAATTCTACCATAATTCTATCCTGAAATCATTGAATCATTTCTAATAAAATGAAACTCGTCATTAGCTTGTTAGAAATTATGTTTGTCTTTGATGAGAAATCAAAGCATACTTTATAACAAACTCTATTAAAGCCTCCTATTTCAATTACGTCTGAAATAATTTGAGAACCATTATTTCGAAAGCATAATCATTGCCTCTACTGACTGACTGACTGGCTGAGACATCCATCAATTACATCAAAGAGTAGAACATTGCAGAAGATGAATGAGAAACGAATGCAGTTGAGTGTGTCTCTGTGACATGCGAAAGAAGGGTTCGATATACGCGTCATTCGTTCTGCTTGTATCAGAGAAATAAAAGGGGTAGGCACTTGATACTTATTGATAATGCTAATTTTCACACTAGAATAAACACGATTTAATAGGAAACAATTTACGTCAATTCGTGGAACGGAAGAGTTAGAGAAATGTCGATTGAAAATGTACATGATTTAGAAGTCAAATTGCAGGAGAAAAAAAAAACCTAAAAGAAATTCGATTATCCAATAACAAGGCTTATTTCCGACTTGAATACGACCTTACTTTCCATCTATGTCAAATTCTCAGTTCTGATCATATGAAGGTACATATATGCACATCGTCATACAAGTATTTCGCTTTGACTGGATAGGAGATATATTCGTATTAGATTGGCGCGGAGCCGCGGGCTATGAACGTCTGTGTTTAGCATATATTATACCTTCAACCGCGTATTATCATGCGGACGGGATCGCTGCCTGCCTGCCTGCTCGGCGTGTTCGGGAATGCCGCTTTATGCTCAGGAAGAGCACCCTGGGTTCAGGGCCGAATTGAGACCCCGAAGGAGTAGAGGCTGCAAAGTTATAACTGATAAATCCGAAAGGCTAAGCACCCATGTATTCCATAACTCATCTAGTACTAAAACACTTTTGCTGTGCTCGATTACATACACTAGGTAATAATATTACCAATAAGAGTAATTCTAAGTAAAAATCAAGCGAAATCTGTTCCAATCGTGTGGTAAACCCATAGCATTAAAGTCACTAAATGTATGAATGTGCTAGCAGAGTACACCAAAAAGGACGAGATATTCAAGATATTATTTGTCCTTATTTCTTTTTCGAACAAATTAAAAAAAATAGACTATATGATTCACATGATCCATATAATTAAATGCTAAACTTGATACAATATTATTATAAAAGAGAAATTTATGAAATAAAACCTGTATCTATTAAACAAATCATCTGATTAAATCAGATCAAATTCGATTATTTTGAAAATTGTATGAAGTTCATACAGATTTTCATTAATAATCATAAATTGTAAATTAATAACTTTAAAATGAAAACAGAAATATTCGCAGAAAATTAGCAAAATCTGTTCCAGTCGTTGCCTCGTAGCATTAAAGTGACTAAATTTATGATTATGCTAGTAAAGTATACCAGAAAGAACGATATATTTATGAATTTATTTGTCCTTATTTCTTATTCAAACAAATTAAAAATATAGACTACATGATTCGCATGATTCTTATAATTAAATTCTAAACTTGATGCAATACTATTATAAAAGCAAAAATTATGAAATAAAACCTGCCATATTAAACGGATCATCTGATTAAATCAGACCAAATTCGATTGTTTTGGAAACTGTATGAAGTTCATATTTTTTTTATTAATAATCATAAATTGTAAATTAATAACTTTAAAATGAAAGCAGAAATATTCGCAGAAAGAAAATTTTTAATGTGTATCACACAATATTCTTGGATACATGTGAATATTTACGTTATAAATGCATAATATTTCTATTCTGTATTATAAAAGAATCAAAAAATTAGTCTGTGAAGATTTTAGCGTCGTACAGATTTTAAAATTTATTTTATTGATATCTGGTACTTGGGTATATCTATTTCCAATATTGGTTCTACCAACTGCGGTCCTGGCGTCGGGCAAGGTTTATAGAATACGGTAAGGCCTCCATAAGGAAAGCCACAGACATAAAAGATAAAAAATAGAAGAAAAGTGTATACTAAATTCAGTAGCGCAAAAGAGCTCGGTCGGTCGTCTCCTTTAATGAGTAATTTCATGCAAATATTGGCAGATTATCTACTGCATGAATTAATAAAATGAAACCTCTTACCGGCGATGTTCTCAACGTCTAATAGCATCAGATAATACGGCGTTATTATATAACATGAAAATAGCCGGCTTGTAAACGAAAATTCTAATAACTGTATTCATCCTTTCAAGGTAATATTACCGAAAAGAATAAACAAAAGATGCTAGATACATACATAATGTATTCGAAAAACTGATCTTTTGTTGGATAAACTTAATATTATAGTCTGCAATAAATTAATTTCTATAAAGAAGTAAAATTTCATATAGGTGCTATAGTTTTCAACAGTATTTTATCAACCGAAAGTACCAAGAAAAGCAATTTATTCGTCTCGTGCGATTTCAAATCAAATCTTATTAATCATCATACCAAAGTATCTGATAAACATAAAATTTTATTTACGCTATTAATCTCATAAAACCAAAAGCAGTTTTACAAAGTCGTGAACGTGATACCTTTCAGATGAAAACTTTTTTCATCGATAATATTCTCATCAATTACAAAACATCGTTTAAAAACGCTAAATCGAAACGAATCTCATCATCAGACCTCATTCGTTCTTAATGCCTCTTTATCCGAGTCTCTGCATTCATTTTAATCCCAAAGAGAGAACTCGTTAAGAAAATCTTTTGGTAGGAAACGTTCGTTGATTTATTTCCAATTTTATCAATCGCCACAATCTTTTCACCAGCGGGATAAGTTTTGCATTTGCAATACAAGATACAAGTAGCTCGAAATACTTGGCTGGCATTGGCGGTGATAAATGAGCTGAAAACATTAACGAGGAGCAAATAATTTTTATGATAGGAAACATAATAGGAAATATTTAAATTAACTTTTGAATTTGCCAGGAAATTAAATTAAATGAACCCAATGGCATATTACTAACTAATGTTCTGGGCATAATCAAGGACATAATATACAAATACATGATATGAAAGAAATCGTAAGCAATAAACATTTTTTACTAATCACTCGATTTAGTCTCTTCAATTTATTACTTTTTTCGTCAACTAATAGCAAGATCTTCTAATGACTTCTAATAACTTTATCTTGTTTCGAGCATTGTTTGTTGCTTTATCCCAGTGCTAAAAATTTAGTTTGGCAATGTACAGCTTTGTTGCTTACCGTATTCAAGTTTTGCATTCATGATCTGGAAAATACTTTCCAACGTGCGTAGGAGTTTGTGTACGACTTGTCTGAGTTTGAGATATATATTATCTGGATCTCAGCCGGAAAGTGTCTCGGTGTCAGTTTCTCGCATTTCTATCTATCTCGCAATCTACCCCTTTGATAATTCTGCGACTCGCATACACATGCAAAATATATTTGAAATATATGGATAATAGAGATGTGACTTCTAAAATTTTACATCCTCTTTCCTAGGGAAAGTGTGTGAAACGTGAATACATTACAAACAATTCTAGATTATGTAGAGCCATATTATTTATTATACCTAGCTGTTTTTTCCTTTACGTCTATCAATTAACCAAACAAATTGAGGCATGTAGTTGTGTTTTGGTGCTTAATTTGATATTCCATATTTAATATGCAATACATGCTTTTACATGCAAGAATACCTTGATTTTATGGCCTAGTCTCCAGCATTTATTTGCACATATTGTACATATTTTTGAAAAATAAAAAGTGAGAAGTGTGTGTTGTTCTACACAACAATTTGCTGTTTTTATAAAAATAGCGCCTCATTAAAATTCGGGCACCTTTTTGTAGAACTGTAATAAATTTGGAACTACTGGCCTAATTAAATTGGATATTTTTGTACTGCAATACTCTTCGTCAAAAATGCAGAACCTTCTCCGAAAGTTTTCGTCGCAAACTGTACTTTGCAATTGATAAGAACGTATCCATGGATTATGTGATAAAAATGTTGAACATCTCTGTGCAAAATACTTGTATCTCGTAGGGTTTACGAAACTTTTCTATCCTGCATCATCAAAGAGTGTTCCTCCTTGCGCACCGGTATTGAAGACTTTTCAAAGAGCCGTCGTAGTCGACGTCTCGTCTGTTACAGATGGCTTCATCAAAGAAAACTTTCAACATTGCGCGGCATTTTGTACAATTTAGTCGCTGCGTCGCGAAAACTCGGAGACGGAAAACTCTTTTAGACTAGAAGCTGATCATTGTTCTTATTGACTGCTATCTGCATTCCCTAAATTAAGTGATGAAAATGTTTGCAGAAACCCCTAATTGCTCAGTAGTCAACAGCTAACTTCTTGGTCCAATGAGATCAATAGTAAAATAGAAAATTTGTCAGACAGAAAACTATTTTAGACTAGAAGCTGATCATTGTTTTTATTGACTGCTACCTGCATACCCTAAATTAACTGATGAAAATGTTTGCACAAAACCCTAATTGCAACATAGTCAACAGCTAACTTCTTGATCCCTTGAGATCAATAGTAAAATAAAAAAATTGTCAGTTTTATAAAAAGGTATATTAGTTGCATGTTTCAAAGATAATAGTAATAGTAATATAATTTTGCAGGCTAATACTGACAATATCATTTGCATATAATTCGTTTTAGTACTAGCTCTCGACTTACGCGAAAACCCTTCAAATTTTCGTCGGTTAAGAATACCAACCGCCCCACATCCTGCCGAATTCTTGGCAGTCATGTTATTAAATGGGGAGAAATTAAGTGGTAATTAACAGAGGGCAATGCCGTTAATTGGAGCAATCAAGGTACAAGGTGAAAGTCGACAAACGAAAACTAACGCCTATATGCAGAGACTGAAAAATTTTTAACTAAAAAGATCTAAAGAAAAATTTTATATAAAAATGGTCAAATTTATGAATCTTAAATTATAGTTGATTTTCGATTGCACACTTACGTAATATTCTATTTTTCTTATGTTTTCACTCTCACCGTCTGTTGACAAAGTGAATAAAACATTACTACTCCACTTATAGCAACTCAAAATGATTGAGAAGAATGATAAATTAAATTCATTTCATATCATTATGTCGAAGCAGAGTCATCGAAGCGTATAACTGAAACTAAATGACAAATGTGTTTTTTACACAATAGCCGAGTAAATCGTCCGCGTAAAGCGATCCCGATGTATAATAAGTAAAGTCATTGGAAGTAATACAGAGAACACAGGTAAGGCGTAGCAGTAATCATCATTACTGGCGATGAATCTATAAGAAATCATATAAAAAGCATGGACATGAGCACATCATCCATGCACATTATTATGTCAAAGTAAGTAATCAAAATTAAAGTGCAGCAATACATAGGATCAGACACCCAGTGTGGTGTAGAGAAGTAGAGAAGGTAGGAATGTCTTGTGTTTTGTGAGTCAGTCGCCTTTCATCGTGTGCGCGCATGACAAATTGAATTACATTCACGATATATAGGTAGGTTCGGCTGTGCAGCCAAGGGAATCGAATTATTGTAAGATGCAAACCACAAAATTGAGAAGAACATTGGCACAACTTGGAAATATCATTTTTGGTAGCAAAACTTGATTCTATTGTCAAAATATGGAATGGGAGCATAGTCTAATTAAAGTCTTATTTGCAACATTGCATTTATTGTCATCTCTAAAAAATAAATTTTAAATATATTATAGGGTCGGGCGGGGCACAAGGGTCCAATTTGACTTTGAGCAATTAAATTGTGAAAACCAAACCAATTATATCACAACAAATAACACGCATCAAACAAACAACCATCCGATTTGATTATGTTCAGTAAAACTCCTAGTTCATTTATCACTGCGGTTTTTTTGCTGCCTTTCAAAAATTTGTCACCTGGTCCTTTTTATCCCATGAGCGAGGTAAATTAGGACTGCCAGAGGGCAAACAGATCTAATATCTTATTTTTTATATTTTACGAAATAATATCTACATTAATCAAACTAATGCAAAATACAAATTTCATTGGTGCATTTTTTTAAGAGATAAAACTGTAAATAACCTTGATCTGCTTCACATTTGCCAGGGTAAAGGTTCAGTTGATTCTGTTCTAAGTTGAGTTTAACAATACATCCTATAAAATAATTAAATAACGTATACTTACAAACAAATATATTTAGGGGTCGTAAACTATACAACAGTGAACGATGGTAACATGGTAAGAATCAAGATAATGGCTGGTTATACATGTTTTCTCTGTATTTTCAAATATTGTAAAAAAATTAACTAGTAAATTTTTGAGATATAGGTGGTGAACCATGAACCCGTTCTACACTACAATGAAAAATGAAGCTATATAGCATAAAAAAATCATACGAGTTAATAATGTCAATTATTTGTTACATGCTTGATTAGGTCTAAGTAGGTATGACTGTAAATGTTTATGATTTTTAATCTTTCAAACAGACATGTTTGTGAGGGTTCTCTATTCTTTTATACCGTAAGCCAAATAAAACTATGTTTAAACAATGTGCTTTGGAAAATGAATTACCATTCAGTCTAAAGTCGCATAATGTTGCATAATGCAATTCTGCTAACCGAAAAATCAATACGTTATTACGTAATGTAATATAGTAAGTCGTCGGTCGTTCGCGGCACAGGGCGGTGGGTATATTCGTTTGAATCGTTTGGTCTGGTGCTCGCGAGCGCGAAACCGGGACGCAAGAAGCCAGAAAACTTATTAAAATAACGCTGATGTCGAAGTATACGCGTTTTCCCTTATACAAGTCGGAAAAGCCGACCGGCAAATTAAGGCGGGTTTGAGGAAGTTCATTCGACGTCGCGGAGTCGATAGATTAGGAGCTGATGAAACATGGTATTAGTGGTCGTAACTTCTGAAAAACGTTCAAAATTTTATACTTAAAGTAAGTCAAATTATGAATTGATAATATTATCACTATTTGCAAAACATTGTTAACTACATTCACTACTACAACACCATTCCTTCTTCTTAGTCGTTGCAGCATCCTGTTGGTTTCAGTGTAGGTAGTATAATTCACGTAAATAATTATTTTTTGTACCAAAACACTAATTTCTGTGCTAATGTGATAATATTGATATTAAGTTGGAATAAGAATCGTGTGAAGGTTAGAGAAAAAATTCACATAATCTCGATAATATTCGAACTTCAAATTCATCGCAACTCTTCTTTTATTTGCATTTATTAAATCTTTAGAGACTTGATCTATACTGAAGAATCTCTCCGTGATAGAAGTAACCACTAATTGTTAACAAAATTTACATGTTTTTTTAAAAGTTGCAAGGTAATGTTTGAATGAGTGTATTCATGAACAGAAGCTGTTTAAAGGAAACAGTATACTTGATCATCAAATTTATGATGAATATTTGACTTTACAAAAATTATTTCATTACTTTCACAAAAACTAAAAGTATGGTTCCTGCTGAAACTGAAAATTTCACATGATTATAACAAATTTGACTGCAACAGTTACATAATAATTTCTAGTAATTCAATATTTTGAAGATGTTTCAAGGAAAACTTATATCACATGCCAAAATATGAAATCCTGGAAGCTTATGAATAAAAAATAAGACAATTAAGATTTTTGAAAAAAATATAATTAACACAAATTTAGTGATAAAAATAATATTCACTTGCTCCCCGTTTCCAAGATGGGTTGAAGAAAATTATCAACTGTTGAATTATTACCACTCGGCTCGGCGTAAAATCTCAGAATAAGTACTCGCAGAAAGGCAGGGTCGACCTTACAAGTTACAAGTTGCCGAGTTCAGGAAATTCTCTCGGATTTCACAATTAATAAGTGCGTATGTACACGAGCCGAAGTCGAAGATACGTTCTCTTGGTGTAATTATTATCGCAGGGGACTAACTGATGTTGACTATATATTAATAAGGGTCTGTCTGGAAATTATGTGGAGAAATAATACCCGATGAAGAAGCGTTGTTTAATGTTTGTAATTAATTGCAAAGAAATAAGTCCGCGAAGGGGGTTGTTTGTTTACTTATTCAAAACTTGGAGAAATATATCTTTGGGCGATAATGACTTGGTTTATAGATCATTGAGTCAGAACTGGGTTGCGGTTGATGATATTTGAATTACAAATATTTAGTATACACTCGATAACTTATATAGTATATTATTCGCATTACCTCCAAAAATCCCTTAAAGTACGACTCCTGCTACTATAACTTTTCAATCGTTTGCGATGAGCATTCACATGGAATACTAGCGATGACTGAGCATATTTTTCAAGTACGTTCATGTTGAGAAAGAAAAAAGTACTGACGTTTTCTTTTTCGAGAAACAAAAATGCAACGCAGCACTAAAAGCAATCGATAAATATATTGAAGAAAGTTTGAAATTTCTAGCTGCCTGAGAAATATTAGTCACAGTTTATAGAATTCTAGCAGAGCAACTGAAAATTTGCATCACACGCAAATAAAAAATGATATTCTAGAATTATATTTTAAATCCAGTTGCTTGCTTAACCAATTTTGCTTAAGCAGTTAAGAAAAAATAACTGTCATAAAACCGTTTACTTTTGCTGATGACGCAGTTTCATTTAAAACCATTCTGCCAACGGCAGAATGAAGATACCGACTACAAAATGCTCATCAGAGCCACAATTTTAACAAAATACAAATTAATGGCCCTTCGGGTAAGTGTAAAGTCGGTAATCAATGTCTTATACAATATAAACAGCGCTCTTCTTACCTCTCCTAACAAGTAATAAAAAACTGATTAACGCGCCGCAGACGCACAACGAGAGCTTACCGGCTTTTATTGCCTCGTTCGAAATTCTTAACATGAATTGGGTGGCGAAGAGAACTCGTGTATGAGCATCGTATTAAAATACTAAAAGGTAAATATTAAATAATGCACAAAAATTACCAAAATCCAGGACTAATCTAAATTGAAAAATTATAAAATTATACTGATCTGCTAGTGCAACTTAGTTTTCAACCTTCTCCATAAATTCAAATGAATACCATTTGATATTTTTTTCGAATCATAATTTAAAATAATATTAGTATTGAAATCTGCTTCTTCGATCATTATTTTCATATATAAGGTTTTGTGCTAAATTGATGAAAAATTTGACAAATAATAATTATTTGAAAAAAGTATAAAATTAGTAAGCGCGGAAGATACAGAAGAACAACCAACGTGTCAATACTAATTATGACAAAAAAACAAAGATTTTTTATTTTATTTCCTCAATTATATAGACTTAAACTCTCATTGTCCAATGGAAATGCACTTTGGTGATGTCGATGTGCCAATATTGAGCTATACTGTACTATATAGAGACTACAACCTAAAGCTGTCAGAGCCATCAATATGGCTCTTTGGTATCTTCCTAATTATATAATTCATAATGATTTGAATATTCCTAAGAAGATCATCCTAATGAACTATTAATTCAATTGCTCAATTTTCTCCAATACTGAAGTGCCCCAAAAAATTAGCTAACAAATTCTTCGATTTAATTTGTATTTAATTTGTCTTTGTTTCTAAATCTTTCATTGTAAAATATTTTTTAGTATCGTGTTAAGCAATGCTATACAAGTTATAGAGAATGTAAATATGTATGTGTGTAAGTGTTCTTTTTGTATGTGTTTTTTATCAAGAGGGCCACGGGTTCAATCCCCGTCACGAACAACCCTGTTATCGAGGAATAGCAATAACAATTTTCACTTGAAAATATAGATCTTTAATATGTTGCCAAATAAAACTGGCCCTCTACAATTCTGGACCAAATTAGATACATTTTTATAATAAAATAACCAAATATGGATGAATCAACCATTTGGTTATCATCTAAAAATACGACGTTTGAAGTTTCAGCCCAACAGCTTATAGGACGTAAGGTTCTGATTGCTGTTGAAAAGTGTTTTATCTGCCAAATAGATATTGAAAATTTTACTATTTGCGACGGTACTACATAAAATATTAGTACCATGATCAACGTTTTTTAATTTGACTCTTATTTTTTGTATACATAATGTATACTGATGCACAAAAAATCTAATTCCAAAATCCATTTATATATTCAGTAATAGGATTTTGATATAGTAATTTAAAAGCAATCTTTCAAAAAACTAATTCGTGTTCCGTACCACCTCTACTATAAGGATACCACATGTGACCTGTGCAGTTAGATTTGTATTCTATTTTATTGTCAAACAAAAAAGACATTACTATTTTTCTAAATTAGATTTACGCCATGTGAATTGTTTTGTTTAGGTGGAACTCAATTCCGGAGTGAATTTATAATTTATCGCTTCGTTGACGCGGCATTCGCCCGTAGCTTGTTCTTGTGCGTCTCTCTCGAGGAGGAAAGAAAAGGAGATCGTAATTACATTTGTATAATATTGTGTTAAGATAGAAATGAGAGATATCTGTATTAAATGTAATACGCCAAGATGTATTATAATGATAATATATAAGATATACGGGGATAGAAGTATATCAATTATAATATTAATGAAACTATTAATACTGCTGTATATAAATCCTAGATGATTAAGTACATCATTAAAATGTTATGTGAACTAGTCCCCAGTAGTAGGTCAATCAATAATAATTATTTCGTTGCGATACTGCGACTTTTATATTATGGATGAAAATTGCAATCTCATACAAAAACTAAAAAAACGACCTAAGGATTTAGCAATATAAAAATATGGTAAACCGGGGCACAAAGGTCCAATTGGACTTTCAGTAATTATACTGTCTAATGACCCATAACATTTATCAAGCAAACAACTATCGAGCTATGTTCAATACAATTCCTATTTAACTCTTAATTATGATAATATATCTTCTTACTATTTTTCTAAAATTTGTCATATGTCCTTTTTTGCCACATAAGCGGACTAAGAAGGTGCAAATAAATCTATTGTGCTTATTTAATTTTAAAGGAATTTTACGAAATAATAGCTACATTATTATTTAAAATTTTTACAAAGATTTCATTGTACATAACCTTGATCTGGTATTTCCAAAGATATATTCATCAGCAGAAGTCGAATAACTATTAATTTAATTTTTCTGGTAAAATTGTTTGTTTTGACATAACTTACTTTTTTATTTATTTATTTTTTAGACTTTTGCCAATATGATGGTTTAGTTGGTCCTTTTTACCCCACATGTAAAATGGGGTGTTTTGCGATTTTTTAATGAAATCTATGAGGTTTTTTTAAACCAATATTTAATGTTCTAGAACTGGTTTAATGATGTTAGAAACTCAAATAGCTTCTAGACGTTCAAAATAATATTTCGATAAAGTTAGAGTTTTCCTCTTTCAATCGCGCAGATATTAATATTCATATAAATTTTCCCTCTGCCAAGTTTGATATTTCCTAATCTAAATCGATGAGATTTTCATACAATAATGAAACTCCTAAATAAAGTTATTAGACGTTCCAGAACCAATAAAATAAAACTTTACGACACCATTACTGATATAAGACGCAAGACTTTACTAAGAACATAGATTCGTATATAAGTGAGTTTATATTACAAGAATAAGGGCATAGAATTATTTTTTGCGTTCGCTTCTACTTAAGCGAACAAGGGAGGTTTTAATACCCGTATCAGTGAGACACAGAACTCCGAGATTTTCTCATTTTCCTCAAGAATGAAGCGTCGCGACACGCCGCGGAAAATGGCGTCTAGAATAATGAATGAAGATTATTATTAGTTGCTGAGTTGTATCTTGCGGAATAACGAGTTTTTCCCAACAACGAGCGGAATAGAACGACAAGAATGCTGTACTGCAGTTTGTCGTAAGTGTGTAATCTTTTGGGAGACAAGTATCTGAATTGCTACAGGGCGACAGACTTGAAACAACGTGCTTACAATCTTGTTTTTGATAGTAATAAATTCTTAAATTTTAAAAATTACATAGAAATGCTGTAGACACATACCAACAAGCCTTTGACATTTGATTAGAATCTTACTGAATTGCAGAAGCAATAAACTTACACAATGTTTACGTTAAGTTGAGCTTAGTTAATGTAATAGACAACTTTTGATTTTTTATTTTGTGTTTGAGATAAGAGAGGGTTAAAAAATAATTCTTGTTATTCAATAGAAATGATTAAATATTTTTTATTTAATTTATGCTGTTTTATTTATTTCATGATGCTGAGTCCGACGTAGTATGCTCTTCACAATCATTTGAGGCAGTGATCGAATCCACGCGAAAGTACAAATTAAAAAAAGACCTGAATAATTCATAACCATCTCATGTAATTCCCGTGCATTATCGATATAACTGTTCTCAAATTTAAGAAATTATTATAATCAACTTGTGCCTTTAACAGAGCTTTGAAAAACTAAAAATAATTATATGATGTTTCCAGCTCAGTGGTCTTAGAATCATGAATCCTTCTCATTTGTGCGAGTTTTTAATGTCACATTTGTTTCAATACAACTTAGAGAATCGGGATTTGAATCAAAATTCTCGAGTTTGATACCCGCTTCGAGCAGGCGGATGTGAACAGTAGTGACATCGGTCTTCACGTGTAATTTTTTTTGCAGAACAATCAAAACTTAGTAGTAATTTGTAAGTTGTTGTGTTAATTCTAGTCGTCTCTACATATGACAATCTAAGCAAATGTCCCATCTTTGTGTGATTAATTAAAAATATGTGAAAATAGCCATACCCACCATTGCTACAATATCCTAATTAGGAAGGCGACCTTAGAGTCGTCTTCTAAGAGCGTCCAATATAAAATAAACAATATTTCAGATAATAAGGACAATCAATAGATTGCCTAATAATCAATGCTCAATACATATTATAGAACAATAAACTGCTCTAAAATTACAAAAATAAAAAAAAGGAATGAACAAGGCTTGTTAGTGTATTGTTTAAATGGTTAAGAGCACTACGTTTGATAGAAAAGCCAGTAACAGGGCCATTGTTGAAAAGGGTGAACAATTCGCCCAAGATTTTGGAGTTGTTGAAAGTGAATGTAAACATTCTGATGGTTGGCTCATAAACATTAAGTTTCGACATAAAATTGAAAATGCAAAGACGAGTTTTGTATAAATATCGAATTATGACAGGTACTTACATCAACAATAATAATTATTATTTGCAAAATCTAGTGCAGATTAGTATAATTTTACTCAAACTGAATTCCTGTACAGAGATTGATAATAAAATGAGGATTATCACGATGCATCGACAACTACAAATAAATCCATTAATGATAAATTTCCTGCCATTCTTCAAAAGTGATAGAAAAATTGCCCCATTGAAACCTAGTTCTATTTTCATTTACAAAATGTAATAGCCTCATCAACTACCCGCCTTTATGAGGAACACCCGATGCAATTACGGCCTAACTGAGAAAAAGGGATCAGACCAAACTGTTAATCTGCTAGTATTACTTGTACAACGAAAAGAAAGTTTACTCGAGTTACAAAGTGTGTATATCGGACAAAAGACACAAAGGGGAGGCGTCCGAAAAGAACGAAGAGTTCGTTAAAGACACGATTCAAAGTTTCTTTTTTCCCATCGAGTCGCGTCGCTGCGTTCGCCCCGGCACCGCGTTCGCAGTTCATATATGTGCTTTGTTCATTGATGATTATGTAGGGAGAGGGTGGGACGTTCTTTCATGTCTCATCGACAAGAGAATTTTTATTGGAAAAATGTTTTTCCGCAACATGAAGTAATAGACATGGAGCAGCGATGGAGAATGCACTGCGCGGTATGGCGGATGAAGTTTATAGAAAATATTAAAAAGGTAAAAGAAGTTGACATCAGGATATTGAATGCTTAGCACAATTTCTTTAAAAATTATATAAGTACATAGTAACAGTGTCAAACATTGGTATAGGCAAGTCCTACGAAACAATTCAGAAAATCATTATATATGAATGATTGAAACTCAAATATTTTATATCTAAAGTAATTTTTCGCAAAATGAAAAAGTAGACATGAAATGTGGCATGTGTGCTAAGCGGTATAAAGGATTGAATGCTTAGCACATTTAGTAATTTTAAAAAAAAAAAATTATAGAAAACAATAATCTTTAATCAAAAAACAAAATCAGAAAATTATATAATAGCTTCAAATTTACAAATATTGATCAACAGGTTATTGAGTTGTTAGCACATTTGCTGTAAGTTGTTAAAAAGAAGAGAAAACAAAATTATTGTATCAAAGATGTGTATGAGCTATCCAAAAAGTAGTTACAAGATTTAAAAAACGCTTAAATTTAAATATTAAGTAAATTTTAGAAAAATATTAGGTATATTTTAGGCAAGATAAAGTTTATAAAAATATATATTACCAAGGGAAAACGAATTGACATCGGATTATTGAATGTGAATTTTACGAAGGATTGAATGGTATGAAATATTTGTTTAACACAAGTCCTATGAATATAATTTCGAAATTATTAATAATAATTATTACAAGTCATACAAGTTGATACAATAAAAAAGGACTGAATACAAATACCAATATAATTACAAAAAGATATAGTATCAAATACAGAGTAAACATGTGTTGTTATATGGAATAATAGAAGTCTTGCTTTGTTATTCAATTTTTAGATAGAAATTTAAAAATCGAATAAAATTTCTAGTGCAGATATTAATAAAACTTGCACATATACTGGTTTAGAAAGTTAAACAAAATTCAAAATGAAAATTGAATACCAAATCATGGTAGGTTAAGCAAGCTCAATGTATTTAATATTTGTGTTTATTTAATAAAAATTGTTATTTTTTTATTTTTTGTGAGAAATTGTCAAAAACATTTTTTTTAAATATTTGCTAGAAATAAATAGGCTGAAAGTTTATATATCTATAACTTAATACTGCATATTTTTTTGCAACTACTTCAAAATTTTTCTTCCTAATTCTATGTTCATTTTTTAATAACCTTACGACCTACATAATATGAAGACATATCTTTATTTTTGGCACATATCATCTACATTTGGAGAATGGCATTCAAAGAGGCTCTCATAAAAAGTACCATTCTCCCCCACACATCTTGGTGGAATTTCAATCGAACAGGAAATACATTATGAAATCTGTATTGCCCTACACTTCAAACCCTAAAACCTCCCTTTTTTTCAATTTGTCAACCGAATTTGCATGCGGCTTCCTTCTATTATGAACCTATACGTTTGGGCGCGCGCGTAGGTACACATTTGGCGTTGATATCAGACCGCGCGGCGCCGGATTTAAAAGATGTATAATATTTTATTTCGGTGGAGTCAAGTTTAAATGAACCAATAATAGGAAGGAATAAAATGAATTTAATATGTAGAATTTTGTTTGTAACGAGTAACCCAGCTTTACCAATACAGAAACGTTTTTAATAAAAATGTGTTTCGAAACTGTTCTAATATTTCAATATTTGTAATTTTGTCATAGAAAATCCAAATCAGAATCAGAACATTTAGGTACATAGTTGCAAAAACAAATCACTTACGATTTCGGATCAGGTAGTTCCCATAATATTAATTAAACATAAAATCACGCTTACCTGCAATAAAAAGAAAACAATGTTAGATATTTAGTATTAGAAATCAAATTACTACTAAGCATATTATACATAGCTATGCAATTATAATTTAGATTTAAGAAAGTTATAAAAGCAGCACCTATCAAAAATAAGTTGGTTAGGGCTCTGGAATTGAAATCAAATGTCATAGACTTGATACCCGCTTCGAGCAGCCGGATATCAAGCAGTAGTAACATTAGTTTTCATTTGTAAATATAGATTGCAAAATCTTTGCCAGTAAAAATTACCCTTGTCCAGCATTGATGCATCAATAAAAAATCGTCTCTATCACGTAAGTTAAGTTGATCACAACAGCTAAAAGAACCAGGTTTTCAATCAGTAATCGATATTTGCTTCGGGCAGCTTAATGTCAAGCAGTAGTGACACCGGTTTTCACTATATTTTCAAGTGAAAATCGATGTCACTATATTTCCAAATGAAAATAGGAATCGGAATTAATGCATCAATAGACAAATTCATCACTACTACGTTAGTTAAGTCAATACATCACAACAGTTCAAAGGGGCCTTAAATTCTGATCGCTGTTCAAATAATATATATGAAAAAAAACTTTCAGTATTCAAATCTTTCATATGATAAGTAAGATAGATCAAAATAATCGATTCTGCAAATATATTTATATCATGATCATAATTTATATTCCATTCACCCATTGCATCATTTTAATGAAAATGCGTTTCAAATGTAACACGATTAGTCTTCGAACTATTTTCATAATACAATTCCAAAAGCTCTCATTTCGCACAGTATTGAAAATCAATTTTTCACTATTTAATAAATTCATAAAAGCTACACATAGAAGCTCCATTCTTTCGTTTTAGCATACATTCAATGTATAATTTTCAATTCACATGCAAATATATCGAAAAGGCACATTTCTCGTGTGTACTTTGCGCCCGGTAAGTTATGCAGATTGGCCGATTGAAATAAGTTTCCGTCTCGTCTCACAGAGTATTCTTCGAGTATTGATTTGATGTAAACACACGACACGCCGGCTGCGATTTTATTCAAAGACATTTTATCCCTTAGGGCTTGCTTCTTCTTGCATACGAGCGTACGTGCCATTTCGTAAAAGAAGTAACAGAATTCGTACACTTATTTTTAGATGTCTGGAAATTTTCGTAAAGCCTTTTTACCTTTACAGATTATTATAATCTTATAATATGATCATTTATTCTCAGCGCGATTTTATCAATACTTCCATAAAGTATGGATCAATAATGCGAATGAAGTGTGACTGCAGGCTTCGAACATATATTTAAAGTAATTTATTTTTATATGTTAACTTTTTTGTTTAGATAAAAAATTGTACCTGTTTTACTTTCTAAATATAAAATAAAAAACACAACAGTATATTAAAATAATATTAATAAATTTTCTAAAAGATAAATACTATAGCATTCATTTTCATTCTGATGCAATTTGTATAAATTGTAACAGTCAAAAAATAAGCCAAAAATTAAAAATGATCAAAAACAATCGTTTTTATGAAGCTAATTTCTTATGAAATACGTCTTGCTTACTATATGTTAAAAACCTAATACTTGATTCATGTTTGAACAGTATTGATATCAATCACAAGGATTCCCAAAAATTTTACAAAATTTGATAAGGCAAAGCTTAATTTTCTTAACTATTTCCTGTGTCTTGTGCAAGAACCACTCCCATGGTCCTTGCACAGAATCCGTATTATTTAAATAATAATGTAAAATGAGAGCAAACAAAATAAAACGCGTCGGTAATAATTTTCGCGCTGTATGCAGTTTCAACTCCGGGTACTCGTTCGGGTAAACAAAAGCGAAGGGACGGCGGAAAAAGAAAAGTCCGGTTTTACAGTCGAGCAGCAAAACAAAGGAAATAAATTTTTCTTGTGCGTTTTGCCTTTTGCAAAGACGCGGCAGCAGTCCGCGATTCGCCATTATGGCAGTAGCGGCAAAAACCGCTGCTTGCGATGTAATTAAACAATGTTGTATTCAGTTTTGGTTGAAATGAGTTCTTTTATGAAAACAAATTATTGACTGTGAAAATACGAAATTGTACAATTTTCAGTTCATACTTATGGGAGCCATATCGTTATTGATCGCATGATAGTTTTTCAAGAGAGAATTCTTATTATAACCGAACGCCCAATGGATTGGCATCCTCTCTAGACATTCTAAGTAGTACCAAAAATTTTGCTAATGTTTCATGATAAAATAGGTGCTGTTATATTAAAAGAAGAAAAAAATGTATTTTTTGGACCCCAAGATCTGCATTATGTAGATTAAGGGTATGTGTAGTGCAATCAGGGTTGATCATCTCTCAGGCCACGATGACCATTGTCGTCTCAATATATTAATTTCATTTAGGGCTAAAATGTTAATGTTAATAGACACCACAAAAACAGTTACAAAATAAATTGATTTTTGTATCTGATTGAAATATTTGATTCAAGTGATATTTACAAAAATTCTATTTTCCAGGAAAAACCTCTGATAACACTGCTTGTTATTTTATTTTCTACTCCGTTCCT
This sequence comes from Ctenocephalides felis, assembly GCF_003426905.1. NCBI lineage: Eukaryota > Metazoa > Arthropoda > Insecta > Siphonaptera > Pulicidae > Ctenocephalides > Ctenocephalides felis. Next base: position 38,745,715 of record NW_020536999.1, on the reverse strand, counting down.
CGAGGCAAAAATGGAGCAGGCGCACTACTATCTCTAGTATCATGCATTACAATTCTTTATCTCCTCGTGTCTTGAACAGTTATTTATGATGACTTTAATTGCCCTCGAAGCTATATAGCATAAACAAATATATATATTTTTCTTTCTTATGAAAAAATATTAATACGAGAAAAAAGGCGTAGGGACGCACAACAGTGCTATAATTTTCTCTTTTAAATAAAACGAGGTACGAGGTTTTATCGCAGTGAAACTTTTTTGTTGTGACTATAGAAATTATCGCTTTAGTTTTATTTTTGCCGAATCACATTCTTTAATTAAAAGGCTTCTTTAACAGTTATCTATAGTAATTTATTTTAAAGAGCACAAAATCATTTGCACGAAACTCGTTATCGTACGATTTATTAGGTCATATAAAAAAGTGTTTATCTACGCGTGGACAAAATAGACTTTTAATTTCCTTGAACAATTTTAATGTTGGAGATAAGATTCCAAATTTTGTCAAAACATATCATTCCCATAATATTGCACAATCGGCTATTTAAATATATCTTTTACTATTAAATATATACACATTTTTTGAAAGAATATATCATCTCTATGAATACTTTTATTATATAATTAAGTTACATTACCGAATTTGGTTAAATTGTGTTATGTTTCTAATATACTTTTCAAAATTATATATTTCTTACATGCAGAATAAAACTCCAGAACATACTGTTAAAGAAAACCAATGTTCAGAGACGTGACTAATGCGAATGTTATATTTTATTTAGGAGTCGCAAAGGAAACGAACAATATGAAAATCATGCATGAAATATATCGAATATATATAATATTGCTTGTTTCAATTGTTTCATTCATTCTTTGTTCTCTTGAAAATAAAATGCGTCGTATTTTATATAAAACCGGCCATAACGTTGGAATAAATACTCTAAAATAATAGAAACAACCGCGTCGGACTCGACAAAATAAATTTTTATATATGTCGAAATAATTGATTAATTTTAAATAGGAATTGAAACAATAAATTTAATATTATAGGAAAAATATGTGAAATGTATTCAGGTATGCATTAATGTTCTTTTTGTGTTATTTTAAAGGTTTTTTAATTATGTGAGCGGAAAAATTTATGATATATACGATGAACTGTTATCGGAAATAAATTATGTAAAATACCACTGTCGATAAATTAATCATTCTTTTTCAATTATGTAATCAATGACATATTTTTGAGATCTGAATATTTTGAAGAATTTCAAATATCACATTCATCGTAATAAAACATGTTTTTTAAAGCACATTTTGTCAGAAATTTCTCGACGCTTATCTTATTATTTTATACCTTAAATATCAATTTCATTATGAATTCGATCTCAGTTGATGCTAATAATATCACTAGGAACAATGTTCTTTAATAAATCATCGTAGAATAGACGAAAATTGTACTACATCTTAGACAAAGTACTATATGCTTTTCTCTTTGAATATTAATTTGGAGGTTATCTCGTTGTAAATGGTGTCAATAAATAGAAGGTATTGGCAAAACACTAGCAAAAAATCCCAAAGCAAGCAAAACATCTGCTTTTGCCTTATAGTTTGTTCCTTTCGCTTTTAGATATTTTTAAGCACCATCTAATATTGATTTTGATATAGTTTCCTTTGTCTTTATAATAAATATTTCATCTATTATCGAAATAGTGTATAGAATGTAATACCAAATTATATATTTCCAAATTAGCACGCTCCTGATTTAAGCTTGCGATATATTGGTATCTGTTTACGTCTCCGTGAGGCATTTACTAGGAGAGGTAGATTTATATGCATACACAGACAATCATTGCGGAACAATGTATTTACAGTACAAACACCCGTACCCTGGTCGGATTCTAACGCATGTTACCTCAGTTAATTTATTACTTGGCGTTGCGGGCACCCCAGGGCCCTGGAGAGACTGGCGATATAGTAGTACACAGCACTAGAGGGCTGGTAAGAATACAGGGCCGGAACACCAGATTTTTTAGAAAAGGATTGAAGAAGATTTGAGGACGGTAGATGAGAAATGAATTTGTAATTACTTCGAATAATTGTTTTACAAAAAATTATTATCGCAACATAGTTATCTCTAAAAAAATAAATAATAAGCGAAGATTTTTTTAGACAATTAATTACAATATCGAAGTACCTACATTACTTACAGTACAGTATGCTTACTGTGCATTAAGAACTGTATTTTCACACAAATTTTTATGGCAAAGAAAATCATACAGAACTTTTCTACTGAATTCATAGAAGCTTCAAACAAAAGCCAGATGAATTGTCATACAGCCAAGAATAGCGACAAGAAAACTGCATTTCAATATTCTTATTGGTTACCGAATAAGTAGCAAAAAAACGAAAACAAGGATTTTTTTTCAGAATATTCGAGGTGCTAAAAATTATAGGGTAAGTTGCAGTAAAAATATCACGACTGTAGTTCAATTAATTTCTGAATTAGATATTCGCATTTAAAAATTAAAAATATTTAAAAACGCTTGTTAGCAAATACCTCGCAAATAGTAAAGAGTATCTAAAAAATCAAAGTTGTTCGTCTATCTGCCATTCTATGAAATATACTGCTACATTAGAAATCAGTATAAATTGCAATTTAAACGAAATAATTTAAAATTATTTATAGATAATTCTGTATCTTAAATATATTTTTAAACTGATTATGTATTACATCCGCAAAATCATAAATCTATGCATGTATGTCATGTACTTAATTTTAATTTTAACTACAATAATTATAAATATAAAATGCGCTTCTGTTCCATTTTAAAACATAGCATTTCACCAAATTTGCCAACAAGTTTCTATTTTATACTATATATAAATTGCTCGAGTAACAGAACATACACGTACATGTCGCGTGTACTTGACAGCCCTGGCACACCTCTCAGGATTTGTATTCGTACTATTCACATAGTACATCGGGTAGCCTGGTCCTAATATACTGATCATTTATATATATATATATATATATATATATATATATATATATATATATTCCAATATATACGTATATGAATGTGGGGGTGCGTGCGTGTTAATAACTTGCTGGAATAAGGGCAATACTAACACTTAAATTTTCAATTTCTTTGTATGATAAGAAACATATATTTAAAACCTAATACATAATATATATATATATATATATATATATATATATACACATAAATACATTTCGGACACTGCGGTATAAAAAGGCAAGGCAAAATCTGTCACACTATTCTTCCCTGAATAGAGTTGAAGTTTAACTCACTTCACGGATCTGCCCTGGGGTGGTACTGCCCATTGTTATATATGTGACTTTGAATAGTTTGTGAATCGAATAAACAATATTTTCTTATCCTTATTTTCTTGGCTCTAATCTAGTACATCGAGTCTACTTATTATTTTATTTAAACATTCCTCAACATTTTTAATTTATTTCAAGAATGTGCCTCAAATTGTTCACCAACAGTTCCAACATCAATGCGGTTCAGAGAGAATTCGCAATAGCTTTCCTGGGTGATTTGGATATGTTTTATAACCCCGTAACAAATGTCAGTAGGCGTTCGATTTATTACAGGTGGAACAATTCAGGATTAGGGTAACGCTCTTAACGCAGGTTCTACGGGTTTGTTTAATTTTTAACGAATAAAATATATCCGTAGCAATGGTGGTGAAAATGAAAAATATATATTTAAAATCAAATATTTATTAGAAATGTAGTGATTTTGCATGTGTTTCAGTTACATATTTAAAATTAAATATTTATTACAAATGTAGCGATTTTACATGTGTTTCAAATACATGTACAGCAATCTTAAGCGTTACGAGTATTACCTCATACTTTTACATAACAATAATAAAATCTACAAAAAAACGATTCGATATAAGCCTTGTACGAGGCAAAAGCCATTGTCACGCGGCCGACAAGACAAAATGACACCTGACTGACAAATAAGGTCACGTCATAAGGTCGGCGCAGGGGTCACACGGCTAGGCATGCTATCTGGCTTAGGCGAACCGAAGCTTTGCACGCCACCGGCATCGGGGTGGAGATTCCGGCCTGACATGGATGTGACAAGTGTCCGCAATGATATCAAAAGATAAAGGCAGTAAAATATAAATTTAAAAAATTGTCACATGATTTAGATAACAGATTTGTTAATAAAAACTAATCATACTCATTTGTTGAAGAGAATAAATTAACAACGTGTTGAAGTATTAATGATAGTGGAGTGATAAACTTTAAAATCTTGCCAAGAAAACTTTTAAAAGTTTGTTACACTTGGCAGTTAACAGACTTAAAAGTTATTTACTCGGAATATATATGCAATTAGTAATGTTGCAGCATTAATTACACATTAATATGGTATGACATCGGATAAAAATATATAATACTTCAAAGATATATAGTGCTATATCATACATAACACTCGATATGCATGTTGACCATAAAGTGGTTTTTGACTGACATTGCGATAAAAAATAATACTTGCTCTCAATTAATTCTTAATGACCACAAAAAGATATGATGACATTTGATAACGACCGCAATTGAATATTCAAATTCATTCATCGTTATTACAGAATATAAACTTTATTTTAATTACAAAATATTTAGTCATAAAAAACAATAGGAATCTGTACAAGTCGTAAAAATAAATTCATAGTTTATGTTTAGAAAATTATTGTTTGTATTTAATTGAAGTTAATTTTCAGTTGTATCAATCTAATACAACTGTTGAATAAACTTTTATAAGTAGATTTTTCCTTTAAATAAACTTTTACAATAAAATTCAAATGAGGGTTCAGCCTTATTGTCCTCCACAATGTGCATTAACTTCATGCTGTGGTTTCACTGCAAGCTCCCACTTCTGATAACTTAATTTATTCTAGCATAAAATTTATTCTAAATCACGGTATCCTTGTAAGAGTTTGTTGAATCAAAGCAATTCATATGCGTGCATCATCCCCCTTACAATAAATGTTCTGTGCAACCTTTAAGGGTATTACACTGTGAGTCTTATCAGCGAGGCAAGCAATTGAAATTAATGAATTTTGGGGGTTGACTAACGCAAAGAGATATGAACCACGCAACGTGGTGTAACTAAATAGGTTTCTGAATGACAGGGTTTTACAAAATTATGGAATCAAATTAAATTCATGAGGTTTTATACATATATTTATGGAAATAATGAATTAGTTAGTTATTATAAAGGTTTATTAAATATATATATATATTTAAAAAAAACTGCACACAATCTGATAATGTCACTTGTTAGCGATTGGACAAATACTCGAAACCACGTTTGTTCCAAATAATAGTTTTGAAATAAACAAGTTAATTCATTTCGTATAAGGTGTTGGTACTGACGAATCAACTTTAAAAGATATAGCTGAGAAACGTTCTTCATTTCAAAGCCTTTAAATAAATAAACACTAACACCTTTCTACCAGCGTCCCCGGACGTAGGCGTTATTCCTCGTTGAAAATTTCGGAGTGCAATAACATTAAACGGGACTGCCGACCAAAACACAAAGCATACCAGTGCTATTCCATCCCCGGACGCTCATTTCTCCCAACCTGGTAAGGGAACTCGAATTTTAGTCGAGTGGGAGACCATTTGCCTTGTTTCATAGTCGCATTTGATTAATATCTGACAAATTGTCTGGCAGGTAGGCAGCAATGAACGAACTCGAAGGGGTGGCCCATGGAAATGACCCAAGCTGAAAAGTGGGCGAAATAAATGGACAGAGAACAGTCAATCGTGAAGAGGTGGCATCGCTGTGATAATATAAGTCACACAAACGCTAATGAGATAGAACCCCATTGACGAAGGCAATTAATGCTTTACGAAGGGTTGGAACATAATTATAATATATTACTTCAGACACATTACAGACATGTGTTTATCTTAACGACCACAAATGTGTTCTAACACATAAGCATATCTTGAAGACTATTATCATAACTGTTCTGTTCTAATAAAATAATAAAAAGCCATATATTTGGTAAGTGTTAATCTCTATTTAATAAGCTTAACGTCGTATAAGTTGATAATATCCAATCAAAACACGTAACTATAGTTCAATCAAGTAACGCAGATTATTTAAACCTTGTCAAAAACTAGGTCTGTAATCCGCTGGAAAAGGTTCACTAAATCGTTCTCTTTAGCCTTATTATAAAGACCCAAATCTTCGAAACACCTAAATCCTTTCGCAGTCGTAGTCGGCAAGAAATAGAGTGATTTAGACATTAGATTCTAAATGCATACGTGTACCGTGAACGTAAATTCACTATATACCCGATCGAAGGATTAGTATTAGGCCTCAAGTGGATGAAACTCGATGGAGTGTCTGGTTTTGGATTGTGGATTGAACGCGAGAAGGTTTTGTGGAGAGTGCACGGTGTTTATTTATTCAGGCTTCGTTTTGATAAACCCCTCCTTCCACTTCTTTGGCTCAACAAGACGAAGGGGATGATGCTGAGCAAGTGAGGATGGGAATAACGATTCCCAACTTTTAAAATTGAAATTTTAGTTTTAAACAAAAATCAAAATAAAAGTACTTTTTATTTTCTTAAGAATTTACTCATTTAATGTTCTACGATTTTATATTTAAAAGGCCAAATTACCAAGGTCAATATATCTAATCGGTCTGTATATTAATGTAGTTGTTATTTGTTAGAAGAAAAGCTATGCTATAAGATGAGAATTTTAATTAAATATGAAAACGTTAATAAAATATTATTTAAACGCCAAAGCTTTCTATCACAAACGTGTGCATCTACAGTGATATGGGTAGTTTAAAAAATCGTGCAAATTAACTTCTCATTGTTTTTTCAAATCCGGGAGCATGTTCGCGCCCGGTGACGAATGTATTATATATCTAACCTTTTCTACGTGGAGGAAATAAAATGATTTTATGCCTAAGGTACTACTTTAGTTATAACAAATTCATCAATCTGTACGTAAACCTTAAACAGTCAACATCTTGCTAATAAATACTATTGAAAATAACCAAACTTACTCAATTTTTCAATTAAGATTTAAATTTACTATGCTCTGTGCTGAATGAATAAAGTAGAATAAAATCAATATATATACACAATTATACTTTTTTGCATATATTATCATGAACATCAATCTCGTTATGATGACATTTTTAATAGCAACTGATATAATGAAATCATTATTTACATAGTAAAATATTAATAACCTTGCCACACTTTATGAATAGATGCATTCATAACGATTTGCACAAATAGCTGTACACAATGGTCAACATTATATAATTTAAATCATTTATTACGCCATATATACAAGATGACACAATCAATCAATTCCAGATCGATATTTATAGATTTACCACAGAATTTCATTTAACAAAACATGACCAACAATAATGACGCACAACAATTGCCAAAAAATTTCCACAGGAAAACTTTTGAGATCTTTTCAGACTGTGATGAGACCAGAGGTATGGGAGACGCGGAAATCTATTACTCCGCAGAGTGGAAACGGCTTTCGATTGCTTCTTCTTCTTCGCTCTCGAGCAATATTCTCTCGAAAACTCCAAGCTGAGTCGATTGATAAAGGAACCGGAGAGGCGCGGTGCTACGATGTGCTGCGCTGGGTTCGACCGCCGGGCCGACCGATAACCGCCCGAGAAATACACCCTTGTTTCTTAGGACGAGGACTGGTGGATAGACTCAAAGATAATATCTGAACTAGACATACGTACAATTCTATATTGAATACTCATGATACTGATATTTTTATATAAATATTAATTTTCAAATGTCAATATTTCTACCCGCGCGACTATTGTGTTTATCTTGCTATGTGCCCAGTTACATTTAATTTAAAAGTAAATCGATTTTCCTAAACAATTACTACATTTCATATCACATTAATTAACATATTACTATATTTCAATTCATTAACACATTAATGGCCGTCAGTCATATATGAAGCTAAGAAATTCTAGAGAGACCATTTCAGACATGTATGTCTGACATACACATTTTGTTAGAAGGCCACGAAGAAGTTTTAATATAGGGCCTGGTCAAACATATATGTGTGGTATAAAAATAGTGTTTGCTCAGAAATTTTACCAAAAAACATTTTTTAGTGCATTAAATTTCTTTGATACATTTTTAACAAAAATATCTAATAAACCATGTCATGGCTTATGTAAAAAAAAAATCTGATTTCATCGTGACAATTAACGTGTATAAACTCGTGTTTATATAAATAATTCAGAAAATCTGTCATATTTATCATTTACTAATCAATATTGGTTGGAACGATGGGATTTGAATCAGTAGTCCAAGATATGTGCAGCCTCAAGCAGTAGTGACATCGGTTTTCACTCGGTAATATAAAAAGCAATATGTTTCCAAGCAAAATAGCCCTATCGATAAAAAATTGCACAATCGATAAAAAATAGCTCTATCGATAAAAAATAGCACTATCGATAAAAGTTCATCACTATAACATAAATTGTAATAATAATAAATTTATGACACATAGATAGAAAAACTGTTTGGATTGTGATCCATAAATAACCTACATAGTTACTTCAGTATTTCATCACAACAGTTAATAGAACCCTTAAGTTTTGATCGCTATTGAATAATGGAAAAAGTTAAGCAATACTTTGTTCGTTAAATATTATTTCAAAGTAAAAAATCCCTAACGTAGTAATTACTATGGTCTAAGGTCTAAGATCATTATTTTATACCATACAGAAGCATTTTCAAGATAATTAATTACATTTCACTAAGAATCAATAAAAAATGCATGGCGATGCAATTGTGTGGCAGAGATTTTTCAGCATTTCGAGAAGAATAACATAGCAAAATAATTTATCGACATTAAAAAAAACGTCGTAAAGCATAAAAATTATTAACTAATTTAAAACAGTAACTATGAAAAAGAAAATTCTAACTATATATAGGAGAAGTGTGTATAAAACAATCAAATTTTATACATTAAGAAAACTTGAAATAAAGTTGTCAATATTTTAGAATAGTTGGAGTAGAGTGTGTTTAAATGGGTGTAAAATGAAAGCGATGAAAATACAAAGAATATCAATTTAGTTTATCATGTTTTTTGAGAAAAATCGTCCCCAACCCCCAACAACTTCATCCCCGTGTGCGATCGTTTCCCGTTGCGTAACACCATCGCGTCGCGAAAATTGTTTGCTAGGAGATTGTTCCCCTGTATTCGTTTTTCTCTGTGTTAGAGAAAACAATGATGACAAGCGAATTGACGATCGAAATTGATAAATAATGTGCTACTGAATTGTCGCTGCCACCGGGATTTATGTATAACCGAAATTCGTTACATGCCATAGTCATTCGATGTTTTAAATTTAGTTTGTGATAGATGATAGCGAATAATATAAAAACAGTCTGGGGATTTATGAATCATCATATTTTGTGCAGAAAAATATTTCAGAATAGTAGGTATACCAGGATCTTCCAGTAACGATTGATTAAATTAGAGAGATTTTACTATAAATGCTTTATTTCACGTGCTACAATTGAGTTGGGTAAATAAAAATATCACTTTATTATTATTACTGTTGTTGAACTGCAATAAGAACTTAAGAGTTGTATAATCCATTGTAATGAATTACTTACTAACCACGTTCTTTAATTATATATGGCAACCCAAACAATTGTACGATCCCTAAGTGATCAATTTTATTATAACAATTTCAGTAATAGTGATGAAATTTTATTGATTAGCTATACTACTTGACATAAGGCTGTTCGAAGCGAGTATTGAAGCCTACTCTAATTCAAATTCCGTCCCTCCCCATGATTGTGCCCAACTTCTCACATGATGCAGAAAACTTTATTGTAGTCGACCTCATTATAAATGTGCCCCCAAATTTAGAGATCATATATTATATTAAATATAACAAATATGCATTCATATAAATCAACACGAAATAAAATTTGTTTCCTTATTTACATTAAACAAGTTGCTAATGCCATTACTCTTTATCGTACACATCTTCTAACACGTAATAATTTGTTTGTTTATCTACCTTTGTTCCATTGTCTTAACAACCTATTAGAACATAATAAGTGCATTAATTACCATCAATTACAATATTTAAACAACCGCAAAGAGAAGCAGCGGCTTCTAACCGCTGCTTTTTAATCAACCTGAAGTATTCGACCGGTTTTAAATCCAGCCCCCCTTCACGACAAACAATATAATACTGTATAATCCTCGACAAACATTTTTTTGTCTTAAAAGAGCCATTTTAGACGGCAGTATCGGTAAGCCAAAAAAGCAACATCTCTCTTGAAATAACACTAGTTAGCGGGTCTCCTGTATACACAAAGGATATATACGGAAAAGAAAGCAAAGATACAGACATTGTTATATCAACGAAACACAGGCACGCAAACTTTTTGTCATTTGGAAGCAAACCAATTTAGCACAGTGGTCGTTGTCCCATGATAATACTAAAAATAGATACAAGGTAAAAGTTTTAACGTACATGGATTGTAATATACATACAAATTATTTAATTAACACGAAAAAATTGAAAACAATTTTCAATTGTTTCCTACAAATACCATTGATTATCCTTTATTCAAGTTTGGGAACATGTATAATTCCTCAAACAGATGCAAATAGTTTTGACATTAGTCTAAGGCCCGTTAACTCCCTGGCAGATACTACCTAAGCACGTAGGTATCAATTCGACAATTCCTAATTGTGTGGGGGTTCTGTATAGCAGTTTCCAAGTTTTAACCATCCGTAAGACACTGATTACGTGACTTTGCTGCTCGATTTGTAATACAATCTATATACCTTATGCTATAGATTGAACTGATCGATATCAAATGATTTAAATGCTCTCTTATATCATGTGAATTAATTTTGAAAGCTTAGCTCATAATATAGTAAGTTTACAGTTAATATTTATTGAATATGTATTCTCTTTGAGAAGGTTCCTTAGTGTAATAATAAAAAATCATTGTTTATTAGCGTTATTTTTACTGTGCAGTATTTGAAACATCTAAAATCTTATTATTGAAAAATATTAATAAGTTCATCTTATGTAAATAATGAAATAAATGAAAATGATGAAAACAAAATGTAAATAATGGTTAGTACTGTCCTAGAGCAGGTTTGTGAGCTAAGTTAAACTCCAATATGATTCAAAGAAGAATGGTGTGAAAGATTTCCCATTGCCATTTTACACCGAAGTGTCCGAAATGGGATATTTTCAGTTGGAAATATATTTTTGATCTATATTCTCTAGTGGAAATGGATATAACTACTGCATAATGCCATGTAGCCCAAATCGTTCACGATCCCGCGCACACGAATTAGTGAACTTAATCATTATTCCATTGAACACCCCCTTATGTAAACATTCGTAGCAAAAATCTTATTTAAAAATTTGTTAACTATCACCGGAAAGTGATTGTACAATTTATATATGTCTTATACAAAACATTATAAACTGCAAATTAAAAAACTGGAAATTAGGAGCCAATTCTCGAATAAAATAGAAATGCTATGGTAATGTTATATTACGACTCTATCTTCGTATGACAAACTGTCAAAAGATACGTACTTGCTGTGCGATCAGGCGTTTTACACATGAAACCTAACCTACAAAACGCACAAACGTCAACAAACACTTTTATCATAAGTGCAACTTTCTGATGTCATATCGACAACACATATGAGATAATCAATAAAAAAAAGTTAGGGTGTAAAATGCCTGACCGCACAGAACATACATAGCTTTTTTACAGTTATTTACTACCAATCATACGCAGATAGACCCGTAATATAGCATTACCATAACATTTATATTTTATCCTAGAATTAGAGCCTAGATGTATTCAGAGACATTTAGTACATTATGCAACACTACATATAATTTACAAATTTTCATAAAAGTATAAAGCAAAGGAAGCCATTATTCACGAGGGGCTTAAAAGAGGGCGGGTTGACAAAAATTTTACAAAAAATCACGTGGGGAAAGAGAGAGTCAAGTAACATATCACGTGTATTTATTTTATACCTCAATTTGGAAAATAATTTAAAAAAATGCGATTTTTACTAGATCCTAAAAATACACGTTATGTCTGGTGGGGAAAGGGGGTAATTTCAAATATCACCACGTACATCCAAGATGGAGGGAAAGGTCCAAAAATCCATAGAAACGGATCACGTGATTAATAGACGCCCCCAAATTGTATTGTATGAAAAACTTGAAAGCATTAAGAGCATTGATAAAAGGAGTACCATGTGATATTAATTTGACACTCAGTGCACAAGTTACATTTTAACTCAATTATTTCCCAATTTTCTACCCAATCATTTCATTTCGACTTGTTTATTTCCCATTATACTCGATCCTAATATCCTTTCTTATGAAGAAATTAACGGAATCCTAGAATTCTATCCAAGCCTGTGGCCGGAGAGAACGCTCTCGGTGGCTGTCAGCTTTGCGGTGTTTCCGGGATTACAGGAAGCGCGAGCCGCGTCTCCAGTTTAGTTGACTGAGGAATTAAGGCGTCCGTTGTTACGGATAAAAATATATACACACCCGCGCCTTACGGGCGAGGTATAATACTGACTGACTAGCTCGACTGACTGTCTTGACGGACAAACTGGCTTATATTGTTTGACGCTTCTTGCACAACGCTACCGCCTTGTTGTACAAGTGTACGCTGGTACCTATATCAAGATATTGCACGAGGATAAGTCTGATAAATGAGTTATACGTCATTTTGTCTCACATTGCAATCCAATGAAATATGTATTATTAATGGTTAGTTGGATAAGTACTCAACAACTACTGGCGCTTTCAGCGATGTTGAAGTTGTAATGGGTTGATATGTTTTCACTACTGCAATTTGTATTAGAACATACCAGGATAATTATAATAGAAGAATTAAGATTTGAATTCCACTGACTCACATGCGTTCGAAAATATTTTGATTTTATATTAGACTGGACTTGGATCAGAGGTCCTGCTTCGAGCAGCCTGTTGCCAATCTGTAGTGGCAACAGTTTTAACTTGGGAAGATGAATAGCAAAATGTTTCCAAGTGAAAGTAGCCCTGATTTGACATTGCTGTATCAATGAATATTAACTCTATTACACAAATTGTAATGATAATTTATCACACAGATATTAGACAACTGTTTAGGTTGCCATATGTAAAACCGCCTAGTATTCAGTATAGTTTTAAGTCATATCAGTGCAACATATAAAAATATTTATATTAACTTTTCTCGACTTTTAAATTACATATTTACAAATCCTAGGACTTTTGGTTTCAAAGAAGTAATAACATGACACATTGACTGCTGCGCACGCATATGTTGCGTGAGACCGTTGTCAGTAGCCAGTCGACGAGCACAAGTTACTTCCTTGGGCTTTGAAGTAGTGTTTTTTTTGTAAAATATCATATCTTGATTCAAATGTTGTACTGTTATTATTTCAAACGGAAATAGCCCAGTTTAACCTATTCAGGTACAATTGCTTTAATTTACTGCTAACATGTTGAGAAATAGTTTTATTTTATATTAAACAAATATTAAAACTTAGCATAAGGGAAAGTATAAGCAAAACAATTAAAATAAATAAAATTCCTTGAACTAGAACCTTGTCAACACTATATAAATATGAATATGAAGTTGTCTAAAACGAACAATTTCCCTTTCTAGTGGATAGTTCAGCAGAATATTATTGTTAAATCCGCTTTACACATTTAGACCTATATTTCCAAGGCAAATTTGCTAACCTCCACACGTTCACAGATACTTGGGCGCAGACAGTTGTCCTAATGCAATCAGCGCTATTCTATTAGCCGAAATTACCGCATTGAATATTATACGAATCAAGAGAGCGGCCGTTTGCGATGTGCTAACTGTATATATTTTGGACGGAATCGAATTAGTACGAATGCGTGAGTTTTCTCTTTCCCTTCGACGCAATGTTCCTGGTAAGACGTGCCTTGATTAACAAGAGAACCCAGTTTAATGACATTATATATATTGCCTAAACGCTCCGAAAAGTTTTACACCGAAAATTTTAGGCAATTATATATAAAATGTTGTCACGCAAAACAAATAATTGGCAAAGTCGAAGGAATTCAAAGAGATAATAAACAGACTAGAAAGATTTAGAAATTAAACTCGTATGAATCGATGGATCAGTGTTCGATTTAGACATTCTAAGTACTATCAAAAATTTGCTGATGTTTCATATAGAATAAGTCCAAATATTAAAAAAAAAAATTATTATATTAAAAACCTATAAAATTAAATCAGCCATATCTTATTTCTACAAAGTATATTTACTACCCAAGTTTTATCAGATTATAACATCTAACTAAATGCATCAACACGAGAAATTACGTGATACTTATTACAGAAGACCACCTGCTATCAAATATCGTTAGGAGTGAGTTCCATGCGTTTTTTAAGAATAATAAAATATACATAGGTATAAATTACGGCACTAAATACCCGAGCGGTATTCTTTTAGGGGCTGTTGTTATCTGACACTTGTCACCTTGGGTGGCGGACGCTAAGATACGTAGCCCGTTATTTTTTTACGAACGAAAACAATTCTATTTCAGATCAGTCTAGGCTTGGAAAAACATTTGATGGAGTATAATAATAGGAATAGAAAAATATAGGGAGAAAATATGGAGAATGAGAGTTTGAACTTGACTTCGAACTTCGGACGTGACTTTCGTTAGAAATTATTAGAAAAATTGAAATAATCGGTAATATTGAATTTTGAACAAATTACTGTAAGGTTTTTGTCAAATTTTAAGTGGGTTCAATCATAGGTATGTGGTTAGAGCGACTGGACCTGAATCAGAGGTCCACAGTTCGATCACGCTTCGAGGAACCTGATTTCAAGCACTAATGACAACGGTGTTCACTTGGAAATATAGATAGCAATATTTTACCAAGTATCAATAAATATTCGGTCTAATACAGAAATTGTGATAATAAAATTTATCACACTAAGATGTTTCTGTCTGTGAAACCGACCTTGTATTCAGTGAAGTCAGTTCAACAGCTTATAGGACTTTTTCAGATTGCTGTTCAAACGATATCAAAGTAGAAAATCAAGTACTGTTGCTTTAGATACGTCTTTCTGCCCAAAAGATGCCATGTATACTCTGTGTAATAAATGATTTCCATTGATTGTAAGATTCTTCCTTATTCTTCATCGAATGAGGAACAAGACTGATTTGAATATTGCAATATCTGAATGGTGTCATTTTTTTACTACTGTTTCATGTCGACCATAAACCAGTATTAGTATATATCAGAGCATTGATGACTCAATGTACTTTTATGGTAATCCAAAAGCTATCATCGAATTATTAATCAGTCAAATATTTTGAACAAAACAAATAAAATCCTTCGGTTCAAGTGTTCGTCTCGTGGCTTAATATCTTAACTAAAATTTATGTTCGATTCAGGTCCTTCGTCTCTGTATGTCCAGGATTATACCCTACACAGAAAATCTTGTGTAATAACGTCATTACAGTCATCTCATAATGCCACTTGACGACCGTGTGACAGCGACCACAGAAGTGCGACACATATGCGCATCAGTTTTGTCGTGACGAAGCGTCCGTCTGTCCGTTCGTCAACTCTTAAGCATGCCTTGCTGGAACAAAAGAGCGATGATAAAGCGGAAAATGGCATGGAAAAGGAGCTGGTAAATGATTTCAATTACTTGTTGGACAAATTCGTCAAAAACCAATAAATTTAATCTGAATTTTGAGGTATTTATAGAGAAGACTATAAAACAAGGAGCAGCGTTCAAATTCGCAACCTCATAATTGTATCTAGCTTTTTGGTTCTGGCCAAAAACTTATTGTTCTAGGCCATAACAAAAACTTCCTCATTTTTGAATAAATATAACCTTTGTATTCATGTATATCTACTTATACTATGATTATGCACAAATATATTTGGTATTGAGTAATTTCTCCGCAGACTGTTCTACTAAAATAATGAGAACAGTCCAAATGCCAAGTGAATATCGCAAAGCGTGACAAAGGTTTAAACCTCCGTGTCAGATTTCGGATCTCTGTGTGAGAGGAACTAAATCCCGCGGCGATCATTACGTTGAATTTGTGTCGAGTCGAGATCTCCATTAAATGACGAATTTCAACATACTGGAAGATAATTTTGAACCATTTATTCTGCAAAATTTTATCCTCTCAAAAAACGTAATCGCAGTTTTTTACATCCATTTTATTATCTTCACTGATGTGTAATTTGCTCTTGGTTTTGATAAAATTTCTACTTTATTGTCAAGAAAAAGTGTGCAAATTCTACATCTGAACATTCTATTGTATATGGAGCAATCCGTTCGATAATATGCTGTCGTTTGTGTGAGTTACAGGCAGTCCCGACGAATTGGAAGTCGATTCACGGCAGTTTAGAGTTAGTTTCGCTTCAGTTCAGCGCTCGAGTTAGTCGACTCAGTTGAAACTTTTGGCTCTATCCTCTTATTACAGTATAAGGGCTGGTAAATGACCTACTGCTTTTGAATACATGATGCATAAATAATGTTCATACTATAGGCAACGATCGATAAAATCAAGAGAACTCAATTCAATAATTGATCATGATGTAAACTAAAAATATTTGAACTAATTGTTAATGAATTATTATATTTAATTGTGCTATGTACCAGCAACAGATGACCTTATTGATTACCTTACGAATCTTTGATACTACCAAATTTGTCACCATACTCTCGTGCAAAAACTTTTACTAGATCATTTCCTTGATTGCCATCTATTCATTTCACTAAATGCGTATAAACGATTACACCACGATAACGAAAATCGTATTGAATAAAACCACAAAAATAAAGTTTACTTATCAAAAAACTTCCAGAAAGCGACCACGAAGGTGGTATGTAGACTGTATGTATCGACATGCTACAGGAAAAAGTTGACTTCCCCCAGACAAGAAAGATTCTAGTCACGTAGATATTCGCAGTACCCTGAACTTTAGGGAGGCTGTTGTAGGGATTCCGCTTTGCTTACTGTGCTGTGTTTTCACAGTTTTTGAATGCGATGAGAAAATTTGATAAATCGGAAAAATGGTAAAATAGATTTAGAAAAATTCACTTACATATTGAATAATCAAAAAATCAATATTTAAAAAAAATCTGAAAAAAATTAATTATTACTTAATTTATATAACCAGGTAGTAGAATAAAATTTTAATCACATTTCGATCTATTATTAACAACGATGCAATTATATACTTCCCTCAAAGCCTATATTTATGCAGCAATAACTTTTTGATAAAGCTTCCATGTTCCGAGGCAATTCATTACTCCTCTCATGAAACAATACTTTCCTAGATCCCATAATATTTTATAATCAAGTATAATTACCTGCTGCAACAAGAAGGATCTGATGGGATGCAAAAATATATCGTTTTTTGCTACAACACTGCACAAGTACAATGGTTCGAATCGAATGGTGCGTAAGAAAATCGTCTTATCTATGCAGATTCGCGTGCTATGCGTGTTCGTGCGCCCTTTGGTTTCACGCATTTCTTTTGTCTTATTACGTATTCATATCAGTTTTTATTTCCGTTCTGCACAATCGTATTACCTACGACTTGGGGAACAGAAGGTAGATTTTAGACGAACAGCTGAGAAAGGTTTACCCAAAATTTATTGAAAGATTTTAAAAAAAAGCTAAGTTTAATAGACCAAAGCCTAAAAGGACCAAAGTATAAACTTCCAATTTGTTTACAAAATTCAGTTTCACAAAATTTTGTACTTTTTTATATTTTTAACTTCAACAATTCAATCTCAGAGATCCGAGGACTTGATACCACTTTTAGAAAACCTAATGTCAAGCAGTAATTATATCGATTTTCATTTGAAAATATAGATAGCTGTATGCTCATAAGTGAAATTAGCCCTTATCCGGTATCGCTGCATCAATTCATCACTCTTCAAGAAATTATAATAATGAAAATCCATCACACAAAGATGGGATAATTGTTTATATTACCATCTACCATCTACGACAATCGACGCAGTTAGTTAAATGAAATCATCAAAACAGCTCATATAATATTAAAAAAAAAATTGCTGCAATGTCCCAATTAATTATTTAGAATTATTTGTACAGGTGTATTTTTCACTGAGGTCTCGACGTAGACCCAAACGTATGAACTTAATGAATCTATATTTTTTTATTTACTTAGTGTTTTAATTGATGATGTTTTAATTAATTGCCAATTAATTGGTGTTATTGTTATAATTTACTGTGCCAGATATATGGACTGATCAATCTTATATGAATATACCACTTTCGTCAGCATAAACTGAGTCAAAAATAACGCTTATATCGTATATGCACAAAAAAAGGCTGAAAATAGTAGAACAATGAACCTACATTGGACTTGAAAAAAATTGTAAATTTTATTATTTTCATATATTTTTTTATCAACCCGTTGTCTATTCCTAGCAAACTCCGTATCCCACAATCGGGGGAATAGGTTAACGTGCCGGCCGCGAGTTGAATAAAAAGATATAAGTTTATAAAGCAGACACATCTTTTGCAAAAAAAATCTATATGGTTGTGGTGGGTTAGAATTTTGCTTGCACGCTTGATTTTCTACTCTATTTTTTGACATACATGACGTGTGTTGAACGCCAAAATATTTCTACATATGTAAAAAATAGACTGAACGCACACATTACGAATTCTTGAACAATTCACTTTTTTGTGGGGAAAATCGTAGTAAGTGGAATAGAGAGTAAATAACAAATGGTGGTGTATGGAATATAAATCATTTGTTGGGTGACAAAAAAAATTTTTTAGCAGAACTTAATATTTAGGTGAAGTGAAATATCCAATTTTTATAAGCTAAAAGAACACTTTATTACAATTGCTTGAAATAAATAAATTAATAAAAATAATGATGTCAATAAATATCAAGTGCTGAAATCAAATCTGTGATATATCAATCAGTTTAGGAGATTTATATTGCGTAACCACCGAAAATGAGATGTATTTGTCAGCATGTAGTTATAAAATATTATATTTGAAGCTTTCAATATAATTACTTTTTGATGGTGATCGAATGCAAGGAAATTGTGATATATGTGAGCGATATATCAAATAACATAATTTTTATTATATTTGTTCAGAAATCAGTTCAGAATATTTCATCGCTTTAACTATGGATGACACTTTAAACTATAAATTTTACAATTAAAGAATATAAAATTTGTATCATGTATAAATATAGTAAGAATCCATTGTTAGATAAAATCTTTGAAGATTTCTTATTTTCAAAAGGTTTTTGTATTTGATAACATAGTTCATTGAAGCTTGCACAAAAGTGTTATGTATAGTATATCTGGCAATGGGTCAACTACAATATCTTCTAATATATTCGAATAGAGACCGAGTAAGTTAGTACTGATTGCACCAGTTTCACCCTGACAACAGGCAAGCACGTCCCAGCTATATAACGCGAATCTGTTATCAGAATGTGCTACGTCGCGAGGGAACGACGTAGCACATCTGCCTACTGGTAAACTTTCTGAGCTTTTGTGGGTAAATATACCACCAAGGGAAACACTGACTTACTATGTGACTGAAAAAAAGCACTGTCAGTAAAATGAAGTCAATGGAAAAATAATCATAATAAAAATTAAGAAGTCATGGAAAAAATAAAATAAGAAGATAGAGGTTGTGTAAAAAATTGGCAGGATTCGCAGAAAATAATACTGTATATATGCATAATTTCTTTACATTTTTACCTCCAATAAAGTTGTATTATTGAAAGCAATCTAGAACTATATACTTTATCCTTCTGGAATGACGAATGAAATACAAATTTCGCTATTCACGCCGTAGCAGATAGATATGTTTAACCCGAACTCCAATATCTTGGGGCTTTGTGAGTCGCTACACCCTTTTTCCTTCACATGAAAACAGTTTCTGCACGATTTTACTCGTAAAGGTGAAACTAGAAGGCGACTCACTGACTCGAGGGTATGTACCTGTGTTCGTGTGCAAGTTCGAACGTTTTACTGTGGAAGTGTTTTTCATATGCCCTGGTTTCTTTGGGATATAATAAAGGAGTCTATGTAATTTTTATATCATCACTATAGAAATTTCATAAGATATATAGAATGTAAATATAAATTAGCTCTATAAAAAATTAAAAAAAAATTACTGTAGCGATTCGGGTCAGCATTGGAGATATGATAAAAAAAGGGACTCGTGACATCTAGCAATTGATAAACTGATTATAATTTGAATTATTTTATAAATTCATGATATAGTTTATTTTTTTTAAATGAATATCCAACATTGATGACTCCATCAAAAAGATTGAAGGGGGAGTAATGTGGCAACATGAGTTGATCTTGAATTACAAGTTGGCTTTGGAAAAATAGATTATTAAAACATTAAATTGTCATGACACATCGACATTTGGATACAATCATGCAAACAACTGTATAATACTTTTGAAATAAATTATAATAAAAGTTGAGATACAATAGAACCACAGTGGACATAATTCTTGTCTCGGTACAATCCGCTGTTTATAATTAGAAATAATATTTCTGTTATTCTAAGGAATTTCGTGTTCGTTTTAGCACGTTGGTTCTATCAATTTATCACATTTTTGGCCAACTCTATGACTACCATTCGTAATATTCCTCCAAGAGAGCTAAACCAGCCGCGTTCGGGGAATAGTTATCATTCTGTCGCTGCGGTTATCGAATTGTCAAACACTTCTTGAATATTATCTCGCCGTGCGCACGGCAGAAATGTTGTCAGAGGAATATGAATTGCTTTATGCCCACGCTCGTTTACTGGAGCAAGAATTTACGTGAAAGGAGAAAAATCCAATAAAAACTAGGGTAAAATTGACTGCAAATATCTAGACGTATCTGCCTCAGAACGGGATTGTCATTTGAACGTATCTTTAGATTTTTACAAAATCAATTGAAGATTTTTACTTTGGTAAATGTAATATAAAAAATGTAGAATTGAAAGATTCACATTATATTAATTTTGCTATTACAAGGTGACGTATTTTTTAGAACATCCTTGACAAAACCGCATAATGTCACAAAGATAATATTTTCAACATATGAATGAACACATATATCGTGGATCTGTGCCAATAGCGCAAATGTAATTTTGACAATGTTGTTTATGATCTAAATATAATTAGAACATGTGTGAACTTGTTCTAAGAGTGTTAAATATAACACACGAGACAAATTTGCTAGACTAAATAAATAATGCCTGTTCAGTATCAATCATAGAAAATGATTTAAAATATCGCTAATTTTTTTTAAAAAAATGAGTGTAAGTAAAATGAACAGATTAGAAACGCTATGCGTTGAAGACTAAGAATGGTAATCTTTTACTAAAAATTATGATGAAAATGTTATTGCTTAAGAAACGACTTTAAATAATTTACAACTTTTGCTGAGTTTATAACATGATACATTTTTTATTTGTACCAAACTTTTCAAAATAAATATTTGTAGTTTTATATTTAGAAAGAAATGTTTGAACATTTGAAATACAATGAATGAAATGTATATGATGCACGCTTTAAAAAAGATTTTTTTTAATTTAAAGATATAACATAAATTTAATATTTTAATTCTGTAATAAAACACAAGTTGAATAAAAAGATGGATTTACATTGAATATTTGAGTTTTGCTTTTTTTATTCCCGCTGCCACCATAAATTACTATGATCATCAAATTTTATGTGTGTAGAAAATTGTGGCAATATCTATTAGGCGTATATAAAAATATATTCTATATTAATATAATAATCGCGAGTTGTGTTTCTTTCCGGTGTTAGACGTTTTTGTGATGTTAACACAATATACTGTTCATGAAGCTTACCGCACATCTATGGCAATTCATATCATAAAATGCAAAAAATTGTTGTATTTTACTACTAGGATTCTAAACTTGATTTTCTATTGAATGAAAATTAGGATAATAGTGAAAACGCATGGAAATAAAAAAAAACTTACATCACAGAAATTCAAACATTTTTTTGATGTAACGCCTAATCACTAGTACTCAACACTTATATTTTGTATATACATCAAATTTAAGATTATGTGTATATATATATATATATATAGATATATATATATATATATATATATATATATATATATATCAGTATCCCTGAGCATAAGTATAGTGCGGTACAAGTTGTACGTGATTTAATAAACATGAGTATGGGAGCATCATGCATTATGCACGCATTCACTGCCTTCCCACGACCCATCTATAATGCTATTATATGTACCTATAGATATACATCGATGTGTGTTCGAAAGTATCGGTCGTTTGAGCACATAACAGCAAGCAGACGTAGGCACATCATCTTATATACGAGTATATGTACATTTGAGAAGATTAAAATATTCTTAAGACACGTTTGAAAAAAGTGACTCAATGAATCTTATGCAGAAGTAAATGTACTTAACAATCTGTCTATGCATGTATGCAATAGTGCATCTGGTTGTATTTGTTCTCTGAACGAATGGTTTGATGATCTCTCAATAAAGTTGTTGAATTTAATTTGAGCAGAGTATTGGATATTTAATTCCATAGCTCACTGATGGTGAGTTATCTTTTATGGTAAGATGGTAAGTTATATCAAAAATCCATTAAGAAAAAAAAAATCTAAACGAAGTTTCATTACCTCAAAGTAACCTATTCAATAAGTGTAATTACAAAAATAAAAAAAAAATAGTGCACCATGTTTTCAATCAAATTTTACTCTCAATCCATCGATCATTTTCCTAATTAACCTTTTCGCTGCACCAGACTTGAAGTAATTTACTCAATGTGGGTAGAGTACCTGCATCTGCACAACCAAAATGTATATTCTTAAATGTATATTACGAGCAAATAAATAAATAGAGACTGGCAAATATTGTCGTGCGTTTGATGATCGCTGATTCCAGTACGCGCTGATGGTACCTGCATCGCGAAAATTACATCACAATCCGACCGCTATGTAGGAACATTAGATTGGAATCGATATACTACCATTGCTGTTTCAAAGCTCAAGTTATTATATTATAATTATTGAATCGAGGAGGAATCAGACTCAGAATGAAGTGAATAATTCATGGCAGAGTAGGTTATAGACATTGATGAAAGAGTAAGTTAGAAAACATACACAAATAGATATGTAAACCGATGGTATTATGCTCGAAGTATTTGATTATTTAACTAATAATCTAAGAATTATATTTTATCCCTTCTATTGAATCTCGTTCCACGATCTCCCTATCCAGCTTCCAGCCGATAATATTGAATTACGCACATAAAGCCAATTACCAATGCAATAGGTATGTGCCCAGTCCGAGGTTCCATTGGAAATTAGATTATTCAGTGAATTTATAGGCGCGAGAACGTCGTAAAAACCATCGAGATCTGAATATTTTTAACCGGCGTGCAGACCGCTCATTCGTATTCAAAACGCCCGCCACTTTATCATTTACAGCCAATGCATAAATTGTGGAGATAAAGATGCGTTCTAGCCGCCGCATGTGCTGCAAGCGAAATGCCATTTCCGATAGAAGATTGGAAAATATCAATATTGATGCACTTAATTTATGTAAGTAGGTACTCAACAAGCTAAACAATTTTATAGGATTCCGCAAAAACGCATGTCTTTAACAGATGATTCTCAAAGCTGTATAAACCTCGGTACGGTAAATAATTGGGTGAAGAAGTAAGATGATCATCATGCCGCTGTTAACAAAATTGGTTCTTGCCAAACAGACGCAAAAAAATAAAAATTTTATAGACCTAAGTTCTCATAATTATAAATACATATACATTAACTATGCTATAAAATAACATATACCATACCTATTACATTGTTCTCTGTTAACCACGTGCAATTAGACTTGCTCCATGTACGATGTAATTACGAAACAACAAGCAAGTATTGTATATTATGGTAAAGGAGTGCAAGGCAACTAGTAATACCTATATATTTTATATCTAAAGAGATAAGGGTGTGTTGTATAAATGATAGAAAAAAAATTAAACTGGAAGAAACGGAAGCCGATGCCAATAGTTGGCTGCTGGTTTCTTTGCGGGCGCTATTATCACTATTCTGGTTCCTTACAAATTATACTTGTTTTTATTATGAGCATACCGATTTATTCAAGTAAGTACTATATTATAGATCAAAATAATATGGACGAAGGAAGAAGGGCAAACCTTAAATTGAAAACCTATTGGCACTGAAGTATCGGCTACATTGAAATACTATTTAGTAAAGTTGAGCAAATCATGAAGATTTCATAGCATTTTAATCAAAAAATGTATCGACTTATCGCTTAATTTGACTGCAGCATCTAGCTGAATGTTGCCTTGAGAACTGCCCAACTCCCCATGTCAATGTCAAAGGTAACGATTACTTTGAAATCAAACAACATGAAGACTGATTACTTGTGTCTTTTAATGAATCAACTATTTAAGCAAACATTCTAATCTAACTTCCAGTTTTGATTCAATAATGACCCATGATTTCCTCCATACCATGGTTCTCGTAGTCTAATAGGCCTTTCGCAACACGTCCAATTTTTCCCTTCGCGCTAATTTATCAAACGCGTATATTTCTGGCCGTCGGCTCATAGTGAACTGTGAAATTAAAACAAAATAGACACGACAGACTTCATATTCTCGTTAGCTTTATATAAGGCGACTGATTATGGTGCACACACGCAGCGAAAATAAACGTGTCCTCAGGCGATTTCGTGCATTGATCGCTATCGTAGTTGCTTTTTATGCGCACATTGAAAACAGTTCTCTTATTGCATTTATGGACTTTGTAAAAAATCAAACCCCACGCACAATGAGATATTGCTTGTAGATCGAGAGGTAAGGGAAATTTTTATAAATTTTATTGCTGAAGCGAAATCTATATACGAGCCAGAGTGGGTGGTGAACTAATATGAACAATATTATTAGGAGACATTACGGACATTACATTTCCACTTGCGAATTGCGAGATTAATATGTATTCTGGCGCCGGAGCGGTGGCATCCGAGTGGAAAGGGTTAAAAATTGTTTTGTTTAAATATTACTGATTTTGTTTTGTTTTTCTCCATTGCACGAACTGGAAAATCCAACAAGAAATGTCTTTATTCTTTGATTGAACGATATGATGCCAAATTTTGTGAAAGTTTTGGTTCAAATATAAAACTTCAAACAAAATATTGCATCTCATGATCATCTACATCCCAAAGGTCCTAATGAATAAAAATAACAACTAATTTTCAAATTTCACTACTATCCACTATCCATTCCTGGTGATACTTAAATCATGCTTTTTACCCCGGAGCAAATCTTTGTTCTATTGTACGCATGCGTCGTGCGTTCTGTGCCGGCTGGCTGCGGCTGTTTGTTGTGATTATTATTATGTATTGTGGCTCGGTAACATTCTCTCCCAAGTCCATAAATTTCATTCTTTGCTCGCAACATTTCTCTTCATAAATTTATGACCACGGGGTCCGTCTGCCGGACGTTCCCGTGGAGTCCTCGTGAGGAGTCCTTCGCCCCCTGCTCAGATATCATATGATGTAGGAGGTTGGCGAGAAGAAGATTTAGATATAAAGGTTAATTTTGGAATCGATTTTAGAAAATTGGCATGTAAAGATATTATTGTATTTTACTAATTAGCAATCACTTCCACATAAACTATAATTGATCGCCTAAAATGAGCCAACCATGATGAAAGTGAAAGAGAATGAAATAATGGATAATCCCAGTACTAATAGAATAAATAACAGAATATTTTCTCTAGTCGTATTATTTTAATACGATGCTGTAATTAATATTTTATACCTAAAGACTTGTATAACTTCAGCATCATCAAACTTATCTTTCTTTTCTCATACGAGAGCAATATCAAGTTTATGATCAACATTACTGCATTTATTTCACAATATGCACATTACAACCTTAACGAAATAAAGTTTTATTTTAATAAATTAGTGCATCATAGAGTTCTTCATAAATTAATAACTCAACTAAAATTTTCTTCAAATTATAACAAAAGTACAAATGTAACTTCCGAAGTTCCTGCACCTTTTGCTTTGGCATCGCGCAATTGACGAGACAATCATAGATTTTATAAAACTCTTAAATTTTATATAAGCAATATGAAATTCTTCTATCCCACTTAAATTTAAATCCATTGTAAAATATCGTACAATTCATATATTTTTATCGAATCACCTTTACAAAGGCAACCGCAAGAGTCGCGTGCTAAAACAGCGGTCGTAATTTGTAAATAAATCTTAATGGTCGGCAATAAAAATTTTATGCGATTTCAATCCATTTATGTCATACTATTGGCATTATTCATAGTGTAATAATGTTTTTAAAATGAGGGATCGAAGTATTTTATGAAATTGGAGATTGGAAAATATTAGCACCTTTTCCTTATCTATGATTAGCACGATTTTCATTAGAGGATACTGACAATGAGTGATTTGAATTATGCAAACTTTGGAATTTACGTATTAAGCAATTATTATTTAGGTATAAAACTAAAAGTTCAAACATGACAGTATTTGATAATAAAATAAAATTCTGTAATAATTCAACCATGTATAATATACATTTATTGCAAAAAATCTAACCAATTTATCAAATTGTTGAAATCGAGAAAACAAGTTGTGAACCTCAGACTAAGTTTCCATCTAAAATATCAATATCAAAAATAAACCTAAAAGAATTTACAATTTAATGTAAGAATAAAATGAATAATAGGTATTATACCAAGAAAAATAACTTAAACGCATTGAAGATTTGTTTGCTGCCTTCTTATATATAATTTCATTTTCAGTTTATTTCATATAATTAATTTAGCATCTTAGGTATATTTTTATTCGATAACTCGTTAATGAAAATGACTTTCTAGATGAACATGTAGTAGCAAGAAATATCCAGAAAGTAAATTAATTATAATTTCAATTACTCACTAACCAGTCGAGTCAATCATATAATCTTCATACCAAACGTGTCATTTGAACATACCTGAAACAAAAAAGAGTTTATTATTATTGGAGAATTATAATTGAAAATAAGGTAAGAAAGTTTATATTTCTCTTACACTAATTAACCATAAGTGATAAAAATACAGATATTTTATAGGACTTTTTTTGAAGAATCGAAGTGATGTTAAAACTATGTCACAAATTTTTGTTTTTTCCCTAAGTTTCAGGGTTTATTTAATTTTTTTAAATTTACTTATAAAATGGCATCTGGATGAATCCTTATTGCCATAAAACTAATTATGTTATAATGAACATTCCTAAATCTAATATTAATTGAACTAGTTTTCAATTTCATATATCTGTTTTACAAATAGTTGTAATAATTGGTTTTCTTGTAATAATTTTGACAGGTAGATTTGATTATTCATAATATCTAATCTTAATACCTTATCCACTTATTAATTTATCTTTTTTTTATTTA
The DNA here is from genome assembly GCF_003426905.1 of Ctenocephalides felis. Lineage (NCBI taxonomy): Eukaryota > Metazoa > Arthropoda > Insecta > Siphonaptera > Pulicidae > Ctenocephalides > Ctenocephalides felis. The sequence goes on along the minus strand of NW_020536999.1, from coordinate 38,718,101 downwards.
GAGATAAAAACTATGAAATTTATACTTACTATTAGATAAAATTAGGAACTAACATTGGTTAGGATCAAACGAAACAGTTTAAGTATCTCTATAAAAAAATGACCATAAATAGCAGCGATTATCTGTAATAAATTTGTCTGTATACAACAATAATTACACCTAGATCTGATTACAGGTCAAAAATCCTAAACGGGCCAAGTCGCGTTCTCGTGCTATTCAGGCATTTTGTTGTCAGATCCCTCCAGATCAGGTAAAAGGTAATACTTAAAACTTTGTGAGATACGTGTTGTACCAATACAAATACATTGAATTGGATTTCAGAATGTAGAAACAGGTTTCGAGATCATCGAAGCAGGGAACTAAGGATTTTAAACGCTGTGTTCGTTTGTAAATACATCTTCTTCGATGTTCAAGAACGTCTTGTGTAGCAAAATAACCTGACACGAAGCATCACGGTAACAATTACTCAAAAAACTGAACTTGTACCAATCGAGATGTACATTAAAAGCAATAATGGAAATACCAACAATCGTTATGCGAACAACTTAATAGTTATATAAATAATTTACATATTTATAAATATCTTTAATCTCGTTCTTTCTCCAATAAAATTATGAATTTCATTCCCATTTTCTTCTATTAATTGTACCTACTTAAGTTCTACAATTAACGCAATCTCTTTACGACATATCTTATTTTCTTTTTGATACTAAGTTTTTTTTCCAGAATAGGAGAAATATTACTTTCGCCCATCGAAATACAATATTCTTTATTATCATAAGCGTCTGAAGTCATTAATTTTAATTCGAACTCAAATCCTCGTAGTCATAATAAATCAGAAACAACTTCATGTTTCTATATATGATTTAAGAAATAATTATCAATAATTGTCAAGTTTCAGTATTAGACTTGAAAACGTTTAAAATTATTAGCGCAAGTTTTGCACAAAATATTCAATCATCAAAAATTACAAGTCATTGGTATTAATTAAATTATTGATTAATTTATTTAAATCTTAGTAACTCTTTGTAAAATAGTTCCATGCTAAGTGAGTAAAACCAATTAATCGATCCTTTTGTTGTCTAAATAAGTCAATCTAAGTAAAATTTGTCATATCAAATAATTTTGTATTGCCGTATAAAATTTCATCAAACGCAGCAGTGAACGTTTATAAAACAATTTTAGAATTGTTTTCTTTAATATTCATATTTCATCTAACCAATTGTATTATGCAAAAAAATTAAATTACTATTTTGCAACTTAGAATACATTGGTTCACAAATTATTTCATATCTTGTAATATTCATCAATCATATGGTCAATATATTCTGATTGTCTGAGTTATGCACCAGTTAATTACTCGTACCATATGGTCTGAATTTATCAGAAAACTTTCTAGAAATATCATGTGAATTAATCAATCTTGTAATTACCGTTATTGGGAAAGATAAAAAATTAAATATTTTGATACAATTTTTATGTTGGATCAACTTCAGTTATAAGTCAGTCAGCAATTTTGTAAATATTGTATATTAGCATTTTAATCAATTTTTTGACTGTATTATATTGTTTTTTTTTTTTCTTTTTTTTAATTTTAAAATATGTATTTCATTGTATAATGCAGTTTACACTTTAAGGTTGATACATATACCTCAGGCATTTGGGCATTACACTCTTTTATAAATTAAATATTGATTTTATATAAAATGGTATGTATTATATAGAACATGTGGACCAAAAGAATAGGTTATACCATTCTTAAAAAATCACATAATGATATTTAGCAAAATGAATAAAGTTCTTTACAGCTTTAGAGTCGATCAGGTTATAGTTTGGCAAGGCGTAGTATCATTTTTATTAGTGTTTAAAATATATCTATATTAGAACTATAATAAGTTAGCAAATTATATTTTATTTATTTATATTTTAAATACTTTGATATGGATTTTATGTTGAATAATATTAATTTATCAGCATATTTTAAAAATTTATCATAGCACATTAATAAGTTTCGTAAACTGCATAATGTATTAATTTTAATTTAATTGTTATTGCAATCTGTATATAACTACTAGGTACTTTTTAACTAATTATAGAAATAATTGAGTACCAATATTAATTACTGTACTAATTTATTATAGGTCTGCCACAGTCGTCGTAAGAACTTCATACAATATATTAATATTATGTTACTTTAGGACCTTCCAACTATTACACTGCATCATTTCAATGGTCATATTTTCAATAAATCATGACACATGTTTAAGTATTCCAAGCCATTTAAAAACTGTTTCCTCTATTTAAAACCGAATTATATAAATGAAAAACAATATATCAGGTTTCTTTAAATGCGTAACATGGATATAAAATACGTCAAGACCGCGTATTTCAATTCAACAACATAATTAATCATAAGAGTAAAAAAGAAAACGCTCAAGACTTCAGAAGAGATATCGAATCGAGCTCTCGGGAACTAACACTCTGGTACTAAGATGCGCGTAGGTGTGTAAACGCACACAGTATTATGAAACCGATAGCACATGCGTCAAATATATCAAATAACCGGGCTAGAGGATAAGTTTTTTGAAAATCTGTTTCCGAAAATGTCACGTACAGTATGTGAACGACTCAGAGGTGATAGTTTTTCTTCTTTTTTATTGTTATTATATTCTTGTTTATGAGATAACAGATGAACGCGCGGTATCAGGAACCAGTGCAGGTCGTTTTCACACCGTGCTTTACTTCGGACCGCGTATGTACAGTTTATTCACCCTGAGAATGCATATGCAAACGTGTTAAAATTTAAGGAACATTCTGATTAAAAATAATAATTAGTGATACATGGCATCGTGCCTTAAGCAAATTGCTGGAAATTTTTAAAAATTTTGGATTATTTTAAATCTTTGAAATATAAAACGATTTTTTGAACAATTTGAAATTTCTTGAAGGTTTTGACAAAATTTTTGAAACTCATTGAAGTAGGTTGATCCATGCTGTCAAAAATGTCAAGGACATTTGTTTGAACTTTATAAGTTAACTTCAAACATTATAACTCAATCCATCTTTGTAAGGAACCCAAAGAAATGAAAACAACATTTGAACTTAAAATTAATTTTCTATAAGAAATCTGATAGTTTGATGTGCATCTGTCAAAGATAATTTTGACCACCAAATACTATTTTTTCTACCTTTTTTTGGATCTACAAAACGACTGGACCTGCTTTTTCAAAAATTTAACGAATTGTTTAATAACGAAGTCATTCAAATCTGACGCTTCGTTCTTTCAAAAAACTGAAGAACCATTTTTTGCAACTTTTCCTCTGTTTTCTTCAAAAGCTCTGTTTCTTCTCTCACCGTCAATAGGAACAGAATGTTTGACACCTGCTCTCGAAATTGTACATAAAAATTGTATACAAACATACATACACGCAGACTACACACGCGCACACACACTTACATGCATTTTATTTATGCTATGCCGAAATGTTCAGAAAGCTTTGAAACGTAAAAATATGCAAGAAATTTCGAGTTTTTGCCATGACTATACCTTACCTACGAGAAGTTATATTTAATAATATATAATATTGATAGAAGTTTAAACTAAATGTAGCAATTTTACTGCAATTTTAAACTGCTTATTATTATCATGTCTAGGTTGTAATAACAAATCACAACAATTTATGAAAGTACATATGGCCAATAATATACATATATGGCGCTTTCGGTTTCATTATTACTATTAATCTTAATAATAAATACCAATATAACACACGTACGGAGAGAAAGACTGCTAAAATAAACTCTAGCTCCGATTGGTCGATAACAATTATAAAGCTAGTTAGATTATTATATAAATCTACATAACCCCACAATCCTAACGGTAAAAGCTTTTAGCACGCAAAAACTCGCAACACACTAAAGCTTCATACAATCAAAATATTAATTACCTACTTACTTTTATTACCACTAACGAAAAACGGTAAATTAACCATAATAGCTAAATAATTAAAAGACCACCGTTACTAGGCTGTGCAAAAAGTATCATGTGCAAAAAGCAAAACCACGATCCAAATATAAAACCATAAAAGACCTAAATAACTTCACTTCATGATGGTAAACCACAAGATTTCTTACTAGCTTTTGAATTACAAGAAAGAAACAATATAGCGCCGAATCTACCGCTAGGAATAGCATTCTTGTCCGAATCGAAATTGCGGAATAGATACAAAAGTTTAAAGTTGCAACTGGAATGGAAACTGGAGGAACGAATTATCTTTGCTGCTCCCTTGGAAGGAAAGCTTAATAGAAGAGCTTATAAACCAGAAAGTAATTTGAATTCTTACAAGAATTAAAGATTCATAGTTACCATGGTAAAGAGGAGCCTGGTTGCTCCCAGTAAATCTCGGATCGAGTCCTGGCGCTGACATAGAATAGAAATTGTTGCTTTGATATCAAGAAAAGAAATTTGCTAATTTGAAATTGGAAAGAATGCGATAAAGATTTGGGAGGAAAATAAGTATGAAGAAATCAGTTAGAAAAAAATCGATTAATTTCTATATAAATAAAATTAAAGTACAGGATCTATGAAAGATGGTATAGAATATAAAAAGAATTGTTTTAGGTATTGCTCCATTTCCAGATTTTTAGCCAAATTTCTGACTTCTTCTGCCAACAACTCTCCGGCTAGAGAGAGCCGATCCGAGTGGAGCCGAGCGTCACGTACAATGGATTTATTACATATTTCATTATCAGGCGAACAGAACCAGAGCTTACACAGAGAGAACATTACAAATTCCTGACTCGTGCTTGATTCTACAACTCGCACTCTAACTAACGGTATTTTATTGAAGAAATATGTTACACGCAAACGCCGTGCCGCGATTCGCCAGTAATCGATTATTATTGTTAGCACTTTAATTAGTAGTGCACGCTATATAAGAACATAGAAAAAGGCTTTGATGATACGGAGAAGCCCCGTGAGAAATATCGATCTGGTAAAGAATTGAGGCGATTATTGCTCTAGAAAGATGTATTGAACGGAAAATCGATACTTTGTAACCAGACAATTATCTAGAATCGTCATGCTCTCGGTAGTATAAGTTATTAGAATCTATCCCAGTTAAGAATAGACTAGGTGTAATTTGCATGAACTTCCCGATATGCGTAAATAATCGATTTGATCAATAAATATTTGATTGGTATATGATCTACCTGACTAAAAGTTTGCTTGTTTACCTGTTTAAGTAAGTACTTGTCTTAATGGCGACCTAAGTTGTTCATTTGCCTACTGATGTACCTACCTACTTGTTCACCCGTTCACATGTCTACCTGCCTATGTGTCTACCTTCCTATTTGTTTACTTGTCTACTTGTCCACTTGTCACCCTATTATGCACGTCTATAAATTTTTTGATCAATATGTCTACGTGTCTGTCTACCTAAGTTATCTACTTATGTACCTGCTTACCTATCTACCCGTTCACCAGTCTACCAGCTCATATTTGTCTACTTTTCTTCATTTGGTTGTCTACTTATCTACCTGTCTATCTGTTATGCATAAACTTTTTTATCAAAATGTGTACCTGCCTACCTAAGCTGTCCACTTATGTACCTGCCTACCTTTCCACTCGTTCACATGTCTACCAGTATATATGTCAATTTTCCTATTTGTCTACTTGTCTAACTGTTCACTTATCTACCTGTTATGCACGTCCATCATCTTTTTTGGACAAAATGAGAAATTTTAATCTTCATGAGAAATAAATGTCCAGTACGTTGTTAATTATAAATAATAGCAAATGAGTCATAAGAACGTGAGTTTTATTAATAAATTCTATTACCCCAAGAAAGTTTTCCATTTCCAACTTTTTTTTTACCAAAGACTGGCAAATATACCCGGAAAATTTCCATCTCGTATGCAATATTTCATACATTATCGTGAAAACTTTCTCATCGATAACAAATCACTTCATATACGTGGGGCACGTATATTTTCGACACGATAAATCCGCAATCATTCAATTCGTTCTTAACAACGTTTCGACTACGGCGACGTTGCGTTCGAACGGGAGAATAAAACAATTCCTGCAGAAAATCCGCGCTCTAGAGTTTCCATTTCATGAGACGATCGTGTAACGTAATCGAGTCTGTGCGAAAAGTGCTCAAAGAAAATGACGTTTCCAACAGTGTTTGATGGAACCAGAGTCGGTAGATATTTTTGTAAAGATTTTAGGCCATTGCCGAAACGCCTAGTATCGATGAAGAAAAATATGGCTCAGTATCACTGCCTAATATTGTCCATACTCTAGAAGCAATTATAAGAGACAAAACTTTAATATCTTATATGTCTGCTAAAATAAGAAAGCAATTTGACTTTCCAACAATGTTTGTTGGAATCAGAGTTGATATATATTTTTGCAAAGATTTTAGGCCATTGCCAAAACGTCTAGAATCGATGAAAAAAGACAGTATAGCCTCATCTCATAATATTGTCCATACATTCAAAAACAATTCTAGAAAATCAGACTTTTTTTATTTTAGGAAACTTGTTTCTTAGTCCGTTGATTCAGATGAGCCATTCTACTACAATGGCACCATAAAAGTTACAAGCCCCTGACAAATGTTTTCACACTTATGTTCATAGGTTATAATATGTATGATTTAGAATGTAAAATCTATGTAAAAAATTTAATCAAAATGATATTTTTTGGTGTTTCATGTTCTTCGAATGAGTAAAATACATTTAAATATTTTTTATATATTAAAATTTGATGCATTTAATAAGATTTCCCTCTTAATTTTACAACAAAAAACAAATTGCAATATAAAAATAAGCCTATACGAAATAAATTGAACACTTTAATGGAGAATACTATAATTACTGATATAGCAATTAACTCTATCATAGGTTATCTTAAATTGAAATTTCACCAGCTCTCTACTTACTGAAGAAGTGCGGGTAAAATTCTTTCGCATAAGTGGTGGATGAGACATTCCTAAACGATATAAGAATAAAAAAAAATCACACCCTCGATACAAGCACATTACATATGTTGAAGTGTGAGTTTCGATCAATTCTCTTCCACGTTTTTGTTAGAAGAAATTGCTTTAAATATAAGAAAAATTTATCAGGCGTAAATTACACCTCTTTCAGAAAATATACTATTTTTCACCATTATAAAATATTATTTCACTTTTTATCGTGATGAATATTTTTGGATACATTTTTGGGCGCTGAAACAAGCGATAAAAGAAACTTTTCTCGCTCGGTACAAAAAGTTCGATTGCAAGTAATAAATCTTTCTTTTAAGTAATACAAAAAATGTATGTAATAAATCTACGGGCGTTGTTACCAAAAAACCTATGTCGAGGACGAAGAGAGCTCATCAAGATTCTCATCTCATAGTCTGAGCAATTCCCAACAGGCTGCAAAACAAAAATAAAACGAACGTCGCGCGGTAAGGGGTGCGTATCGGGGGCGGAAGGTGTTCTTTGGCAATTTGGAGAAACTCATTTTAAAAAGTTTACTTTCTTTTATTTCCCGTGCCCCTCTTCGGTGTGAAAGTGTTTCGGAAACTTCTTCGCTTGTAAATATACATTATGTTCGCCGAAACCTTCTACAGCTCTGCGCGAGCGGCGAAACTAAAAATTGAGATCTATAAGATTGTATATAGGGGAACACTTCTTCGTGGTATTGGCTGGCTGGTTCGTACTTTGTGTTATATTTGCTTGCTGATATTATTGTTTGTAGGTTGTTTCATCCCATTCTTTTATATGTGGAAAAGTTTTCGCATAACAACGCTGCAGCGAGCGTCCTCTCTCCGTCTGAGATAATCATATTTGAATTGTTCCCTCCTCCGAATGTTATAGAGAAATATTACCACTTTTTGCACTTTCAAACTCTCGAAGCGAGTACGTCGGACTTTATCACTGTCATAGTAAATTTTCTGATTTTCTCTACTTGTTTGTAGTAACCCGAGATCCAGATATATTTGTTAACTCTTTCTTAGAAAACTTCATAAGCGTCAGAAATGATATTTATTATATTCTAGCTTCATTCGATTTGAATAATATAAGTTTGATATTATTTGGAAGTTGGAAAATTTTATCTTTAAATTGCATTTGGTGAAGTTTTCTCAGTAAATTTATCAGTGAAACAAGAGAAAAAGCAATGTAATTTGTCGTAATAGTTGTCTGTTTGTTAATTTGCTGATATAATAAGAGCATCAAAATTAAAGTTGCATAGTGCTGATTATTGCATTAATTTAATAATATTTAAAATGGTATTAGAGATTACTTCTATAAAATATCACATTAATTATATGTGATAAAAGTAAATGAAATTAATATAGGATAGAGCGGGGATTAAAGATCCACAGGTAAAAAGCCTACCACCGACATCTCAAAAACAAGTAAAGTTAAAAATTTTTTTTAGCAACAATATTTGAAAGTAGAAAGGAAAAGATGTATAACCAGCTAGCACTTTGATTCTTATATTGCTATCGGGAGATAAACGCCATAGTTTAAAAATCCATGACAAAAGTTTTTTTTGTTAGTTTTCTTGATAGGGGTTGTGAGCACAGTTGTTTAGTTTACGAAACCTTAATATGATCTTTAAGTATACGTTATTTAATTGTTTTATAAGATGTATAGTTAATTTTTTTATGTAACCTATATAAAATATAACGCATTGGTGGGGTAAAAAACACCAACCAAACCTTTGCCCTGGCAAAGGCGTAAACAATAAAAGATAAATAATAAAAATGAAAATTCAGTTCAGAATTAATTTAAATTGAATAAATAGTCATTCCAATTCTGATGATAAATATTTCTGAGGAAATACTAGATCAAGGTTATATACGGTGTTTACACTGTAAAAAATGAATCCATAACTCATAAATAAATAAATAAATAAAATTAATAAATAGCATTGGACCTATCGCTTCCTGGCCGTCCCATTTTACTCCGCCTATGGAATGAAAAGGACCAGGTGTCAAATTTTTGAAAAATAGTAGAAACACACATTTCTACATTGATGAATTAACAGAGTTTTATTGAACATAGCCAGATAGTTGTTTGTTTGATATGTGTTATTATTTGGTTTGGTCGTCACAATACAATATAATAATTGCTCAAAATCTAATTCGGCCTTTGTGCTCCGCCCTACCCTACATTTGTTATGCATTAACGACAATAATAACTATATAAAATCTGAGTCGTCGTTTCGTCCTGCTTTCGCGTCTCAAAACGGAAAACTCAATGAAGCAGTTTGGCAATAAATTCCAAAATGCGCCTAACTAAATCTAGGCCTATTCTAATAAAGAAATTACACGGAAGTAATTTGAGTAAATAATAAATTTAAATTGGTGCATTGTGCAGGCGGAATGGCCATTACCCAAGTACATTGAAATAAGTTGTTTTCGCTGTTGTGCATACGCATATGAGGCTTAATGTCGCCACACAGCGTGATACAATTTCTTATTCGCCCACACACATACCGCCGTATGACAATAATATGTATCTCATATCGCGCTGGGCTCTCTGTTCTAAGTGCATTTGCAACCACATCGACACTATGGTTTCCTGTTTTGGTCAGATAACATTATCATTAATTTTTTTAGGATATCTATTTCTGAATGTAACTGCTTTGGCAAAAATGGCATGGCAGCGAATAAATAGATACACAATTTATGGAGCGTGTAATCAACTTGTCAATTGTCTGAAATGTAAATTTAATTGTGCCTCACTTAGACATCGTAAAGATTGCTAGCAATAACTTTATCCCACTTGCAGTGCTGGAGCAGCTCTAGATTATCCCGAAAATCAATTATTAGAGAAAAAAAAAAAAAGCTTTTTAAAGTCTTTTCATAGCCGTAATGGCAAGAGGTACCAATATCTGTCAATATCAATATTACTGGCGCAACTTCAGATTAACCAGAAAAAACATTATTAAAAAATGAAGACAAAAAAATGCTATTAAAAGTATTTTCATAGCTTTAATGACAAGAGATACTAATATTGATGTCACTGGTGCAACTCTAGATTGGCCAGAAAAACTATTATTAGAGTAAAAAGACAGAAATTATGCTCTTAAAGATCTTTTCATAGCCGGAATGGAAAGTGGTACTAATACCAATATCACTGGTTCAACTTTAGATTGACCAGAAAAAAACATTATTAGGAAAAAATGACAGAAAATATGCTCTGTTAAGTTTTTCATGGCCATAATGGCAAAAGGTACCAATAAAACATTATTGGAAAATAAGACAAAAATATGCTATTAAAAGTCTTTTCATAGCCCTAACAGCCAAAGAGATACCAATATCATTATTAGCAACTTTAGATTAACCAGAAAAAACATTATTAGAAAATGAAGATAAAAAATATGCTATTAAAAATCTTTTCAATTAAAATATCAATATTACTGGTTCAACTTTAGATTGGTCAGAAAAAACAATATTAGAGAATAACATACAGAAAATATGCTCTGTTAAGTTTCTTCATGGCCATAATGGCAAAAGGTACCAATATCAATATTGCTGGCGCAGCTCTAGATTAACCAGGAAAATCATTATTAGAAAAAGAGGAAAAAAATATGATCTCAAAATCCATTTCAAGTAACATTTATTTTTTACATAAGAGTTCATTTATGAAAGTTAAATCAATATAAAGTGGCGAATTCTCGGGATAAAATAGATATGTTATGTGCCCGGTCTTTTTGGTTGAGTAATCACATGAGTTTGTACGAACTATCAAAAAGCTATGTCTTCATGTAAGCATTTTTAATGTATCTAAGACGTTGTGTTATTCAGCGAAATTTTGAAAAAGCGTTAAGTTCTCCAATAGTTGAAGCATTGGAACCATATTTCACAAAAGGCAGGAGAACTATCTCAAAGCACCTAAAGTAATTAATGTACGTCTTCTTGCTCCTCGCTAATCGATAGTCTAGTCACTTGGCAACATTTGAATATTAAATTTTCTAATATCCGTCGTATACGCACGAGTTTCAATATTCCGTCGGATACTTTGAAGTTTCTCGTTTTGTCTAAAAGGCTCTGCTAATGATTTGTGCCAGTGCTCACACTCCATTGCTTTCGTTTAATCATTTTGTATGTACAACGAATGTGTGTAACTCAACGAGAAATTAATTACTGCAGCGCCGCTCTGGCATGCACTTAAACTATGGTGCATGATAATAATTAACTCTTGTTTTGTACACTGTGCCTGCCTGCCTGCCTGCCTGCTGCAATGCGTGAGTGCATATGTACTGTTCACGTTGGATATCATTTATTGAAGTTATATATTCAATTTATATAAATATACAGAACTAGAAACTATTACATTACACGATAATCAGAAATGTGCAGCTCCAAAATCAATGGCCAAATTAATGATTTTTCAATATTGCTTTGCAAAAACACAACGCAGTACTTTTTTCTTAAAGTTCACGTTGGAATATATAGAATACTAATCTTTTATATTAAACAATAATAAAAAAAAATGAAGCTCCAAAATCAATGACCAAACGAACCCTTGTCATCCAATATCAGTTTGTGAACACTTTCATTCGTGTTTAACATTATATTGATAAAAAAGGTGCTAAACGTTTTTTTTTTTAATTGACTAAACACTTCCAGTTCTCGATGATATGCAATTTCCAGAACAGAACTATTGAATGAGTTGACGAATTCAATTTTTAAATAAATACAATTTTCATATCTTATATATAAAAATGTTGCTCGATAAAATGATCCACTAAAACTCGAAAACGGCTAAACGGATTTGGCCAGTCTTAGACTTGAAAAATTCGTGCCAATCCAGAGATGGTCCAAAAGATGAGAAATTATTTCAAAACCGCATAGAATTTACATTTTTAATTTGAAAATTTTTGGTAAACAGCACTTGATTGAAAATAGCTTCCTATACAATATTATTCATATGACAAATGAATCTTTTACTCATATGTCAAATGGTTTTGACGAGCTAAAATAGTAGTACATAAATATACAATGATTCTTTTGCTATGACTTTGACTCTATTTATATTTTTTTATATGTATTTTTTTTTTTCATACACGATATTGATTTTTGAATTATTTTACGACTGCATACGAATATTTCTAAATTTGAAATGTGAAAATATATCAATTCAAAATCTAGTTTTTTATATTAATCTATTCATATATATATATATATATATATACTAGCAAAGTACAGAAGTCGTGGCAGAAATTACATAATTCTACTTACATTTTTGTTCAATAAAACTATCATTTTTCTGTTTACATCATACAAAAAAATTATATAAAAAATGCATAGTGCTGACAAGTTAGCTGTATAAATGTTAGTGCCAATCTCTAGTGCTGTGTACACTTCTCTATATGTAACCAACCAACTTAATATCCACTGATGATGACATTAAATTGAATGTCGAAACGTTTGGAAATAAAGATTATTTAATAAATCTTTGGCTTTTCTTTGTTTGATGTATCGCCCTCAAGAACTCACTCATATATATATATATATATATATATATATATATATATATATATATATCAAATAAAATACTTGCACTAAAATTTAGCAATTATAGTAAAATAATTTTGTAAAAGATTATAAATAAAATATAATATTTGACAAAATACACCAGAAAAGCAAGCCTTAAAATAGTCATGCAACGATTAACAAAATTAAAAAATAATAATTTTAATTACAGATTAATTACTATTTATCGTTATTTAACAAAGACAAAATTTTATTACAGCACTTAAATCATAATTAATTAAGAAGTAATAACCGGCTCTCGGTTTATACATACGCGCTCATCGTTTTTTATAGTATTTTATGCACTTGCCTTTGCTATTAATACATTATAAAACTATGGGCGTTATATTCCAACAACGACAGTTCATTCACTCAGATATAATTGTGCTTATAAAGTCGTAATCATCGACAGTGGGATGCCAGTTCGACTTTTATATGAAGACATGTCCGATAATATGTATATAAATGTTTTAGAGTATGTGTATGTAATACAGATATAGTATTACAACAACAGCCGCGGCGGTTTCCTTGTTATTAAAGATTTATCTGATTGTATCATTATGTATGCAGCACATATATTACTACTAACTAGATTTGTCTGGATAATGAAATTGACAATATAAATGGAGATGATGCCCAATTTCAAGTTTGTTTCTCTTTTTCATAGGAATGACTCAATAATTTAGTACTATCAAACGATTTCTACTAGAACACGAAGTATCAATTTTTTTTTTCATAAATTGAATTTAATTTAATAAACATAAATTAAACAAAAAAAGTGATATAATATTTTGATTCAAAAAGAACAGAAAATGTAATACATATTTATACTACTATTTGAAGAGTGTATATACAAATTTATAGAGAGTGTAGTATATACATGAATTTTTGACTTATTAAATATTGTATTATTATTTAACATAAAAAGATTATTCAATTTGCTAGCTACGGATAGATGGCGCTAGTATGAATGTTGGTATGAATGATAGTATTGGCAATAACAAAAGAGTAGTTAACGTAGAATGAATGGTAATAAATAGCAAATACAGAGATCAAAGCTAAATTATAATATATCATGGTACTAAGTTATCTGGTAATTTGCAATTTATAATTTGTACAAATAGCCAAAAACAAGTATAGCAACGTAAATTGTAACAGATTTTTCTATAAACCAAAAAGGCAAAATGCTAGCAACTTGAGATAAAAATACGATAGCCAAATCAATTTTATATGTTTGTTGTATTTTCTTGAATATTATCATATTTTTTTAATAAAATGTGACGGTAACCATCTGATTTGATTGATACGACTTTATTTTAAACATTTGGACATTAAATAATATTAATTTTGTAAAGAGGTTTAGTATTATGCGGTGCTAAAAATTAATAAAAACTAACTTAATAAAAAATTAAACGAAAATTTTATTTAATAAATATATGTAGAAACAAATATTTTCAACAATCAAACTATTCATCTTTCCGCATCAAAAGTGTTTTTTATTAAGGCGGAAATAATAAAAATTGTTACGTTTATTTTAAAGCAACATATCACTAAAAACAATTTAATTATTACTAATGTATAAGTTACAAAAAAATTTAATTGTGTACAAGTATCCATTATATACATTTTTTGCTGAAACCAATATAAATCCAAACCGGCCAATAATTAAACTTCAATACCACTCACATCGGTGCATGTAAACCTGTGTTATAGTATATGAAATCACGGATTTAACATATCAACCGCCGATATTTATGAAAAATTTTCTAGTGTTAATTATTTGCCAATTAAAAAGCCTGTTTCATCGCTTCAGAAGAGCGATTGTACATCGTTGATGAACCATGGAGCACTCCGAAATATAATTCGAATCGATGGAATAGGAACGAACGCTCCGAAAGCATTCTACAATCCAATAAAAATGTTGTTATGGATTATGACATGTAATGAAATAATATTTTAATTGTCTTTTTTGGGAACTATAGGGTAATTGATATCGGACAATCACATAAAAAAGTATACGGTGAAAATAAATGATCAATAAAATATGATGGAGTATATAGACACTGGAATCACTATTTGAATTGGGGTACATTATTTATATTTAATTAAAACGAGATATTTGTTCAAGCTGGTTCAGTTCGAGTATGCACTTGACTACTTTGTTGTAGACACTTTATTATAAATTTGTAGTTGACTAATTTAAAAACTACAACTAATTCGCATTAAATTTCACTGGTATGTAATTGTCCAAAATCAATGACAACAAGTGCTTTATAATATTGTTTGAGTTTCAGTTTTAATATAAAATATGCATGGATTTATCAATATTTTCGGTTATTGTTTTTGCAGTTCACATCAGATATTCGATAACTATATAATGAAAATGGAAACATTGATACTATCGATTTGCAGTTGCAATTTTATTATTGATTCAATAAACAGCACAATTGATGGACATGAATGTATTTAAAAAATCTATTTTATATTACCAATATGTAGTGGTAAAAAAAATATTAAACCATTTGTTATTTCAAAAATTATATCACCATTGTTGAGTAATATAACTGTTCATCAGTATAGAGTAACTAATGTCTAACTGTTGTATAGTTTTTGATAAATAATGTATGTGTGAGTGGTTACTGATA